>NC_088684.1:267080628-267385024 GCF_028017835.1 Emys orbicularis | reverse complement strand
TGAAAAGTATCAAGCCCACCACCTGTGAAAAGATTCCTTTCCCACCAGGGGAAGAATAGCAGTGGTGTAGAATAGCAATAAAACACTTGACTCCCATGAGAACTGAGATAATTTATGTCTTGTTCAAAGAAGGCTAGTTACCAGTTTTCCTAAAGAATGCAATAGGCTGGCCAAATTTGAAGAAGTCTAAGCTTGATGCTAACAATCCTACTTATTGCCACCTGCTTTCCAAACTCCTTGTTCTTGGTATCTGGGCACCAATAGGATGTGTCCTCTTAGTTAGGTTTCAAACCAGGACAAAGTTCAAGAATGACCCTCCTGGCACTGAAGGGTGAAATATTTTGATTTGCTATTGAGAAAACTGAAATGAAATATTTCATTTTGGGTTGATTCGAAATGAAACATTTTGATTTGTTGAACCTAATTGAAATGTTTAATTTCAGGTCAATTTGACATTAATCTGTATCTCTTTGAGCTGCCATGCTGTCTCACGAGAGTTGTAGTTTGGGTTCTTTATGCTCCCATTTTTTCCTATAGACCAGGCTCCCTGGCTGGACTACATCTCCCAAGATACATTGTTGTCTCCCCTCCAGTTGAACCAACATGTTGCATCATGGGAGTCTTATGATCTCAGTGCATCATGGGAGTTGTAGTCTGGCTGGGGAGCCTGGCCCATAGATGAAAACTGGGGGCTTGAGGCACTTGAACTACAACTCCCATAAGGCATGGTAGCAGTTCAGGGGGATGCAGACGAATGTTGAACTGAGCCCAAGTGAAATGTTTTGATTCCAGAATGTTAAATCTTTTTTCTGTGGAAATGTCAAAACAAAACTTTTCAAATAGAATTATTTTAGAACTTTTTATTCTGTAAAAAACTTTGATTATTTCATCTTTCTACCCTTATTTGAGATAAAAGCATATGTGTAAATATCTAACAAATGGTAAGATTGAGCCAGGAAAATGCTAATGCTACCAGGTCTTCCTGTCATTCCTGGTATACCAACTGTTGTAACTTTACAAAATACCTCTACAAAATGACATCATGCCACAGAAAACAGACTAATGAGAGGCTCACTTCTCAGTGGCTAGGCTGGCTCCGATCACCTGGATGTAGTTAAGACAAATCACACTGAGCTGTTCTGCTTTATAGAGGCTGAATTTCTTGCTGTGTTACTGTGTGTTTATCTGAGATCTTGTTAAAACTGTTGTCCATTTCTCCTGCCTTTAGATCTTTTGCTTTCCTTAAATGCTAAAACTCCAACTGTGACCCCTCAGAGAAACTGATTCACTTCACCAAATGGATCCTGTAACTTTGATGTAGAAGCTTTTATTAAAAGGATCCAACATAAAGGAGACAAGGAAATGTCTTTGGCTGTTCAGAAATGCATTGAGAAAGAAAGGGAAATGGATATCAGAAAATAAGCAAAGTAAAATATCCGCACTTATTTAATAAAAGGAATTGAGTGTTCTCTGGGTTTGTGCAATATAATATTATAAGGTAAAACACAAGTAAACATTATAGTAATAAAACTTAAAACATTGCAGTGTTTAGGTGGCACAATGAAAATCATTAAAAGTCAGAACGGGCAGAAACTAAGCTACCAACAACATCCTTTAAGTTTTATAATATAAAGTATAAAATAAAGTGCAACATATTATGCTATGGATTTAATCTGGAAAGCAGGAAGAGAAAATACGAATTATGTGGAATGGGCTGTGTTAACTTTGCTGCTATACCATGAAATGTAGCATTTTCTGCCTTTATGAATTTAACTGTGCAGGTAGAATGTTGCATTAACACTTTTTTTCACTTAATTGTTTAGTTTAAAACCATCCTTCACTGAGGTGAATTGAGTAGAAAAAATGGAGTGAATTCCACCCTTCATGGTGATATTATTTGGCTAGAGTTAGTTTTCTGGTACAGTGGTTTAACAGGGCAGCAGCACATCATCGAATCATATAAATGTAGGACTGGAAGGGAGGATTTCAGTAGGTCATCTAGTCCAGTCCCCTGCACTCAAGGCAGAACTAAGTAATAATAGACCATTCCTGACAGGTGGTTGTCTAACCTGTTCTTTGAAACCTCCAGTGATGGAGATTCCACAGCCTCCCTAGGTAACTTTTTCCAGTGCTTAACCAGTTAGGAAGTTTTTCCTAATGTCCAATCTAAACCTCCCTTGCTACAATTTAAGCCCGTTGCTTCTTGTCCTATCTTCAGAGATTGAGAACATTTTTTTACCTTCCTCCTAATAACAAACTTTTATGTATTTGAAAATTATTATCATGTCCCCCCTCAGTCTTCTCTTCTCCAGTCTAAACAAACCCAATTTTTTCAATCTTTCCTCATAGGTCATGTTTTCTAGATCTTTAATCATTTTTGTTGTTCTCCTCTGGACTTTCTCCAGTTTCTACACATCTTTCCTGAAATGTGTCACCCAGAATTGGACACAATACTCCAGCTGAGGCCTTATCAGAGTAGGGTGGTAGAATTACTACTTGTGTCTTGCTTACAATGCTCCTGCTGATACATCCCAGAATGATGTTGGCTTTTTTTGCAACAGTGTTACACTGTTGACTCATATTTAGCTTGTGATCCACTGTAATCCCCAGATCCCTTTTCATAGTACTCCTTTCTTGTACTTTCCTTTCCGCATTACTTCCATCAGTTTTAGTCCAATAGCCATATATTCACACATGAAAAAGTTAGCCCATTAACTTTGTAATAACATAGAATTTGAAGGCTATTGCAGTAAATCAGCCAAAATTAGTGATGCTTTAAAATCAAAGGTACTTCCGGGTTTTTCCCCCCAGATGGATTTTCTCTTGTCACTAATGTTAAAGCAAAGGATTTTTTGTTTTGGGGAGGAGTTTGCTGTGTGTTTCAATGCTATTTACAATCTCATTTAAATGATCCAAATGACAAACAAAGGGTATGCCTACACAGCAAATAGAGGTGATTGTAACATCAGTAGGCATACCAATGCTAACTTTATTCTAGCTAGCATGGATAAAAATAGCAGAAAAGACATGGTGGCATGGACTTCAGCATGGGCTAGGAACCTGATTAGATACCAAAGATCCCTGGTAGGCTTGTATTGGGACAGCTAGTCTGCGCTGAAGCCCATGCTGCCACATCTTCACTACTATTGTTATCCATGGTAGCTAGATTAAAGCCAACACAGATATAGCTATTCATGCTACAATCACACCTTCATTTGCTGTGTAGGTGTATACCCTAACAACTCCTGTCCTTACTCAGACTGAGCAAGATTAAGCAGGGATGTCACTGCCATCAAGTCATTTCTCAGTCTTCTTTTTGATAAACTAAACAGATTGAGCTCTTTAAGTCCTGAGATAGAGATCTTGGTAAGATAGAGAAGAGTGGTTGAGAGGAGCAGTGATTTGATACAGGATTGGTTCTACTGGCCACACGAGACTAAAGATTTCAGGCCAGATTCTCATCAGTAAATGCCACTGATGTCTATTTTCAGGAGTAAGTTCTACCCATGTGACTAAGGGCATGCAGGATCAGACCTTTGGCTAGAAAATAAATATGTAATAAATACTCTAGTTATATCTGTGGTAATACATTATTTTTCAGAGAAATTTGCAGAAATATAGTACTTGGGCATTTTTACAATATTGCCATAATGGGGAATGGTGCTGGTATTATGTCTCTCAATGGCAGCAGACATTTTGCTGATACAAACAACTGTTAAATTAACCAAATAAAATAGAACTTACAACCCTCACCTTTGAAAGTATCTTGCTGTGGCCATTAACATAATGAGAGGCGGTTCCTGGAACCAGTCCTGCATTTGTAACAAAGCCAAAATGTTCCACTGATTGCAACGGGCATTATTTGTATGAGTAAGGACTTCAGGACTAGGCACCCTATAGCAGCAGTCTCTCCAGAGTGTAACCTCCTGCCTGAATGTTGTTCCTATTAGTGATTTACCCCTCTTGGCACTTGGATGTAGTAATTGGGATAGCCATTAAGTTGTATTGCAGTTTTCCTTTAAGAAAGAGTGAAGTCATTTTTAAGTTAGAGGAGTGCAAAAATCCCGTGCAACTGGTAAACATCTATATATAGTAGCACGCTTTTAACTTAAAAACATCCAAGGAGGATTTTTGGTGTGTGGGAAAAAATGTTAAAAACAAATCCCCTAATTTGCTTGCTGCTGAGATTTTTGCCAAGTGAATATTTATGTCCAAGTTATAAACTTCTGAAAGATGGGGCGTCTAATGGAAATATTGAAATAGGCTTAAGCAATGCAGTGCTATGCACTGACGTACTGTATGGGGTCAGCCCTGTTTCTACTGAAGTCAGTGGCAAGCCTCTTTTTGACTTGAATGGGAAGATGCCCAGGCCCTATATGTAATTTTTCATGCCTTAGTGGGCGTTTTCATACTGTGTCTAGAGATGATCTCATGATCCCTGTTGTCCATGAGTGCTGGCAAGGTCTTCTAGCAGTTGGTTAGCTAGCTCAAACATAAGTGCTGGCCAAGTTACCTGGAATATTCACGTCATCACGAGATTTACAGGTTCTGAAATGCAGTGGAAATATGGTGATCTTAGAACAAACCTAGCAAATGCTAGCTGTAGAAATTAATGGAAAACTTGCTTTCACACAGAAACCAAGGAAAATATATTCTGCATGTCCTTTGAGATTACAGATGGATAATGTTGAAAGCAAGTTACTTATTCTATGTCTGATTAAAAGTGAATCTAGGACTCCCAATCTTCCCTTCTATAATTATAGGGCGAGAGGAAGGATACCAATCAGCTGTTACCCAAAGTAACCACTCCATGTCCCCATAGTGCTACAAAAATGCAGCACAAGTAGTATTTTTCTACCTGTACAAAATATCCAGGAAGACCTTTTATGACAGGTGGTTTGACACAACTGTAGTTGATACCATCAAGAAATTCACAGAATTCCATCACATTTCTATGTCTGCTCCAGGCACTTAATAGGACCATAAGTCTGCAGCAACATGCATAAAATATGTAACAGAGATTTGTAGTTTGAATCACAGAGGAGAATTTGGTACTTAATCCACCCTACTGTCCTTAGCTCTAGGGTGGGGAAAAACCTGAAATGGAAATCTGTTTCCTCCCAATTTGGATACATTATGTGATATAGATGTCTCACATGCCAACATTCATGTGGGTTAGGATCTGGAATCTTGATGTGAGAGGGGCCTTTTGTGAAAAAGATTATCATTAATTATTTCAGTGTCAGCCCCATGCTGTCTATTAGTTTCTAGGTTGGGATGTCAAAACTGCCAAAGTTTGATGAACCTGGGAATATTTTCAGACCCAACTCCATTTATAACCGGATGGTTGCTCTGACTTTTTTTTCCTTTTAGCAAAAACTACTTTCTGGTATTTCTGTACATTGCCAAAAGATACCAAGAAATAACAAGGCACAGACAATTCTCACAAGCGGAGACAACTAACTATTTCTCTTTAACTGTGTGTCTCGGGGACCTCTTGATGGCAACTGGCAGAGGGCATAAGGGTTATAGGAATCCCCTGGGTGTGGTATTTACATTCTAGTTCATCAGACTGTAATGCGAGGTCTCCAATGAAAGCCTGTGTCACATGGAAAATGCATATATGGATGATGTGTAAGGAGTTGTGTATATAAATGGAAAATTATGTTAAGATCTGTGTCTAGGGACTGGTCACCAGCAATGGTGAAAAATAGATAAACATTTTGTGTCTGAAAGAAAACTATCTATCTGTTTTCATGTAAATTAAGTATTGTATGGCTCACAATGGGCCTCACCAGTCTGAACCTGATGATAATGATGGATTGTGAAATCTTCAAAGAGAGAAAATTAACAGGAAGAGGTAAACAGCAGGGTTTATCCTGTTTTGCAAACTAAAACAATGGAGTGGAGTACTATATCTGGGGTACAGTTGAACCCCAGTTATTTCTTCAATCTCTGAGGCAAGCTGTCAGAGGGCTGATCTTATGAGAAGAGGTCTCAACCAAACCACTTGAAAATGCCCTGGAAAGAACTTGAGGTAAGCTATCTTGCAGAAGATAGGGGAATGCCTTGTTAGCTAAGTTTAGCCTCTAGAAAGTGTGTTATGGTTTTATTTTATATGTAACCATTTGTTTCCAATATTCCCACTCTCTTTCACTTGAATGTCTGTTCTTTGATGATAAACTTATTCTTGTTTTCGAGATAGATATGTAAGTGCTGTGTGTTAAGCAAAGTGGTCATCCTGAATTGACTCCTACAAGCTGGCGTGTACTGTTCCTTTGGGAACAGCAGGCCTGGCAATTCTGTAAGTGTTCAGTGGAACAGGAGCGGAGCACTTCAGAGGGATGCTTAGAGGACTCGGGGGTTTGTGTGTGCCTATTGCTAAGCTGTACAGCGAGAGTTATGCCTACAGAGGCCTGGAAGACAGTTTTTGTATTGCCAGAGGCTGGTGGTTTCAGGGAGCTGATCCACAGCAGGCACGGACAAGACTTCCTCATGCCCTGGGTACCCCGGGAAGCGTCATAC
Organism: Emys orbicularis; assembly: GCF_028017835.1. Taxonomy (NCBI): domain Eukaryota; kingdom Metazoa; phylum Chordata; order Testudines; family Emydidae; genus Emys; species Emys orbicularis. The sequence goes on along the minus strand of NC_088684.1, from coordinate 267,378,499 downwards.
TCTCAATCTCTTTGTGTCAAACTTAATGTCACTTTAGCTTTTGCATTCCAACTGCTGTGGTGCCAATCAACCCACTTAGATGTGGTGCCGTTCCTTTTAGTGAAAGGAAAAGAACACATCATACAGCTGGGTAATGATCAACACACATTAAAGAATTCTATAAAAATCTAATAATAGACTGTAATAATCTTAATGGATCCCAAAGATTTAGGAGTGTTTCCAGCCATTTTATGGGATCCCATCTCAGCTCTTTGGCCTATCATCTGGGCTGCACTGTAGTTGCTTTGCACTGCACTGTGGATTCAACTCAATCTCAATTCTGCATAGCTGGACTCTGGGGGATCACCCATCCTTCAGCAGCACCGAGCCAGCATAGCAACTCCCATGCAACCCCTGCAGCTAGTGTAGAGGGAATGGGTGAGAGGTGATGTGGCTGGTGTATCAGCTCCTGGGGGGATGGGGGAGGCATAGGTAACTGATGCATGCTGTCTCTCAGGGTGATCTAACTGATGCTGAGGGATTGGCCTAGCACTCAGCCAGCCCAGGCGCAGGGAAGTATAAACATGGCTTAAAGCCATGAGTTACACAGTGCACTCCTCAGCCTTAGCTGAGTCTGGGTCCTTGATTTAATTCCTGCTTTCATTGTGGACTTTTTATTTAGGATTTTTAGAAGGTCTAGAAATGGTTTTCAAATTAGGATCAAACTTCCACTTTCTAATAGCAGAAATCTGATATAAACAAGACTACTGCATGCACCAGCCACCAAAACTCTGGGGCTCAATTCTGTTCACTGGCCTGCAAGATACAAGGCTCCACTTGCCTACAGGCAGCTGAGGACAATCAGGGATGATTGTAGACTCCACCGTGCTTGTACTGTGGCTAAGTTTTCTAAACTTTGGATGATAGTAGCATTTATTTATCTTTTCAGCCACTTGGACATTGATTTCATACTTATTGCACATTTTTCTGCATTTCAGTGGGAATGTGTGTGATACTGACAGTGCTGAATTGCTCGGCATTTGGTTTAGCAAATACTTACAAATTTTGCCCAGTTCCCAGTGAGACCATGGCACATATTTTGCACCCTTTAGTATACAGGTAAATCTTATACATTCTCTGTGGACAAGTTCATACACCTTTGAGCTTCTCCAGTTTGCCCTCCTTTGAAAACCCCAAAGCACCCAGCAGTTTCTGGAAACCCCTTATAACCAGTTATAACTGCAGCTCCAGAACCTTGCCTATCAGCCACTTCACCTTCCAGCTGCTGTTTCACACAGAGCTAAGCTCAGGAAAATCTTCTGGAGTTGAGTCCTAAATAGCATGTGAAACTAACGGCCTGAGCTGATTTCTTTTAAATTAATAAATCCATTTATTTTTTTTAAAAAAAACATATTCTTTAAATTAGTATTTGTTGGTTTTTGTTTTTCCTATTGGTTTGTGGAAAGGATTGTTTGTACAGCTAACTGCCAGAAGTGCCCAGGGAGAGAGAGAAACACTCCCTTTTCAGGAAAACATAGACAGCCCTGAGAAGTCATAGCAGAGCCAGGCTGGTGACTTTCTCACAGGTCACATCCATCCACCCACTCAGACAGGTCTCGCCCTTTGCAGTGCATTGTCCAGTCCTCCCTGAGGAAGGAAAAGGCAAAGAGTGAATATTAGGTTTTATTATTCTTAATAATAATACATTATGTTTCTCTAATGTCCCTCGCAATAGAGAAGAGACGGGAATCTGTTGTAGTAAACCCTGCAAGAGGATTCTTCTTTCAGGATGTTGGACACACAGAGACCCTGAAGCTCCCTGGCTTTTTTATCTCACAGACTGAGGAACACAGCCTGTGCTGTGCAGTGTGTTGCCACACTAAGTCTATCTAAACCTGGCCTGGATTAAGCAATCATAAGCAGGGCCGGCTCCAGGCACCAGCTGAGCAAGCTGGTGCTTGGGGCGGCAGATTGAACGAGGCGGCATTCCGCCCAATCCTAGGGCGGCACGGCCGCTTTTTTTTTTTTTTTTTTGTTCCACTCCGGCTGCCCTGTAGGGGGCGGTGGCGGGGAGGACGGGAGCGCCCTGCAGCGCCCCGCTGTAGCCCTGGCCGCCCCCCTTCTCTCTCTCTCCCGCCCGCTCCCTCCCCCTCCCCCCCACTAGCTGGTTCCCCTGCACCCGCGCTCCGGCGCAGCACAGATCACTGGTTGTTTTGTTTTTTTTTGCTTTGCCGTTCTGGCCACCCCATTTTTTTTTTTTTGTTTGGGGCGGGCAAAAAGCCAGAGCCGGCCCTGATCATAAGGCTAGACTCCGTCACCCTTACTCACATCGAATAGTACCTCTCTGATGGAACAGTCCCACTGAAATGAAACCCAAGGAGTAAGGTACTCCTCAGTGTCAGGGCAGCAGAATTGAGCTCATTGAATGGCTAGTCGACCATGCTGCAGTAATTTCCATGCCAAAGGATCCCTAAGTAATTTACTGTCTACGTAGCATACAGAAATTACCTCACCCACTCTTACATACTGCTGCCTCTGTGGTGAAATATGCACAGCAACACCCTACTGCAGGAAGAGCAGAGGGATAATGTAGCCAACTGAAACTACAGGGGGGGAAACCTGAAAACAGAATGGGTGGCTCCCCAAATTGGAACTTAGTCAGGAACTTAGTTCACATGTCTATTTTTTGTACAAAGTGCTATGGGTCTTGTGATAACTCCATATTTATATGTGCTTTGGAATTTTTCTCTGCCCTTCTTTCTTGGTCTCTATTTGTTTATTACTCTGTCTTTCTCATGATTTATACTCCTTAATCGGGGCTTGGGGCTCCACTATGCTAAGCACTGTACATCCTAAAAGGACTCCCCCTTGCCAAGGAAATTCCAATCTTAGCATAGGACAAGAGACAACAGGTGGAGGAAAAACCAAGTCAGGGCAGACAAGGGAACATGAAATCACTGTGGCTGGTATAATGAGTAGCAGTCTCAGCCTGCCAACTCCATAGCTATTGTGTAGCTATCATGGCAAAGGTGAGCCTTAAAGAGGCCAGTGTAGTGGCTATGTGAATATTTACTGTCCCTTTATGCCTCATTTTTGCCTTGTTTGGTTCAACATTTTTTCCCCTCTGTTCCTTTCTCTGTAGTCTCTCCTAAATGGTTTCTCTTAATTGAAATTAGGCAATATGAGTTTGCTTATCAGTCACTGTCCAGTCACCAAGTTCTAAGGCTGTATTGTGATTACTTGTATTGCTTCAGCATTAGACTTAAGCGAAGGGCAAACATTTACAATCACAAATGCATATCTGTATTTCCAAAGAGAATCTCCGAGGGCGCCCCTTACCAGGCATCCATTCCTTGTGGGTCTCGCACAATTCTTTTGGCACAGACGATGTCATCCGTTATGTCATTTGACAGCAAGTCTGCAAGGAAAAGAGGGGAGCATGAATGGGGGTTTACCATGTGAGACCCAAGTATAAGGGGCATGGCTGTTCAGCTGCGCACCCTGCTGGCCAGCCCTAGGTAGCGCTCCCCCAGTGGCATTCAAAAGGGGCTGCTTGCTTGTGCAGCTGCGGAGCTGCAGTGTTGAATTGGGCTCCCCTTTTCCTCCTCGCCGCACTCTCAGAGCAGGGAGAGTGAGGGGAACCTAGAGCAGAGTAACAGCTCCCGGCTGGGCCTGAACATTGGCAGGCAGAGTCCTCGACCTAAGTGGTGACAATCCCAATATAGCTGCCCCCCTTCCCCACACACACACTCTCAGAACCGGGTAGGGAGAGATCTGCCTAGACCTCCCCTGCCCTCACATGTGGACAGAGAGAGATGGCCTAAGAGAGAAGGGAGAGCCGACGGGAGGGGAAGGTAAGGTAGGGAAACAGCGATGGGAGGGGATGGGGGAATAGGCTGATGAGAACGTGGTGGTGGGCAGAAGGAATTGGAGTGGGAGGAAGACATGAGGCCAGGCCGAGGGAATGAGTGAGAGGCAATGAGAGTGAGGGGGCAGAGGTTGCTAGAGGAGAGAACCTGTGAGGACAGTTAGATTTAATGTAGGAAAGAGTGAGTGAGGTGCATGGGAGAGTGAATACATGAGCGATAATGTGAACATGGGGCTGGAGGGGCTGAGCTCATAGGAATTAAACTGGCGCTCACTCAGCCTATCAAGCCACACACAGAGAAAAGAATCAGAGGGACCATTGTTGGGTAGCTGAGAGATCCAAGGGCCCTGCCCTACCCAGAAAGGTCAAGAGGAGAATCCCCTCAGCATACATGGTAAATAGCAGGTACCTCCCACCGCAGCTTGCCAGAGGCTGCACTGCACCCTCTGCTATTTCCATTGAAGAGAGCATCTGGTGTGTTGGTTGGAACAGGAGAGTGGGAGTCCGGACTCCTGGGTTCTGTTCACAGCTCCACCATGCTGCATCGTCTTGGTCATGTCAGTTAACCCTTCAGTGTAATCAATGTAATAACACTGTTCCCACAGGTGAGCCGGGGGGTTGAATTAATTCAAGTGTCCGACATACTTTGATACCCTCAGGTGAAAGGCAGAGTTTTATTATCCCAGGATATGTCTTGTGTGTATCCCTGCCAAAGGGGACAGTACCTCATTCTGCCCATCCCCTCTGGGACGGCTCTGAACCTGCCTTCCCACCCCAGCCCAGGCAGTGTGGCTCCCAGGGAAAACACATTACTATGGCTATGCCAGGGTGTCCGCCTTAAAAGTGGGGAGTTCCCATGATGGAAGTGGTTCCACATGACAGGTAATACGGCCCCAGGCTTTTATCTTTCCCAGGTAACCACCACATGGCTAGTGGTGAGAAAATGTGTTTTCTCCACCTCAGCCCCACCCAATTCAGGGCTACCTACTCTCCACCCAGATCCCAGCCCTGCAGGGAGCCCTCCACAGGGTCCTAGAAACGGGGGCTGGTACCATGGAGGTGGCTGACCCCCTCATCCATGCAGGGGGGAATGATAGCTGTGTGTTAATTTTTAACTGAGGAATGAAGAGCAGCCTATGACATGGGCAGGAATCCTGCAGCTGCTCTCTCCACTCTTGGGGGTGGGGTTAGGGACAGTACCAGTGCAGGGTATGTGGCAGAGGTTCTCAGTGGGGCTCCGGTAGTTGTTGCACCAGACACGGCTGTTGATCTGGAAGATGCCATAGTCCGTGCTGCCATCTGCATTGTCGTCCTCTGCTGCCGAATTGAAGCCGCTCTCAAAGAATGCCATGCAGATCCCTAATGCGGGAAGAGAACATGCTCAGTGTCCACAGCAGAGGCTGTCCACAGAAACAGGGGCAACTCGGGAGAGTACAGGAAGGCAGAGCCCTGGAGAGGAGGGAAACAGCATGCAGAGACAGACAGATAGGGGGAGTGGGGAAAAGGCAGCGGGAACAATGGAGTGGCAGAGAGGGTGAAAGAGTGAAGGGAGTTTGGCGTGAGGGGAAATTGGGGAGAAGTGTGTGTGTGAGAAGGAGGGAGCACTAAAACTCACAGTTGGCGAGGCTGTAACCCTCGTACCCATCCAGCCCTTCTTCATGAAGCATATAGGCTAGTTCACATCGGCTAAAGATTTTTGCTTCGTTTGCCGTGATCAGGCAGCCGAGCAGGGAGAGAAGTGTGAGCGCCTTCATTTTTGCCAGAGAATGGGGAACCTCGTTCCACCTGTGAGGAAAAAATACAAGAACTAAATATCAGAGGGGGATTCTATGACCAAAGGTCTAACTCCCTGTTCCCATAACAAGTACTGTCAGGACTGTCCCTGGGGTAACCCAGGATTGAACCTTTTCACCCCAGCTGTGGTACCTTCTCTTTCTCCCACGGCTATAATCTTGCCCTCAGAGGGGTATTTGTTTTGCACAGAGGAACTACAGAGTGTGCATGCGTGCACAAACACACACTGTAAACTGGCCAATCTAAAAGACTAACAAGTCTTATTAATGCAGAAGCTGAAAGCACTGAGGCTAAAGGCATCAGAACTCCACAGCTGACTTTCTCATAATTATATACATGGTGAAGAGTCAGATGTCCACTGGGAACTGGAAGGCTGACAAGTGCGATCCACCTGGCAAAGGGTTACACATATTAAAGTCTAAGTCATTTGGGCCAATGGCCACTTCTTACTCTGGAAGCATGTCCACACTGATAGCAGTAACTTTGTTCTCTCAGGGGCCCTTCTCTTCCCTCTCTCCCCCCATTTTCCCTGGGACCCTTATAAGAATAGTTTGTGGCACTGAAGGCCCAGACCGGCCAAGTCTACTGTTTCTCCCTGTATGCTACATTTTTTGTCTTTTCTACAGGTCTTCAAGTAAACTTGTTTTTTTCTGATGCTCGGCTCAGAGTGTGTGTGGATAGAGGGAGGCAGGAGGGGAGAAATCTTATGAAATTGGAGAGTTGTTTGTACATATTAAGAAAAGCCTTGGCACTAAAATGTTTCAGAGTCATCTAGTGTTTCTCTGGCATCCCTCCTTTAGATTCTCCAACCCCAGATTCCCCAGCCTCACAAGACAGCAAATACTTTCTGTTTTGGTTTTTTGGACCACATTTCTCAGATTTTTCCTTTCATCCTGTTCCACCTTGAAATCTACTTGAAATTTATCAGCTTGTTCCTGAGGTCACAAAGCAAAGACAGAAAAAAAAAGGGGGGGGGGGAGGAATGTGGCTTTTTTAATCCCTGTATTTCCAGACTGAATATTTAATATGTCATTATTGGATCTTTTAAACCCACCATTAGAAACTTGTTGAAAATGACCTGGCTTACTTCATTTCATTATGGCATTTTTGGGGTTAATTAAGTGATACAGTTATTAGTAATGCTAACAGGCATTTTCCCTAATCCCCTCTTCCTCATCTTTTTAGGACTTGTCAACATGAATAAAAGAATAAGAGTAAGAGGGGTAATATTGCATGGGTTTATTATTTATTGGACTTATATATATGGGACCTACTCTTAGCCCCCTTGTTCCACCTGTTTCACATCACTCCAGCAGCGGAAAGTAGCTGGAAAACTGACTTAACTGGCTGGCCTGTTGGGGATTCTCTTAACTGTGGCTGCCCATACCCCATCTCTCAAGTAGGGTACTTGTTGGGGGAGAAAGCAGGGTGGTCAGCACACTGCTATGCCAGCTTCTAACTAGACCCCAATCAGGAAGGTATAAAGCTGCTATTGACCCCGCCCCCCCCCCCCCAGTGGCACTGAGCACTGCTTAGCTGCAGGTAAGGATTCAGCTATGATCCTTATCCAGAGCCATCAAACATGCAAATATTTCTCTCACTGGTGGTTTGTTGCCCCTAAAATGGGAAGACACAAGCTTCTGATAGGTTGAGCCTGAACTTATGCAAATATCTACACATTAATGCTAATTTGCTACACTCTGTTTTGTCTCCAGATGTTGGCAGGTACTAATGAAACAGTAGCAAAAGGTATTATCAGCTCTTACTGGTGGCAATAGCAACAGCAGGACAGTCCAGAGCCTTCTTGGACAGGACGGCTAATAAATTAAAGGACAATTGTACCCCCCAAACCTTAACGTACAGCTTCTGATCACAGCTTCCTCCAGAGCAGAGTCTGGTCTGAAAGTTCCCAACCGACACCCAGTGTCTCCCCCTCTAACTGCTCCCCCTTCTAGAACCTGCTCCTCCCCATGTCCCTGTGACATCACTCACTGCCATTCTCAGTTCAAAACAACACAACAAAGCTTTGTTGTGTGTCGTACGTCTCAGACTCCTGCATTCTAAAATATACTGCAGAATTAAATAATGCAAGGAAGTGGGTCCTGTGGCACCTTTAAGACTAACAGAAGTATTGGAGCATAAGCTTTCGTGGGTGAATGCCCACTTCATCAGTCTTGCGTCTGATGAAGTGGGCATTCACCCACAAAAGCTTATGCTCCAATACTTCTGTTAGTCTTAAAGGTGCCACAGGACCCTCTGTTGCTTTTTACAGATTCAGACTAACACGGCTATCCCTCTGATGCAAGGAAGTGGGTCATCGGTAGCAGAGCTGGGTGAATACTGCAAACATTTTTCTTCAAATTGTCACTTCAAAAAGCATGTTTAGGATCCTATTGTAGGATATGTGCACAAAAATAGTTTTGAATCCTTAATCACAAGTATTCACACCTGAAAATGGATTCTAACTCCTCCAATCAGGCAACAGAAGCTTGCCATGTGACCAAATGCGCACGTAAAACCTGTGACAAAAAACACTTCTAAAACACTCACGAGTTGCTTGTGAACAAGCTACAGGCCAAAAATTATTTCCATAAATTATTCAGTGAATGCTTTCAAACAACAAATTATTTATTTGTTTTGTGGTAGAATCCAGAGGCCCCAGTTAAGCTTGGGGCCTCATTGTGCTAGCTCCTGTAAACACAAATAGTGAGAGACAGTTCCTATGAAGACTGACAATGGAAACATTTTTATACCCATTTGACAGATGGGGAACTGAGGCATACAGAATAAAGGTCTGGTCAGGCCCTAAAGGACTTACCCAAGGTCACACAGCAAGTCTCTGCTAGAACCAGGAGCTAGTCTCCTGAGTCTCCGTTCAGTGCCTTAACCACAAGATCATCCTTCCTCTCAAGGGTCAGAGACATAATGTAGCTCCCTCCTCCTCACCTCTGCCTCAGCACAGAGGGGAGCAGAGTTCTCTCCCTGTTTTCCCCAGGCATTGTGACTGCTTGATACAATGCACATTATCTCCTGGAGCTCCTGCTGGTGCCATGCGCCTCCAACAGGAACTGAGAAAGACACTTCTGGTCCCCTAACTGGTATTGCAGCTCAGTTGGACCAGTGAACCTGGCTGCTAGAGACAGGGAAGTGTAGTAACATTATACAAGGCACTGGTGAGACCTCATCTGGTTTAGTGTGTGCAGTTCTGGTCTCCCATATTTAAGAAAGATGAATTCAAACTGGAACAGATGCAGAGAAGGACTACTAGGATGACCTGAGGAATGAAAAACCTACCTTATGAGAAGAGACTCAGAGAGCTTGGCTTGTTTAACCTAACCAAAAGAGGGCTAAGGGAAGATATGATTACTTTCTATTAATATATCAGAGGGATAAATACCAGGGAGGGAGAGCAGTTACTTAAGTTAAGCATCAATGTGGACACAAGAACAAATGGATATAAACTGGCCATCAACAAGTTTAGGCTTGAAATTAGATGAAGGTTTCTAACCATCAGAGGAGTGAAATTCCGGAACAGCCTTCCAAGGTGAGCAGTAGGGGCAAAAAACTAACTGGCTTCAAGACTGAGCTTGATAAGTTTATGGAGGGGATGGCATGATGAGACTGCCTATAATGGCATGTAGCCGATCTGCAACTGCTCGCACAAGTATTTCCAATGGCCAGTGACGGGACACTGATGGGGAGGGCTCTGAGTTACTACAGAGAATTCTTTCCCAGATGTCTGGCTGGTGGGTCTTGCCCACATGCTCAGGCTTCCAACTAATCGCCATAGTTGGGATCAGGAAGAAAATTTCCCTCAGGTCAGATTGGCAGAGACCTTGGGGGATTTTTGCCTTCCTCTGCAGCATGGGGCCTGGGTCACTTGCAGGTTTAAACTAGTGTAAATCGCGGGTTCTTGTTGGGATTCCCTCTTTCCACTCAACTTCCCATGAACTCAGTTCAACTCCAGCTTTCATCATTCAGGTATCTTTATTTGGCATATAGCAGTGCTACACTGAGTTGATCGGACTCAAACACAAAATGTAGGGGGGTAGATGCAGGATACATCACAGCTCCAAAGTTACACAGAAAATTCATTACACATCTCATTACATTTACCATACATTGCATCACACATGTTTGGATTGGTTTGGTTACTTTGCAGGAACCAATCCCTGTGCAGCAAAAGCTGTCCATGCACTGTCCATGCTTTGATTTCCTCTTCACCTCATCTCTACATTCCTAACTTATTTTGTCCCTTGTTATCTAGTTCACAAGAAATAGTTCCCTGGGTGTTCTCTCTCGGCTTAGTTGGTTCAGACATTCTGTCTTCTTAGCCTACTGACCTATTTACTTATCTTTTTTAGCACAAACATTTTGTTTTCAACCTGATGATTCATTTACACCCTAATTCTGTCATACAAAAAATGAGGCTTCCCTCCATGTGTTAATTACTCATGTCGGGCCAGGCCTCAGCTACAGTTCTCTGTAACTTGAAGTCTTTAAATCATGATCTGAGGACTTCAGTAGCTCAGCCAGAGGTGATGGGTCTATTAAAGGAGTAGATGAGCGAGGTTCTGTCTTGAAATATGCAGGAGATCAGATTAGATGACCATGTTGGTCCCTTCTGACCTTAATGTGTCTGAGTCTAGTATAGGACAAGGTAGAATTGTTAAGAATATAAGAATGGCCCTACTGGGTCAGACCAGTGGTCCATCTAGCCTAGTATCCTGTCTTCCGACAATGGCTGGTGTCAGATGCTACAGAGGGAATGAACAGAATAGGGCTATTTATTGAGTGATCCATCCCTTTTCGTCAAGTCCCAGCAAAGGGCAGCCAGAGGCTAGGGACACCCAGAGCATGGGGTTGTATCCCTGACCATCTTGGCTAATAGGCGTTGATGGACCTATCCTCCAGGAACTTATCTAATGCTTTTTTTAACCCAGTTATTGTTTTGGCCTTCACAACATCCCCCTTAGTCAGCTCTTGTCTAAGCTGAACAGTCCCAGTCTTTTTAATCTCTCCTCTTACAGAAACTGTTCCATATCCCTAATCATTTCTGTTGCCCTTCTCTGTACTTTTTCCAAGTCTAATACATCTTTCTTTGAGATGGGACAATCAAGACTGCATGCAGTATTCAAAGTGTGGGCATACCATGGATTTATACAGTGGCATTATGATGTTTTTCTGTCTTATTATCTATCCCTTTTCTAATGGTTCCCAACATTCTGTTAGCTTTTTTGACTGCCACTGCACATACAGCATATATTTTCAGAGAACTATCCACAGTGACTCCAAGATCTCTTTCATGAGTGATAACAGCTAATTTAGACCCCATCATTTTGTATGTATAGTTGGGATTCTGTTTTCCAATGTGCATTCCTTTGCATTTATCCACATTGAATTTCATCTGCCATTTTGTTGCCCAGTCACCCAGTTTTGTGAGATCTTTTTGTAACTCTTTGCAGTCAGCTTTGGATTTAAGTATCTTGCGTAATTTTGTATTGCCTGCAAACTTTGCCACCTCGTCTTGCTTACCCCCTTTTTGGGGTCATTTATGAATGTGTTGAACAGCACTAGTTCCAGTACAGATTCTTGGAGAACCCTGCTATTTACTTCTCTCCATTGTGAAAACTAACCATTCATTCCTACCCTTTGTTTCCTATCTTTTAACCAGTTACTGATCCATGAGAGGACCTTCCCTCTTATTGCCATTCCTGCCTACTTTTCTTAAGAGCCTTTGGTGAGGAACCTTGTTAAAGGCTTTCTGAAAGTGCAAGTACACTATATTCACTAGATCATCCTTGTCCATCTTTGCTGACCCCCTCAAACAAGTCTAATAGATTAGTGAGGCACGATTTCCCTGTACAAAAGCTGTGTTCATCTATGTGTCTGATAATTCTGTTCTTTACTATAGTTTCAACCAATTTGTGTGGTACTGAAATTAGGCATACTGGCCTGTAATTGCCAGGATCGCCTCTGGTGCCTTTTAAAAAAATTGGTGTTACATTAGTTATCTGCCAGATATCTGGTACAGAGGCTGATTTAAGCAATAGGTTATAAACCACAGTTAGTTGTTCTGCAGTTTCATATTTGAGTTCCTTAAGAACTCTTGGGTAAATACCATCTGGGCCTGGTGACTTAATACTGTTTAATTTATCAATTTGTTCCAAACCTCCTCTATTGACACCTCAGTCTGGGACAGTTCCTCAGATTTGTCACATAAAAAAAACTGACTCAGGTGTGGGAATCTCCCTCACATCTTCTTCAGTGAAGACCGATGCAAATAATTCATTTAGATTATCTGCAATGGTCTTGTCTTCCGTGAGTGCTCCTTTAGCACCTCCATCATCCAGTGGCTCCACGGATTGTTTGGTAGGCTACCTGCTTCTGATGTTTGCAGTTAGTTTTTGTGTCTTTTGCTAGTTGCTTTTCAAATTCTTTTTGGGCCCGTTTAACTATACTTTTACACTCAATTTGCCAGATTTTATGTTCCTTTCTATTTTCCTCAGAAGGATTTGACTTCCAATTTTTAAAGATATCTTTTTTTCTCTAACCCCACCGTTTATTCTGTTGTTTAGCTGCGTTGGCATTTTTTGATCCTCTTACTGATTTTTTTATTTGGGGTATACATATAGTTTGAGCCTCTATTATGGTGTTTCTAAAAAATTTCCATGCAGCTTGCAGGCATTTCACTCTTGTGTCTGTTTCTTTTAATTTCCGTTTAACTAGCCGCCTCATTTTTGTGTAGTTCCCCTTTTCAAAGTTAAATACTGATGTGGTGGATTTCTTTGGTATTTTCCCCCTACAAGGATGTTAAATTTAATTACATTATGGTTGCTCTTACTGAGCTGTTCAGCTAGATTCACCTCTTGGACTAGATCTTGTGTGCCACTTAAGACTAAATCAAAAATTGCCTCCCCACTTCTGGGTTCCAGGACTAGCTGCTTCAAGAGGAAAAGCCACTGGTCAATCACCTAAAAGGAATGTTACACCATTGTGTACGAGCTGGAAAAGTTACGCCCATATGTTTGGGGATGGCATTTCCACCTGCAAACCAACCATGCTGCGCTGCACTGAAGTGGCTTCATACCGTCAAGGAAAATAACAAAAAACAAAAAACTTCTTCAGTGGAGTTTAACTCTACAGGATTTTGAAATACAACACATTTCAGGAGCTTCTAACAAAGTGGTTGATACACTCTCCCATGAAAGTTTCCCAGAATCAACTGGTTAAAATCATCCTTGAAATGTGGGAAATATTGTTAGTTTTTATATAATCAGTAGTATATCTAAAGGTGCATGTGTCTTATTAACTCTGTTTTCACCTAGAGCTCCAGGAAAAAAATCATAGCCAGTGTGGAACAGGCTGTCCAGCATCGTCTGTGATTTGGGGGGCGTGTCATAAATATAAAGGGAAGAGTAACAACCTTTATGTATGCAGTAACATCAAATCCCTCCTGGCCAGAGGTACAGAATCACTTACCTGTAAGGGGTTAATAGTTCAATTAACCTAGTTGACACCTGACTAGAAGGACCAATGGGGAAAGAAGACACTTTTAAATCTGGGGGTGTGAGGGGGGGAGGTTTTGTTTGTGTTCTTTGTTTTGCTCTCTCTTGGGACAAAGAGAGAGACCAAGCAGGTAACCCAGGTCCTACTGAAATGATACATCTAAAATTACAGAAATTGTAAGTAATAGCAAGGAAATGCATTAGATTATCTTTTGTTTTAGCTTGTGAATTTTCCCTATGCTAAGAGGGAGGTTTATTCCTGTTTTGTAACTTTGAAGTTGAGCCTAGAGGGGAATCCTCTGTGTTTTAAATCTTTTTATTACCCTGTAAAATTACCTTCCATCCTGATTTTACAGAGGTGCTTCTTTTACTTTTTTCTTTATAATAAAGTTCTTCTTTTAAGAACCTGATTGATTTTAGTGTCCTAAACATAAAGGGTCTGGTCTGTACTTTTATTAAAGGCAATTGGTTGGTATATTATTCTCAAGCCTCCCTAGGAAAGGGGGTGAAGGGACTTGGGGGGATATTTGGGGGGGAGGGATAGGGCTCCAAGTGGCCCCTCCCTGAATGTTTGTTTAAATCACTTGGTGGTGGCAACAATACCGTCCAAGGACAAGGAAAGGAATTTGTGCCTTGGGGAAGTTTTCAACCTAAGCTGGTGAAATAAGTTTAGGGGGTCTTTCATGCGGGTCCCCACATCTGTACCCCAGAGTTCAGAGTGGGGCGGGAACTAACAGCAGAATAAACAAGCCCAGTTCCCTCAGCCTCTCCTCATAAGTCATGTGTCCCAGCCCCCTGATCATTTTAGTTGCCCTCCGCTGGACTCTCTCCAATTTGTTCACATCCTTTTAGTAGTGGGACTCCAAAACTGGACGCAATACCTAGATGTGGCCTCACCAGTGCCAAATAGAGGGAAATAATCACTTCCCTCGATCTGCTGGCAATGCTCCTACTAATGCAGCCCAATATGCTGTTAGCCTTCTTGACAACAAGGGTACAGTAATGACTCATATCCAGCTTCTCATCCACTGTAATCCGCTGGTCCTTTTCTGCAGAACTGCTGCTTAGTGAGGGTGATCGTTTCTCAATCACCCTCACAATCCTGGTCAGGTGGTTGGTAGTATATTCCTAATCCTATACTCTGATTATTCAAACATGGAATTTCTCTGTTACTGTTTGATTCATTTAAAACTTTTATTATATTTGACTCTATGCTTTCTTTCACATATAGTGGCACTTCCCCAACCAATGTGACCTACTCTGTCATTCCTATATATTTTGGATCCTGATATTACCATGTCCCATTGATAATCATCGTTCCACCAAGTTTTTGTGATGCCTGTTATATCCTCATTTAATAGCAGGGACTCAAGTCCACCAATCTGTTTTTAGACTTTTTGCATTTGTATACAAGTACTTATAAAATCTATCAATATTTAGCTGTCTGTCTTTGTGTGATGTAATTGAATGGGACTCTTTTTCATTTAACTATTTCTCTTCAGTTCCTCCTACCTGTGCTCTATTAACTTCTATCCTCTCCTCTTTAATAGTATATAGAGTATCCCCTTTATTAAATCATTCCCTAAGTGATGCGTTTGTCTGAACCATGTGCTCCCCCGCACCTATTGGCTTTCCCTCAGCTCTTTGTTTAAAAATTCTTCTACGACCTTTTTAACTTTACATGCCAGCAATCTGGTTCCATTTTGGTTTAGGTGGAGCCCATCTTTTCTTTACAGGCTCCTCCTTTCCCAAAAGGTTCACCAGTTCCTAATAAATCTAAATTCCTCCTCTGAACATCATTGTCTCATCCACACATTGACACCCTGCAGTTCTGCCTGTCTAACTGGCCCTGCGCATGGAACTGGAAGGATTTCAGAGAATGCTACCATGGAGGTCCTGGACTTGAATCTCTTACCTAGCAGCCTAAATTTGGACTCCAGGACCTCTTTTCTACCTTCCCCTATGTCACTGGTACCTACATGTACCACAACCACCGGCTCCTCCCCAGCACTGCACATAAGTCTATCTAGATGTCTCAAGAGGTCTGCAACCTTCGCATCCGGCTGGCAATTCACCATGCCCTTCTCCTGGTCATCACAAACCCAGCTATCTATATTTCTAATAATCAAATCTCTTATTACAATTATCTGTCTCTTCCTAATAACCGGGGTCCCCTCCGCCGGAAAGGTATCCTCAGTGCAAGATGGTACCATGACATCATCTGGAAGGAGGGTCCTGACTACGCGATCATTTTTCTCTGCTCCAGCTTGATGTTCTCCTTCCCTGAGACTTTCATCCTCCTCAACAGCACTGGGGCTGGGCCGCTCTACTGTGTCCTGGAAAGTCTCATCTCTATACCTCTCTGTCTCCCTTATCTCCTTCAATTCTGCCACTCTGGTCTCAAGAGCCTGTACTCAGTCTCTGAGGACCATGAGCTGCTTGCACTGAATGCACTATGCCACCTGCCCACAAGGGTACATGCATACATGCTGTATTCAGTGCAATAAACTGGATATCCCACACTCTGCTGCTGCCCTTCTGCCTGCATTATTTTTACTTTTGCATGGTTTTTTTGTTGTTTGTTCTTTGAGTGTGTGCATTTTTGGGAGCGGGGGATGGGGGTTGGCCTAAGTTTACAGAATGTTTGTTAGGAGTATCTGGCTCTCACGCTCCCTCGCAAAACTCCCATTTGCTTCTCCTCTTTGCTAGCTCCTATGGTCACTTACAAGCTGGCTTTTTAACCCCCTGTTCTCCCTGAGTTACCCTTGCCCCCTTGTCAAGGGATCCTAAAGGGGTTAATTGAGCAAAGGATGGCAGACTAGAGCCTTCTTAGGAAGCTCTCAGCCTTGCCTAGCAGGCGGCTAGGCTCAGCACACAGTCCCCCAAACACGCTATACTATAAACTTCAATCAAGCAGGCGCACACAACAAACAAACAGGCAACGAACTCACCCCAAGGTCACGTAGTGGCTCCTCCTTCACCTGGAGAACTGCCTAGCAAAATTCCCCTGTTTGCTAGCTCCAGGATTTTGTTTAGTTCCATTTTGTTTGATCAGCTCATTGCGTATTTGTTATACTCAGCATGGAAAATTAATAAACCCATTTAAAAATACTGTGTGGGGGGGGAAAGGATGGGAATCCCTTCTTAAGGGGACACTTGAATAACTTAAAGCAACAGAGCTGATTTGCTTTATTTTTAAATGCTTAAATGGTGGCGTCATTTTCTTACTTCTTGGATTAAATTTATTTTGTATCAAGTTATAAGAGATTTCAAACATAAGATTCCTCTTTTTAGATTAAATATTAATCACAGCATCAGAGTAATAAATAAATCAAGTCTGCCTGATTGTTTTAGCATGCAAGCCCCTAATCGTGTGGAAACATTTCTGATGGGTTTCTGTTTCAGCAGGAAACTGAGTACCATGGAGCAAGTACAGTATATGTGACACTACAAGATTTACAACTTAATTCCCTGCTTGGAAACAAAGAAACAAATAGCTGCACTGAACTGAAACATTATGGATTCTATTATTACTCTAGTTTCTTCAGGATTTCTCAGTGGTGGGAAAAAAATTCTATTAACTTTCTTTTATGACTACCAGCAGGGTAATGTGGAGAGAATAATCTCTTCCATGTATAATGTCTGAGGCCCCTAAAACCTGAATATTAGCCCAGGAGCTTTGTTAGAAGGACTAACTGCTTCATTCCCTCATAAAACGACTATCTCCATTAATCTGTGTTTATTTTCCTTCTGCTTTTTAATTTGCTTAATGGACTTCAGCCAAAGTCTCTCCCAGCAGTCAGAGGAAAGTAAACTCTGATAAATCCTTAGGGATTTAATAGTCACAGTTAAGCACTTCTTCGGATTATTTTGTCTGACTTTCATCTTTGCTGCTGCAGAGATGATGGCTGTAGAGCGCTCCAGCTCTAACCCCATGACTTAAGAGCCTGGGAATGAACTGACAAAAAATGTTTCTCTTTCTCCTTCTCTCTCCCGCTCTGCTTACATGGAAATAAAGCAAGACTAGCTTAAACTATAGGAAATGATGTGTCCTCCTGGTACAGCCCTGATCCCACAGAAGCAGTGCACATGGTTCAAATACGGTTGATACATAGAAAATTCTTTGCAGGGAGTGCTGGCTGACTTTGTGCTGGTGAGGGAGACAGCTTAGATTCTCCAGGCTGCCTACCACCTGTTCTGCTGGTCCAGATTCTGTAGATGGCTATTGAGGAGGAAAAGAAAACCTGAAAACTTTCCATCAGGGTCATAGACCAAGACATGTACAGTTTGTTAGTCTCTTCCCTGGTAAGGGTTTTGTGACATTTCCTTGCTTGCGGTCTTACTGGCATCATCTATTCATTAATATTTCATGTTATTAGTATATTATTATCTTCTTTTCAATGGGTAGCCTTTGAATCCGTTGAATGACAGCCAACAGTGGTATTAGTTTCTAATTACCTTGTTGTTAAGAGTCCAAGTCCTTCCTGGTTTTACTCTTATATTGCTTTTTACACTACAGATTTATTGCTGTGCAGCCTATATTCCTGGAGGAGCTGCTTAGTCAGAAATTGCATTGTATAATTAGATCCCACTACCTACTTCTGACTCTGAACAAAGGTTTACTTTATTGATCATTTTAGTAATTCACTTTTTTATTTCATATTCTCCATGTACCATGGAGATAATTAGATAGGTCCTGTCAAGCTGTCTGGAGTGACTCATGAACATGTGTACTAACCCCAAACTGATTGTGAGTTATGTACTTAGATTTCACCTAGTAAGTATCAAGTGTGAACTCCTCAGGCACTATAACTGCCTTAAGATGGAGTCACAGACAGGCCCCTTGGGCACTGTGGTCTATCTTGCCACCCAGGCCAAGCTTGCCTTTGTGATAGATGGTCCCTTACACCAAAAATCACAACAATACTCAGTAGGGTTAACAGATGTCGCGATTTTATAGGGACAGTTCCTATTTTTGGGTCTTTTTCTTATATAGGCTCCTATTACCCCCGACGCGATTTTTCACATTTGCTGTCTGGTCACCCTAATACTCAGGTTTCAGAGTAGCAGCCATGTTAGTCTGTATCCGCAAAAAGAACAGGAGTACTTGTGGCACCTTAGAGACTAACAAATTTATTTGAGCATAAGCTTTTGTGGGCTACAGCCCACTTCATCGGATGCACCTAATACTCAGGTTACTCCCAGGCCCAAAGGATCAGTCACTTATCCCACATCAGTTGCACCTCAGATATCAAAGCAAGGATAACATGTGTAGCCAATCCTATAATTAACTAAAGATTTATTAACTAGGAAAAAATAAGAGTTATTTACAAGGTGAAAGCAGGCAAACATACACAGACAAATGAGATACAGTCTTAAGTTCCAAAGGGGAATAGAAGCTGCTGCAATATGCTAGCTTTATATATGCTTTAGAGCTAACCCAATCTAAATAGCTGGGGATCCCTTGCTTATGCTTAGAAATCTTCGCCCTTCAGAGTTCAAGCAGCATAGAGATAACATTTTCTTCTCGACAGGGATTTTTATTCCCTTATCCAGAGTTCAGGGTGATGGGACAAGTGTTCATGCAAGTCTCCCCTTCTTGGACGTGGGGGAAACAGTCAACAAAGTCTTTTGTCCACCAATGTTTCACAGTGGCTTGTCTGGTTTCTCTGGGCCTTCTTTGGTTGGAGAGGAGATGACACCTCTTGTGGTAAACTAGTATTTCACACCTGGTAACACTTCTCTCCTGTTTGATGACTTACACAATTACAGAGCAAACATATTACCTTATAACATGGGATACAGATGTTATAAGTGAGATTAATGCATGCAGTCAAGTATCAGGGGGTAGCCGTGTTAGTCTGTATCTACAAAAACAACAAGGAGTCTGGTGGCACCTTAAAGACTAACAGATTTATTTGGGCATAAGCTTTCGTGGGTAAAAACCTCACTTCTTTGCTTCCGAAGAAGTGAGGTTTTTACCCACGAAAGCTTATGCCCAAATAAATCTGTTAGTCTTTAAGGTGCCACCAGACTCCTTGTTGTTAATGCATGCAGTAACTTACAAGCATTTCATAAAGTCTAAACACTAAACACATTTTTGCCAGTACTAACACACTGGTGAGCCAGCCTGGGTTCCAGATATGCATTTGTCACTGTTAGTGAGGCCTAAGGGCCTTGGCATGAGCTGGCACCTGTTCTGCCAGCATCACAGGTCCCATTACACTAACCCTTCCATTTACTATTTCTAATCATTAGTCTTTTTCCAATCTCCACTGTTATCTGGTTTGTTGGTACAATTTGTACATATCATCTATGGATGGCAGTAATGGGGAGTGAGAAATGAAGTAGTGGCATGAAGCTAGAAGCTGAGCTCTCCTTGTTAACAAACCAGACCACAGAGAAATGAATAAATATGGTACCCATAGGACTATCAAAAATGCCAATAAGAATTTTCTCTTTATCATACCTTTGGAACATCTTGACTCAACCTGAATTGTTCAAAATGTATTTCTACCAAAGAAGATCCCCACCACAGTTTGTGCCTCTTTTTGACCCATTTGGTAAAGCTAGTGCCTGTGAACATATTGCCTTACTTTGGGGCAACAGTGGATGCACACAGTAGGTTCACCACTACCTCATAGACACAACATAGACCTCTACCACAGATCTAGAGCAATATAGGTTTCCCAGGTGCTTAATAATACACACACCTTATTGGACTGGTTTACCTGAATACCTAGAGAGTGACAGAAAGTACCGGTGGCCACTTCTTACCAGTACACCCATACTTGCCCATCTCTGGGAAAAGCCATCATAGATTTGTCAAGAACAAATAGTGCCAAACCAACCTAATTTCCTTCTTTGACAGTTATTGCCCTAAAGGATGGGGGAAGCAGGAGATACGATCTACGTTGATTGTAGTTAGGGTTTTGATACAGTCCCACATGACACTCTCAAACAAACTAAGGAAATGTGGTCTAGATTAAATTATTATAAGGTGGGTGCACAGCTGGTTGAAAGACTATACTCAAAGAGTAGTTATCAATGGTTCACTGTAAAACTGGGATGGTGTAGCAAGGGTCAGTCCTGGGTCCAGTACTATTCAATATTTTCATTAAAGACATGGATAATAGTGTGGAGAGTATGCTTATAACATTTGTGGATGACACCAAAATGGGAGGGGTTGCAAGCACTTTGGAGGACAGGATTAGAATTCAAAAACAAGTTTGACAAATTAAACAATTGGTCTGAAATCAAGAAGATGAAATGAAATAAAGACAAGTCCAAAGTACTTCACTTAGGAAGGAAAAATCAAGTGCACAATCACAGAATTGGGAACACCTGGCTAGGTGATAGTACTGCTGACAAGGATCTGGGGGTTCTAGTGGACCACAAATTGAATATGAGTCAACACTGTGATGCAGTTGCAAAAAAGGTTAATATGCTGCGGTATACTAACAGAAATGCCTTATGTAAGACATGAGAGATAATTGTCCCTCTCTACTTCAGTTCTATGTCCAGTTCTGGCCATCACACTTTAGGAAAGATGTGGACAAACTGGAGAGAGGTCAGAGGAGAGCAACAAAAACGATAAAAGGTTTGGAAAACCCAATTTATGAGGAAAGATTAAAAAACTGGGCATGTTTAATCTTGAGAAAAGAAGACTATGGGGGCGCTTAATAAAAGTATTTAAATATGTTAAGAGCAACAGAGGGTCCTGTGGCACCTTTAAGACTAACAGAAGTATTGGAGCATAAGCTTTCGTGGGTGAATGCCCACTTCATCGGACGCAAGATTCAGATTCAGACTAACAGATTAAGACTAACACGGCTACCCCTCTGATACTTGACAAATATGTTAAGGGCACTTATGAAAAGGATGGTGATCAATTGTTTTCCAAGTCTACTGAAGGAAGGACAAAACATAATAGGCTTAATCTGCATAAATGGAGATTTAGGTAGAGATTAGGAATAACCTTCTAACTATAAAGGGAGTTAAACTCTGGAATAGGCTTCCAATGGAGGTAGTGGAACCTCCATCACTGGAGGTTTTTAAGAACAGGTTGGACAAACACCTGTCAGGGATGGTTTAATTGGTCCTGCCGCTTGAGGTCCCTTCCAGCCCTACATTTGTATTATTCTATGCTTGTGTAGGATAAACTGTTAGGGCCAACAGGGTTACACATGCGGTCAATCACTACAGAATTTGGACCTTCAGTTTTTAATAGAATCCATTGTTTTATGTAGTAACTAACTATCATAGGCATGAAAAATAGAAACTTTTCCAAATGAAATACCTAGTACAAAGTCATTAAGGTATGTGGGGGAGCAGAGACTGAGGATCTATTTTGTCTAACAGCCAGATGATTTAGCCCCCTGTTCTACAAAGCTGTAAGCATCTTTTTAACTTTATGCAATGTGAGTAGTTCCACTGAAGTTAATGGGACCATGTGCAGGGTGTGAAGTTATGCATATACATAAATCTTTGCAGGATCAAGGCCTTATTCAGTAGCTCAGTGAGCAATCAAGAATGAGATCCATGTCCAAACTATCTTGGGATGCTTGCACCTCCAACTAGTGGAGACTGGGAAAATCACAGAGATACCTGGTCTTGGTGAAGGACTAGGCCTGAGGATGTGGATCCTTGGTCTTGTGCATCTCTCAGGAATAGATCTAGACAGCTGTTCAGCAGCTGAGAGAGGGTTAGTGATATGCTCATAGTTTCTGGGGAGTCACTGGAGACAGAAGCCAAATTCTGCAAAACTCCCATTGATTTAGTAAGGGCTGGAGAATTTGGGCCTGAATGATGCAGCAAATGACAGCCTGAAGAGTGAGGGCCCCTGTGACGAGGTGCACTCACCCTGCACTGGATGGGTTAACTCCTAGCTATGGGCTGAGCAAGCCACGTCCCCATTTCCCTACTGGGCACGCTCCAGGTGCAGTACTAGTATAAAAGGGAGCAGCCCAGCTCAGTCTGGGCAGATGTTCCTTGCTGGCTCCAGCCCGGGAGCAGCTGGAGCCCCTGACCACAGAAGCCAGAGGTGCTGAGACCCAGGCAGACGCCCAAGTGCATGCAGATACCCGAGAGGGGTCAGAGTCACTAGGAACCACATGCGCTGAGAAGCCTGGGGATCCTTACGATGACTTGACAGCAGCTCCAAGATATTTGGTAAGAAGTGGCCCGGAGGGGGGGGGGGCGGGGGGGGGAAGGGACTAGCTATAGTCCTGCAGGAAACCAGTGTTATTCAGTTGGAGCCCTGCTGGCGCAGTGACGGAACACTACTACTGCTAGGGGCCTGGGCCAGGACCTGGTGGAGCAGGGAGGGCCTGGGTCCCCATACTTCGGCCATCACCCACCCCCTAGGTGGTGCCCCCCTTCCCCAACCAGCCGCTAGGCCTTACAGCCCTGAGAGCCTCTAGGCCTTACAGCCCTGAGAGCCAGGGTGACCCTATTGACTCCATCTGCTAGGCCTTACAGCCCTGGAAGCAAGGGCAGTCCTATTGACTTTGGTTGCCAGGCCTGACAGCCGTGAAAGTCCGGGCAACTCTATGCGTTAGGCCTTACAACTCTGAGAGGAGGGATAACTTTGCGGGGGTCAACAAGCAAGTGGACAAGGGGGATCCAGTGAATATAGTGTACTTAGATTCATAGATTCTAGGACTGGAAGGGACCTCGAGAGGTCATCGAGTCCAGTCCACTGCCCTCATGGCAGGACCAAATACTGTCTAGGCCATCCCGGATAGACATTTATCTAACCTACTCTTAAATATCTCCAGAGATGGAGATTCCACAACCTCCCTAGGCAGTTTATTCCAGTGTTTAACCACCCTGACAGTTAGGAACTTTTTCCTAATGTCCAACCTAAACCTCCCTTGCTGCAGTTTAAGCCCATTGCTTCTTGTTCTATCCTTAGAGGCTAAGGTGAACAAGTTTTCTCCCTCCTCCTTATGACATCCTTTTAGATACCTGAAAACTGCTATCATGTCCCCTCTCAGTCTTCTCTTTTCCAAACTAAACAAACCCAATTCTTTCAGCCTTCCTTCATAGGTCATGTTCTCAAGACCTTTAATCATTCTTGTTGCTCTTCTCTGGACCCTCTCCAATTTCTCCACATCTTTCTTGAAATGCAGTGCCCAGAACTGGACACAATACTCCAGCTGAGGCCTAACCAGCACAGAGTAGAGCGAAAGAATGACTTCTTGTGTCTTGCTCACAACACACCTGTTAATACATCCCAGAATCATGTTTGCTTTTTTTGCAACAGCATCACACTGTTGACTCATATTTAGCTTGTGGTCCACTATAACCCCTAGATCCCTTTCTGCCGTACTCCTTCCTAGACAGTCTCTTCCCATTCTGTATGTGTGAAATGGATTGTTCCTTCCTAAGTGGAGCACTTTGCATTTGTCTTTGTTAAACTTCATCCTGTTTAACTCAGACCATTTCTCCAATTTGTCCAGATCATTTTGAATTATGACCCTGTCCTCCAAAGCAGTTGCAATCCCTCCCAGTTTGGTATCATCTGCAAACTTAATAAGCGTACTTTCTATGCCAATATCTAAGTCGTTAATGAAGATATTGAACAGAACCGGTCCCAAAACAGACCCCTGCGGAACCCCACTTGTTATGCCTTTCCAGCAGGATTGGGAACCATTAATAACAACTCTCCGAGTACGGTTATCCAGCCAGTTATGCACCCACCTTATAGTAGCCCCATCTAAATTGTATTTGCCTAGTTTATCGATAAGAATATCATGTGAGACCGTATCAAATGCCTTACTAAAGTCTAGGTATACCACATCCACAGCTTCTCCGTTATCCACAAGGCTCGTTATCCTATCAAAGAAAGCTATCAGATTGGTTTGACACGATTTGTTCTTTACAAATCCATGCTGGCTATTCCCTATCACCTTACCACCTTCCAAGTGTTTGCAGATGATTTCCTTAATTACTTGCTCCATTATCTTCCCTGGCACAGAAGTTAAACTAACTGGTCTGTAGTTTCCTGGGTTGTTTTTATTTCCCTTTTTATAGATGGGCACTATATTTGCCCTTTTCCAGTCTTCTGGAATCTCTCCCGTCTCCCATGATTTTCCAAAGATAATAGCTAGAGTCTCAGATACCTCCTCTATTAGCTCCTTGAGTATTCTAGGATGCATTTCATCAGGCCCTGGTGACTTGCAGGCATCTAACTTTTCTAAGTGATTTTTAACTTGATCTTTTTTTATTTTATCTGCTAAATCTACCCCCTTCCCATTAGCATTCACTAGGTTAGGCATTCCTTCAGACTTCTCGGTGAAGACCGAAACAAAGATGTTCAGAAAGCCTTTGACAAGGTACCTCACCAAAGACTCTGAAGCACAGTAAGTTGTCATGGGATAAGAGGGAAGGTCCTCTCATGGATTGGTAACTGGTTAAAAGATAGGAAACAAAAGGTAGGAATAAATGGCCAGCTTTCAGAATGGAGAGAGGTAAATAGTGGTGTCCCCCAGGGGTCTGTACTGGGACCAGTCCTGTTCAACATATTCATAAATGATCTGAAAAACAGGGTAAACAGTGAGGTGGCAAAATTTGCAGATTATACAAAACTACTCAAGATATTTAGTCCCAGGCAGACTGCGAAGAACTACAAAAGGATCTCACAAAACTGGGTGACTGGGCAACAAAATGGCAGATGAAATTCAATGTTGATAAATGCAAAGTAATGCACATTGGAAAACAGAATCCCAACTATACATATAAAATGATGGTCTAAATTAGCTGTTACCACTCAAGAAAGATCTTGGAGTCATTGTGGATAGTTCTCTGAAAACATCCACTCAATGGGCAGCGGCAGTCAAAAAAGCGAACAGAATGATGGGAATCATTAAGAAAGGGATAGATAATAAAGCAGAAAATATCATTTTGCCTCTATATAAATCCCTGGTACACCCACATCTGGAATACCGTGTGCGGATGTGGTCTCCCCATCTCAAAAAAGATATATTGAATTGGAAAAGGTTCAGAAAAGGGCAACAAAAATATTAGGGGTATGGAACAGCTTCCATATGAGGAGAGATTAATAAGACTCGGACTTTTCAGCTTGGAAAGAGACAACTAAGGGGGGATAAGATAGAGGTCTATAAACTTATGACTGGTGTAGAGAAAGTAAATAAGGAAGTATTATTTACTCCTTCTCATAACACAAGAAGTAGGGGTCACCAAATGAAATTAATAGGTAGCAGGTTTAAAACAAACAAAAGGAAGTATTTTTTTCACACAACGCAGTCAGTGGAACTCTTTGCCAGAGTATGTTGTGAAGGCCAAGACTATAACAGGGTTCAAAAAAGAACTAGATAAGTTCATGGAGGATAGATCCATCAATGGCTATTAGCCAGGATGGGCAGGGATGGTGTCCCTAGCCTCTGTTTGCCAGAAGCTGGGAATGGGTGACAGGGGATGGATCACTTGATGATTGCTTGTTCTGTTCATTCCCTCTGGGGCATCTGGTATTGGCAACTGTCGGAAGATAGGATACTGAGCTAGATGGACCTTTGGTCTGACCTAGTATGGCCACTCTTATGTTCTTATGATAACTCCTTTGGTTCTAACCATTAGGCCCTACTGTCCTGAGGCCAAGGGCAATCTGGCACTTATTCACAGGGTGCACTCACCCCACACTGGATGGGGTACTCCCACCCCGTCACAGCCCCATTTAGCTTAGCCTCTTCCCTAGTGCAGATGAGAGCCTCCATGGCAGGTTAATCTGATGCGCTGATCTACATACGGATGTCTGGGATCCTGCCAGGAGAATTATCACAGCTAATAAGAATAAAAGTTGCTTTGTGGGAATAGGAGTACTTGTGGCACCTTAGAGACTAACAAATTTATTTGGGCATAAGCTTTCGTGGGCTAAAGCCCAATTCATCAGACGCATGGAGTGGAAAATACAGTAGGAAGATATATATAGATATAGATATATACAGAGAACATGAAAAGATGGGGGTTGCCATACCAACTCTAACGAGACAAATCAATTAAGGTGGGCTATTATCAGCAGGAGAAAAAAACTTTTGTAGTGATAAACAGGATGGCCCATTTCAAACAGTTGACAAGGAGGTATGAGTAACGATAGGGGGGAAAATTAGCATGGGGAAATAGTTTTTAGTTTGTGTAACGACCCACCCACTCTCACTCTTTATTCAAGCCTAATTTAATGGTGTCCTGTTTGCAAATTAATTCCAGTTCTGCAATTTCTCGTTGCAGTCTGTTTTTTAAGTTTTTTTGTTGAAGAATTGCGACTTTTAGGTCTGTAATTGAGTGTGCAGGGAGGTTGAAGTGTTCTCCGACTGGTTTTTGAATGTTATAATTCTTGACGTCTGATTTGTGTCCATTTATTCTTTTGCGTAGAGACTGTCTGCTTTGGCCAATGTACATGGCAGAGGGGCATTGCTGGCACATGATGGCATATATCACATTGGTAGATGTGCAGGTGAACAAGCCTCTGATAGTGTGGCTGATGTGATTAGGTCCTATGATGGTGTCCCTTGAATAGATATGTGGACAGAGTTGGCAACGGGCTTTGTTGCAAGGATAGGTTCCTGGGTTAGTGTTTTTGTTGTGTGGTGTGTGGTTGCTGGTGAGTATTTGCTTCAGGTTGGGGGGCTGTCTGTAAGCGAGGACAGGCCTGTCTCCCAAGGTGTATGAGAGTGAGGGATCGTCCTTCAGGATAGGTTGTAGATCCTTGATGATGCACTGGTGAGGTTTTAGTTGGGGGCTGAAGGTGACAGCTAGTGGCATTCTGTTACTTTCTTTGTTGGGCCTGTCCTGTAGTGGGTGACTTCTGGGTACTCTTCTGGCTCTATCCATTACTTTAATCTCTTGACATCAGACACACTGAATGTGTGAAAACACAAACTAGGTGGGTTTGTTCACACTGCAGCTGGCTACAACAGCAAAAATAAACTTGACAGAAATGAACAAGCTACAGCCACAAAATAAAAAATAAATGGTTCCATTTACAGCAACTCTTCAAAGTCCACCAGACAGATTTCTGGGCCTGCTGGGGCCTCTTGTAGCTGATTCAGTGAGCCCAACTTTGGAAAAGACTGTTGACTCAGCCTGCCTCATCCCATGCACAAGTGTGACAGTGCTGCCTTTGGTAAAGCCTTAACGTCAGTCAGCCCCAAACCCTGGCTCCTACAAAGCCCATATCCATGTGACAAAGGGACAGTCAGTGCTGTGGGAAGGGTTTGTTAGCATCACTACTTCCATCTGTCAAATATTAAATCTTAGAAGCGAGGGTAAGGAGAAGACTATATGCATAAAGGAACTAAAGGCCATATTAGTTCAAGCATACACCTAGTGTCTTGTTATATGCCTCATATTAGGTATTTGTCACATATTTGGACTTTGGCAGGTTGAGAGTTGCAGCGATACCCTCCTTCTGAACTGTGAACTAAGCCCAAATATAAGGGCTTGGCAGAGCATGTTCCATTGGGGTCAGGGGAACAAAGCCCTTCTCCGAGCACAGAGTGACAAACGAGCTGTTCTACAGCTGCAACTACAGCCTTAGCATTGCTGCTTCTGAGTCCCTGGCTGTGCCTCGGGGCGAATGGCTGGTGCACCTGTGCAGGTGCCTGCTCCAAAAGTCCCTCAACACCTACATGATGCTCATGGGGAGTGGGCCTGGCAACACAGGTAAATCCTGCTCTTCCATGGACAGCAGGGCTGTCGTGTTCCCACTGCCTCCGGGGCTCTCTGAATCTGGTGGAACAGCACGGGAGGGATGAGACTTGCCCCTACATGCTGAAGTCTTTAGAGATTTTGCTAGTTCACCTTATGTGCATTCGATAGTTCTTTGCCATGAATTACCCAGCATGTCACATGGCCACACAGCAGGAGAACACTTTCTAAGAAATGTTCTCATTCTGCTTATTTTGGTGGGCTCTAGTTCAAAGGCTTTCACAATGGGCTATTCTAAATATATGAAGTCATAAGATTTAGGAACACAGGATCTGCCCTACTGGAGCAGACCATTGGCTCATCAAGTCATGTATGCTGCCTTTGGCAGAACCCAATCCCGGATTGTGCAGAGGAAAGTGGAAACCCACATAATGCATCTAGCAAAGGTTGTAGATCCAAATCCAATTAGTCCCAGTTAAATCCAAACACTCTGTCAGAAGGCCATGTTGACTATTTTAGGTTGGGACCCTTTCAAAACAGAGGTATGGTATTGTAGATTCCTTGTTAAAATACCGTTGTGATGAACTGGGGCTATCTCTGTACAACTTATCAATTCTGATTGATATTGTGAAGTTGTATTATGAAAACCTGCTGTGTCATCTCTTCCTATATGTATGTGGATCCATCTTTGTTGACAGGCCCTGTAGCAGATACCCTTAAGTATTTTAGTCCTTGTCTGGTTTGTAACAATGGTACTTAAACGTCACAAACAGTTATGCTAAAAAAGCAGCTGCATCCTTAGAAAAAACAGTTTAGCTGATTCTTTTAAAGGGAGAGGAGAAGGTAGGAGCAGAGGAAAGTTACCCAAAAGACAGAACAAATGAATACAGGGGGTGTAAACATGCGGGACTCACCGCTGCAGCGCCTCCTGCTGGTTGTCTCAGGGAATTAGCTCATTCAGCCTCCGGAGCGCCCTCTGCAGGCCGGTGTCCCGCTGCTGCTGGGCCCCGTGCCCTTTGTCTTTGTGCACTGTCCCCTGGCAATACCCCCACAGTCTCAGGGTTGCCCCACCCAGGGGAACCCCCAACCCTCTATCCCCACCTTGCCTCAGTCATGGGCTACTGCCAGTCACCAACTAGCCCCCGTTCCCTGTGGCAGACTGCAGTATAAGCCACTCATCACTGGCAAGGAGGGTTTGGATCTGCTGCCTCTGCCTACCCGTGGGCTGCCCTCTGCAACCCCCAGTACCCGTTGGCCTTCTGCTAGGCCGCAGCCTGGGGCTTTCCAGGCGGAGCCTCCCCAGCTCCTCTGTCTTTCCCCAGCCCTGCTCCACTCAGGCACTCTGCCCAGGTCCCTGCAGCCAGGTCCGTCTCCCTCTACAGCTAGAGAGAGGGACTGCTTGCTCCTGGCCCACTGCCCTCTTATAAGGGCCAGCTGGGCCCTTATTAAGCCAGCTACAGCCAATCAGCCCAGCTTTCGGAGCTGCAGCCCTCTTTCAGGGCTGATTTCAAGCCCTTCAGGGCAGGAGCGGGTGTCCATCCTGCTACAGAGCGTGCTCAGTGTCCTCTGGCTGCCCTGCTGGCTGGAACTCTCCTTCCTTCTCCTCTCCAGCTGCCCTGCTGACTGGAGCTCCTTCTCCCTTACTCCCTGGGCTGCTGCTGCTGGCTAGAGCTCCTTCCCTGGACTGCTGCTGCTACCACTGCTGCTGAGCAAGGGGTGGGGGGGCCTTGCCGGCCAGCCCCCCCTCCCCACCATCTCTGGAGGGAGAAGCCAGGACCCCACCTTCACCATCACCACTATCACCTGTGGGGGGTCCTTTCTGCCTGGCTGCCAGGGTTGCTGGAGCTGCTGCTGCCGCTGCGTGTGTCCTGGGGAGCTGCTGGAGCCTGGAGGTGGAGGAAGAGGACTACATAGACCATCGGCTGCTGGGGGAGCGCACGGGACTCTGGAGACCACTGTGGAGGGGGCCATTCAGGACTGAGTAATTTTCGAACTGTGCTCTAGTGGTGGGGGTCTAGACTGTGTTTGTGGGGACACAGGGGGTGTTGCGTGGAGCCTGCCCCCTTGTCCATCTGTGTCCCCCCCCCAAACCCCCACCACCACCGTTGCCCCCTCCACCGCCCCACAGCCCATTTACCATCTACCTCCGCTCCTGCCTCTGGGACTCTGCTGCTCTCCTGGCCTGCCACGCCCTTGTGACATCGTTTGGGCCTGCAGCGGCAGGCAGCCGCACATTGACTTTACGCAAGCGCTCGTGGGCGCACCTACCCCCCTTGGACTGACCCCTTCCCCTTCGCAACAGGCCTCCCAGTTTTGCCCCTTGCTGCCTACCCCATTTGCCCTCTGTAGCCTTTTGCCCCTCCCCAGCTTCAGTTTGTTGGCCTGCCCCGCCCTTTTCCCTCTGCAGTTTGGTTCGGTTGTCCCACCCCAGCCCTGCGATTAGCCCCTTGGTTCCTCTGCCCCATTCCCAGCCTGGTTGCTCCCTTTCCTTTGCGCCCCCCCTTGCTCTGATTGACCCCACCCCTCGCGTGCCCATGCCCCCTCCCGTGCGCTTGTGCCCCCATCACATTTTTGTTAATCACTGCACCCCCTGCTGTTATTGTGACCTTCCCTTCCCTAGTGCAACTAGAGGAGCCGGTGTCGGTGACTGTCCCCCCCCCCCCGAAGCCGGAGCCGCCCCTCCTCCTTCTCGGACCACCACTGCTCCCGCTCGGGCCTTAGGGGTACCTCCCCCACCATGCCCAGACGAGCAGGAGAGCCCCGCCTCTGCTACGTGCACTGTGGCGGGGCCTGTAGAGGAGGGTGCGGTGGGGGTTTTGCCGGGCGCGGGAGAGGGCCCTCCCCAGGGAGAATCCGCCCCCCCTCCTGCTGCCCCATTGTTACCTCCTCAGGTCCTCGAGCCGTCATCTTTGCCCCCCGACCCAACCCCGTCACCCAGCCCGCAGATAATGCCATGGAGGGCTGGACCTTAGTACAGGGAAAGCGGGGCAAGCGGAAGGCTCGAGCTCCGCTCCTGCCATCTGGTGCGGAGGTCCCCCGGAAAACCAGGAAGGGGGGCACCGCTGCCGAGCCTTCCGCCTTGCCCGCGGGTACATTACATCAACCGTTGCCGGCTGGAGAAGGTGTGGCAGCACCGGAGGATCCCACCATCCGTCCTCCGCAGTCCCTCCTTGCGGAGGCCCCCGTTGAAGCCCCTCCTACCCCCTTGCCACCTGTACCCCCTGCGATGCCCGAGGAAAGTGTCGCCTCGGGTGCTAGCGGGGAAGACCCTGGGGTGGTGGGTGGTGAGCTACCCTCTATCTATGAGGAGATCGAGGCCCTGGGTCTGACCCCGGTCACCCAGGGGGAGGACGACCCTCTGCCAGCGGGCCTCGATCTGGCCGACCTCACCCCAGCCTCCCCTTCTCCGTCTTCTGTTCCCCTAATTGCTGCTCCTGCTCCTGCCTCAGCGGAACCCCTGGGCTCTTTGACCTGCCCGGCTGCGAGTGACACCCCGCTGACGGCCGCCGAGCCTTTTCAGGTGACGGCCGGTGCCTCGTGGCCGGGACACGAGTTACCAGGGGTATCCCTCGTTGGCGTGGGGCAACCGAGTTCCTTCCCGGGTGGGGGCCCCGTTGCAGATTGTTCACCTCCTGCTGCCGTGGCTGTTCCGCCTGCCATAGTGCCTGAGCCCGGCATCCCTGGGGACCCCCTCCCTAACCCTCAGACCCCTGGGCCCGACCGAGAGGAGCCAGCTGTCCAGCTCCTGGGGCCCAGGATCCCACCTCTGTCCCTCTCCCAGACCCTACTCCTGCCCCTGGCCCTGCCCTTATTCCTGACCTGATTCCTCTCCCTTCCACCTCCTGCGATGCCATTGCCGCCCCAGGGGCCGTCTCCTTCCCTTTCCCGGAGGATGACCCCCAGGGAGCGGCCTTTGTGTTCCCCAGTCCCGACCCACTAGGGGCTGCTGTTCTCCCTCCGCCGCCGCCCCCCTTTGAGCCGGGGACTGAGGCGGGCCATGTGGCGCCGGTCCATCGGGTGCCACATCGAGGGTCCACCCCTTGCCTGCCCGTCTCGGGCCACGGGGCCGTGCCAGGGGCCCCAACGGGGGATGACCAGAAGCCAGTGACCCCGCCCCCCCATACGCTGAGAGAAGAGCTGCGGGAGTTTTTAGAAGACGTCCGTGGCTCCCGCAATAAGGTGCCGCTCGCTCTCCAGCGATGGGGGGATTTCCACCAGATCCTCCGGGCCGCGAGGGCCCTCATGGGGGAGGGTAAAAGGACCGGGAAGCAGGGTGCCGCGGCTTACCAGCGGGTCCGCGGCTTCCGTGACTCCTTGCTCACCTTCGGGGTGGGTCACGGTTTGCTGCGCGGCCCAATGGGGGCCGTGAGCGTCCCTGCCGACGAGGATCCCCCCCAGCCCTCCTCATGCCACCTATCGCTTTTGCAACATTGAACACCCGGGGCTGTAGGGTGGGTCTCCGCAGGTGCCAGGTGCTCTCCTTCCTTCGGGAGGGGGGGTACTCTGTGGTTTTCCTGCAGGAGACCCACACGGATCCGGCCGCCGAAGACAGCTGGCGGCTGGAGTGGGGGGACAGGGTCTATTTTAGCCATCTCACAGTTCGTACGGCTGGAGTGGCTACCCTGTTCTCCCCCGACCTACGGCCCGAGGTGCTGGGGGTTGCCGAGGTTGTGCCGGGCCGCCTGCTGCACCTCCGGGTCCGCATGGAGGGGCTTGTGATCAACCTTGTCAACGTCTATGCCCCGACATCGGGCCCAGAGCGGTTGCCTTTTTATCAGCAGGCGTCCGCCTTCCTCGGCTCCTTGGATCCTCGTGAGTGCCTGGTCCTGGGCGGGGACTTCAATGCTACCCTCGAGGAGCGGGACCGCTCGGGGACGTCCTCCGGGAGATTGTGGAACATCACTCCCTGGTGGACGTCTGGCGCGATCACCACCCGGACGATGTCTCCACGTTCACCTATGTCCGGGTGGAAGCCCATCGGTCGTGCCACTCCCGGTTGGACCGCATTTACTTGTCACGCTTCCATCTTTCACGGGCCCACTCCTCCGACGTCAGGCTGTCCCCTTTTTCGGATCACCATCTAGTCACCGTGACGGCCTCTCTCTGTGCGGAGAGGCCGGGGCTGGCCTATTGGCATTTTAACAATAGTTTGCTGGAGGATGTGGGCTTCGTGGCATCCTTCCGGGAGTTCTGGCTGGTCTGGCGAGGGCAGCGGCGGGCCTTTCCCTCGGCGCGGCGATGGTGGGACCTAGGAAAGGTGCGCGCCCGGCTCTTCTGCCGCGACTACACCCGGGGCGCCAGCCGACGGAGGGATGCGGCGATAGAGCAGTTGGAACGGGAGGTCTTAGAGCTAGAGAGGCGTCTGGCCGCCAGCCCTGAGGATCCATCCCTTTGCGGAGCGTGCCGGGAGAAGCGGGAGGAGCTCTGGGCCCTCGACGATCATCGGGCCCGGGGTGCTTTTGTTCGATCCCGCATCCGCCTCCTTCGGGAGATGGATCGCGGCTCCCGCTTCTTCTACGCCCTGGAGAAACGGAGGGGGGCCAGGAGACACATCACCTGCCTCCTGGAGGAGGACGGCACCCCCCTCACGGATCCGGCGGAGATGTGCGAGAGGGCCAGGACCTTCTACGCACACCTTTTCTCCCCGGATCCGACCGACCCTACCGCTTGCGGAGTGCTCTGGGACGGACTCCCGATGGTCAGCGCGGGCGACCGGGACCGGCTAGAGTTGCCTCTCTCTCTGGCCGAGTTCTCGGAAGCCCTCCGCCGCATGCCCACCAATAAATCTCCGGGCATGGACGGGCTGACCGTGGAGTTCTACCGCGTGTTCTGGGACGTCCTCGGCCCGGACCTAGTCACCGTCTGGGCCGAGGCCTTGCTGAGCGGGGTCCTCCCTCTTTCGTGCAGGCGAGCCGTGCTCGCCTTATTGCCGAAGAAGGGGGACCTCCGCGACTTACGAAATTTGCGTCCCGTCTCGCTCCTCGGCACGGACTACAAAATCGTAGCCAAGGCCATCTCGCTGCGGCTGGGGTCCGTGCTGGAGGACGTGATCCACCCAGACCAGACCTACACCGTCCCGGGCCGTAGCATCTTTGATAACCTCTACCTGGTCCGGGATCTTCTGGAACTTGGGTGTAGGGATGGTCTGTCGTTCGCCCTCCTGTCCCTGGATCAGGAGAAGGCGTTCGACAGGGTGGACCACGGGTATCTCCTGGGCACTCTGCAAGCGTTAGGCTTCGGACCCCAGTTTGTGGGTTTTCTCCAGGTGCTGTACGCTTCCGCAGAGTGCCTGGTCAGGCTCAACTGGACCCTGACCGAGCCGGTCAGCTTCGGGCGGGGAGTGCGGCGGGGTGCCCCCTCTCGGGCCAGCTTTACGCTCTGGCGATCGAGCCCTTCCTCTGTCTCCTCCGCAGGAGGTTGACGGGGTTGGTGCTTCGGGAGCTGGAGCTGCAGCTGGTCCTGTCGGCGTACACCGACGATGTGCTCCTCGTGGTCCAGGACCCGGGCAACTTGGTGCGGGTGGAGGCTTGCCAGACCGTGTACTCGGCAGCCTCCTCCGCCCGGGTCAACTGGGTCAAGAGCTCTGGCCTGGTGGTAGGGGCAGGGTGGCAGGCGAGCTCCCTCCCACCCGCGCTTCAGGCCATCCGGTGGAGCGCGGGTCCGCTGCTCTATCTCAGCGTTTACCTTTCTGCCACGCATCCATCTCCGCCGGAGAACTGGCAAGGTTTACAGGGCAGGGTGACGGAGCGGCTCCGGAAATGGACAGGACTACTCCGGTGCCTCTCCCTTCACGGGAGGGCACTGGTACTCAATCAACTAGTCCTGTCCATGCTCTGGTACCGTCTCAACACCCTGGTCCCGGCCCCGGGCTTCCTGGCTGACCTCCGGAGGGCGATTCTGGAGTTCTTTTGGCCAGGACTGCACTGGGTCTCTGTGGGGGTCCTCCATCTGCCCCTGGAGGAGGGAGGGCAGGGCCTGAAGTGCCTTCGCACTCAGGTCCATGTCTTCCGCCTCCAGGCCCTGCAGAGGCTCCTCTATGGTGCAGGTAGTCCGGCGTGGAGAGTACTGGCGCACGCCTTCCTGCGCCGCTTCCGAGGGCTCCGGTACGACCGGCAGCTCTTTTATCTCGATCCGAGAGGTCTTCCGCGAGACCTCTCCGGGCTGCCGGTCTTCTACCAGGACCTCCTCCGGACCTGGAAACTGTTCTCAGTGACCAGGTCCATGGCGGCCACCGGCCCCTGCCCCGTGGACCCAACCGGCCTCCCCGCCCCTTCTCCGTGAGCCGGCTGCACGACTTGCAGCCGGTTCGTTTCCTGACCGCGCCAAGGAAACATCTATACACGCTCGTGCTCCACACTCTTCACTTCCTCACCCTCGTGTCCCGCCCCGATACGAAGTGGCGGGACATCCTGCCACCTGTCGAGGGTGAGAAGCCCCGGTGGGCCAGCCTCTATTCCACCCTGGTCCCGAGGCCCGCCGGGGATGTCAGTTGGCTGCTCCTTCATGGGGCCGTGAGCACGGGCGTGTACTTGGCGCGGTTTACCCCTGTCCCTGACACCTGTCCTTTCTGCGGCGTGAGGGAGACCCTGGCTCACGTTTACTTAGAGTGTGCCAGGTTGCAGCCCCTACACCGGCTCCTCACCGACATTCTGTTGCGTTTTTGGTTACACTTTTCCCCTCACCTTCTCATTTATGCACTCCCTATCCGTGGCCCCACGAAGTCACGGGACCTCCTGGTCAACTTCCTCTTGGCCCTGGCTAAACAGGCCATCTATAAAAGCAGGGATCGGAGGTTGGCCGATGGAGGTTCCTGTGACTGTGGGGCCTGTTTCCGATCCTCTGTCCGTTCACGTATCCGGGCAGAGTTCCTCTGGGCGGCGTCCACTGGCTCCCTTGCCACCTTTGAGGAGCAGTGGGCGCTGTCCGGGGTTCTCTGCTCGGTGTCCCCGTCAGGTTCCCTTCTTTTGACCCTTTAATCGTACTCCTGTCCCTGTTTTTACATTAGTTGTCCCCCGTAATCATTTGGGTTTTAGGTCCTGTGGGTCCTCCCCTTAGGCTGGGGGGAGGATCCTTTAGCAGTGGGCGGGCTTTGCCCACTTCCCGGAACCCAATAGGTACAGGGGGGTTTAAATAGCGAGCCACCAAACAGGAACAGAGGATGAGAAACAAGGAGAGGAGGCCTGGGAAAGAGAGAGCCAGGTCACAGAAGGTGGGTAAGGGGGCTCCAGGAGGGAGAGATCATCCAGCATGTAGCATCCTCTTGGGGCAGGAGGTCCCTGCCTGCTTTCCTGAGCCCAGATGGCCCCCAGGATGCTGGACAACCCAAGGGATTCAGACCCCTGCCCAAAGAATACCATGGAGTGGTGAGCAAACTGAGGCAGGGCCATGTATTTAGTGTTTATTGTTTTGTATGATTAGTTTGCTTCTATGCTTTACATGTTTAAGTTTAAAGAGCATAAAAGGATTAGTTTGTGCAAAGTGTATTTGTGCCAACTGCTTCACAAAAACTGTGTGCCCCTGAGAGAGTTCGACTGTAAATTAGAAGCATCAGACCTGTGGGGTGGAGTTCTGGGGCAGGAGTGTATTTGAGTAACTGAGGTGTCATAGGGGTCAGGACAAGAAGGGGCAGCACACTGAGAGTTGGTGCCCAAGAAATGTGCCAGAGAGGCCAGAAGAGGAACCAGTGCCACAACCTGCTGAGGCTCTAGAACAGGGGTAGGCAACCTACGGCACGCATGCCACAGGTTGCACGCGAGCTGATTTTCAGTGGCACTCACACTGCCTGGGTCCTGGCCACCGGTCCAGGGGGCTCTGCATTTTAATTTAATTTTAAATGAAGCTTCTTAAACATTTTAAAAACCTTATTTACTTTACATACAACAATAGTTTAGTTATATATTATAGACTTATAGAAAGAGACCTTCTAAAAACGTTAAAATGTATTATTGGCACGCAAAACCTTAAATTAGAGTGAATAAATGAAGACTCGGCACACCACTTCTGAAAGGTTGCCGACCCCTGCTCTAGAAGCTTAACATAGCCCAGAGACTCCAGAGCCCACAGGGTTGGATTCCCCTCACAGCAGTCCCCGGAGGAGGTCGGGAGGAGTGCTTGCTAGGATCTATGACAATAATGTAGAGCAAATAGATGCATATGAGAAGGGTTTTTAAAAAGTCATTTAGGCCTAAATTTTCTAGGAGGCCACTGATCTGGAGTGTCTCAAGCTGAGGACCTAAAAAATGAGGTACTCCAGTGGCCACTTGTGAAAGCTTAAACCTTTAGCACCTTAGGACTTGGGAAAAGACAGTTTGAATGACCTCATTAAAGAGTTGCCCATCATGCTTCTTCATTGTGGCACCATGGGAAGTAAGAGGTGTGGCCCTGCAGCCACTCCCCAAGGTGCAGAAAGGTGACATTTTCAACAAGTGTATTGAATAAGAACAGAGTGACTGAAGCTAAACCAAGGTCCTGTCTGTCTGCATAGACGCTACATATCACATGGCAATTCTCAGATGCGTATGGATTTGTTCTGATGCCCTTCCAACACTCATCTTATTGAGTAGCATGCTGGGTTGTCCAGCTCAGTCCCAGAGGTGGCAGCATTTCATTACATAGATCACATACCAAGGGCTCAATTCTGCAGGTCTTACTGAAGCGAAACTCCCACGGATGTCAACGTAATTTGTATTAAAAAGTTACTGCTGTGGTCTGGTAGCTGCCAGACACCAAATACATTTAGCTTAATTGACAATTCTGGAAATCTATTGCCTCAACCAGTGTGTGCTGGCAAAACGTATTCTGGCACTTCTTGAAAATGTAGTGCTAACAATTTGCACTGGTGCATCTAACCCCAAATATTTTCACATCTAGAGGATCAACGGGAGTTCTGACTGAGTGAAGGCAGCAGAATTGGGCACAGGGGGCCAAATCCTTCCGTGCTTATTCAATTATTAATCAGTCTTTGTGCAGGCAAAACTCCTACTGCATTTCAATGGGAGTTTTGCCTGAGTAAGGACTGATTAATAACAGAGAAGGGACTCTGTGATTACATTAACATAAATGTATTTCCTGAGTAAAGACCTCAGTATTTGCCCCACAGCTTGTAACGCTCTTGGGATCTTATGGTATGAAAGTCACTACATAAATGTAAACTATTATCACTTACTATTACTAACACACTAAAACCCAGAGTAATATATTTCCCCCCAAAGCTTTAACTATAATAATATTGTCCCAGTAGCTCAATCACCAGAAGCGTGGGGATCATTCATGAAAGGGTGACTGATGGTTTCTGTCATAATTGAATCCTGACCTTTCCTGATGAGAGTTTTCTGGAAACTCTCATCAGCAACTGTCAGTCTTTCTGAGGCCTTCCTACAGCTTCCTGGCTAGACAGGCCTGCAGATACAGTGACCATGGCAACACATACCTTTAAGGGCACTCACAGATTAAGACTAGAACATTATATTTTTTTCAACTCCATTGTTGTTTTTATAAAGTGCTTATATTTAATATACATCAAAGGTATTTATGGCTTCACCTCTTCAGAGCTGGAAAATTGAGCTGGGTACACGGCACAGACAATGGCAAACCTGATTGATGATCTGTTGTACATTTCCAATGCTGACGTTATTTTCATTCAATGATACACTATGGGTGGCCCCTTTGTTCTACTCCATCATTTTGATATATGTGCCAAATTCCTATGTCTGACACATTTGAAGAGATAACTTGCATGATCCTATGCTTGCTTTTGACTATCTTTCTTTAAAAATGCAGTAAAACTTTACAGAACAAGCAGCATGACTCAATGTTTTTTCTGGATTTCAAAATATTTGGGGTTAGATGTGCTAATGATTTGCACTGGAACTACATTTTCAAGGAGTGCCAGAACACTTTTCACCAAGCGCACACTGAGATGGGTGAGGCAATCGATTTCCAGTCCTGTCAATTATACTAACTGACTGCATTTGGTGTCTGGCAGCCACCAGATCTCGGATGGCTGAACAGATTTATTTATAAAAACGTTACAAACAATAAAACAGCAATTCAATAAAATAAACAACATTGTTATGAATAAACTGTTTCATAGGCTGGCTGGAGCACAGAACACGTCCACTCAGTGCAGAAATCACAGCTCATATTTAGAACCAGAATATATTTAGGGCCCAATTCTGCCTGTCCTGTCCAGTTGCACTGAAGGAATAGGGCTTATGGACCCCTTTTCCCTCACATAAGACACCAGCACAGGGGCAACCCCAGTTTGCTTTCAGGGAGCTAGGCAGAGCAAGGGATGCTGCTGGAAACACTAGCAGCTCGTGTGTGTCAGCAGAACTGTACTGGGTAGGAGTGTTGGCTAATTTTTTCACTTCCTCATCCAGCATCAGCAGAGACATAGGCGCCGACTCCATGGGTTGAAGCACCCACGGGGGAAAAATGGTGGGTGCTGAGCACCCACTGGCAGCCTCCTATCAGTCCCCCCTCCCTCCCCTAGTGCCTCCCGCCCACCTGTGGGCCCCACTGATCAGCACCTCCCCCTGCCTCCCCGTGCTTCCAGCCTGCCACGATCAGCTGTTTTGTAGCATGCAGGAGTTTCTGGGGGAGGAGTGAGGATGCAACATGCTTGGGGGAGGGGGCGGAATGGGGCGGGAACAGGCAGGGCGGGGTTGGGGTGAGAACAGGCAGGGGGCGGACTTGGGGGAAGGGGTGGAGTGGGGGCAGGGCCTGGGGCAGAGCCGGGGGTCGAGCACTCCCCGGCACATTGGAAAGTTGGCACCTGTGAGCACCTTGTTCTAATTCTCCTCTTGCATTGGTTTTACACCAGTGTAACTCCTGATTTTAGCAGAGTGACTCCTGATTTACACTGGTTTAAGCGAGATCAGAATCCAGTCCTACTTGCTTTCTAAACGCCTCGAGGCAATGACTCTTGCTTGGGTAGTGTGCCTCTCCCCTTCCCCAGCATACTGCAATGGATTGGCGGTTTTGCCTCCTGACTGTCTGTCAGTGACATTTATTTATTGTAAATATTTTTAGTATGACATTGGGTACAACAGTAAATGTCAACGGCACCGAATATAAGTACTGGGAAATAACCTATTTCGACAATACATGTCTTGGCTGTGTCTTGAGTTTTATTTTCTATAAGTGCCTTGGTATTTATCTTGTAGCATGAGACTATTATCCACTCACAATGTTCTGTTTCATTCACCTTATCTCTTAAGTACAACCCTTTATTTATAGAAGGAATCTTTGTGGTTTGTCTGGACTCTAGAGATTTTTTTTAAAGAGAAAGCACTGTGTTTCATATCTGAAGGGTATTTACTCAACTTACTACACAGCTGGCTTTCGCTGGTCAACTCCTATTAAAGCTAATGAGAGTTATGCATCTAAAAAGCTTTATGTAGCAAGCTGAGACTTTACATATGCCCCTTCTTCATTTTCAAACTAAATTGATTCATAATATTGAAAACACAGAGAGGAGAAGGGGGGTTCTTTAATGATTTTGCTTGAACAAATACAACCCTGTTATTCTTGATTGCTTAATGATCATGCTTTTCCTGAAGTGAGTCCCAGACATATTTTAGTAGGCATTTTAAATGTCTTAATACCCATCTGAACAAATATACTATAAGATCATGAATGGTGTGGCAAAAGTGAATAGAGAAGTGTTACTTAATCTTTCACACAGTACAAAAACCAGCGGCCACCTGATGAAATTAATAAGCAGCCGGTTTAATACAAACAAGAGGAAGTACTTTTTCACACAATGCACAGCTAATCTGTGGAACTCGTTGCCATGGGATGTTGTGATGTCAAACAGCATAACTGGGTTCAAAAAAGAACTGGATAAGTTCATGGAGGATAGGTTCCTCAAGGACTATTAGCTAAAATGGTCAGGGATGCAACCTCGTGCTGGGGGAGATCATAACTCTGACTACCAGAAGCTGGGAGCAGAAAATGGGTGACTCACTCCGTAATTGCCCTGTTCTGTATTCTCCCTCTGCAGCTGTGGTATGGGCTACTCTCAGAGACGGGCTACTGGGCAACATGGACCAGTATGATCCAGTATGGCAGTTCTTACTTTTTTTATGGTGGACTTTCCTGGTGCCTGGATTTCCCACTAGTGGGTAAGTTAGAAATGCTAATAAGTTAGATACGAGTGTTTTGAGTTTGTTTCCGATCTGCTAAGAAGAAAAGTTGCTGTTTATAAACTTTTTGTTCATGTTCATGAGGGAGTTTAGTTCTTCTGGGACATGCTTGGCAGGGAGTTAGACTAGATGACCCATGTGGTCCCTTCTAACCCTATGGTTCTATGATTCTATGCTGGAATGGCAGCCCTGGAGACTCAAGGCCTCCATGTATCCACAGAACAGGGACAGCATACTAGGCAGCCATTCAGGCTTCCCTGTGTGCCGCCACAGTAGAGCTCCCTTTTTCAGTTGCCAAATGGGAAAAGGAGAAAAACCTGAAAACTGAAACATCCTCGGCTCTCATTTGTTCATCAAAGACAGTGAACATTTTTGAGAACTTTTCCCCCCAAAAAAATATATTTACCATTTTTTGATAAGCTCTGCACCCCACCTGCAACATGTCCCCAGCCTGATTGGAAAGGGCTCCTTGAACACAGAAATATGAGGCTTTCAAGTTTTGGTATCATTTTGTGAAAATGGTCTGAATTCAGAGAGGGGAGAACTTTGAATTTTTGTGGGGTCATTCTGGAGTGACTGGTTGCAACTGCTGGCTTCGTGGCAGATGAGAGAGGTCTGCCATGGTGTGGGCATACTATACATTAAAGTAGCAGGCCTGGTTCATCTTACACCCAGTTATTAGCCGCTTCTGGGCTGCTTGCAGTACTCATAATAAGCTTAGTGGGACTCCTGCCTTCTTTCTGGACAGTTGTGCCCCATTTTCTACTCCAGTCCCCCTTTAGGCTTCATCTCCTCTCACTTACATTTGCATAAATTAAGGGTAACCCCACTGAAGTTTGTGCTACACAGCTGTAAAATCAGCGTTAATGAAAGGAGACTCAAGCTGGAATGTGCGTATACGTTTCACTCATTTTGCACAGCCACAGGATCCCAACTCACTATGTTACACGATGTGTATACGCCTTTTCTAATTGATGTACCCAGCTCCCCATTTACACCACCTCTGAATTTTGCCTCCAGCACGAACTAGAACGGCTTTCAGACATACGTTTCTACCAACACCTGTAAGTATTAAAAATCTTTCTTGGATACTCAGGGGAAAAGTCATCACAGTAAATGTCCTTAATAAGGAATTCAGGCCATTTCTGGTTGGTTTTAATTATGACAGCCTTTCAGATATGGTGAAGGGGCTGATAGCTCTGTCCTGTTGAGATGTTAAAGGTCCCTTTGTTTAAGAGCTCATAGCCTGATCTGAGATTGTCTGTGGCTCACCTTTAGGATATGGAAAAGTGCTGAGACATGGCAGGATCTGATGCCGGCAGCCCCGCAGATGGAGCTACAGTACAGTATGTTGTCAGCATTGCTGTTCCTGCTCAAGCCTGCTTACTCCAGCTATGATGCTATCAGCATTCTTTGTCGGAGTCTGTCTGAGTGATGGATGATTAATGAAGTAGGGCTACAACTATCTGTGAGAAAGAAGTATTGCTCATTTCACTCATGTCACAGTCCTAATTGGGAATGTCTGACAGAAATTGTACTGTACCATGTATGGACACCAGACATACAGACAGCCCAATTCCAAGATTGTTGTGATTTTCCCTAATCTCCTCTTACAACACCCCTCCACAGGAAAAAAAAACCAGAAACCTCTGAGGGGTTTTTTTTGGGGGTGGGGGGGAAGGGAAGGAAAAACATTAAAACCCTCACAAAGGTTATATGAAGTACTATGTGATTCATTTCATAAGCATTTTCTCCAAGCATAGAAAGGTGCACACACTGTCCAAAGGGAAAAGCTTGCCACTGTGTAACTAAAACACAATAACAGAGACCCCGGCATTCTACTAACTAGTAAGACCTATTGCTCTCTGTATCTACCCTTTGAGAGGCATCAAGACATTTTCCAACTTATGGGCTTTTTCAGCATCTAGCTTAGTATGATCAAATCAGCCCAACAGCACTTAATACACCTGACCATTTTGAATTCACTCATCCTGTCTTTTGTGAT
Source organism: Emys orbicularis (assembly GCF_028017835.1). Lineage (NCBI taxonomy): Eukaryota > Metazoa > Chordata > Testudines > Emydidae > Emys > Emys orbicularis. The sequence continues at coordinate 267,335,530 of NC_088684.1, read as the reverse complement.
TTTGCTGCCAAATTTTTCTTCTGTGGTAACCAGTTATTGTCTGGTTCAAGTTACACATGCAAGAGACCAGGGGCCTGATTTTACACCCACTTTGCACAGGTAGAAATATCTACTCAAGTTGCAAGGCAGTGGACAATGAGGTCTTAAATATGTACTTTTGGAATCTGCACCTTTTTAACCTTGATGTTACTTAAATCTATCTGCTTTCTGTGACATGCTACTGGAATTGGGATCTCTCAAAAATGTATAGTACCTGGATGTACTCTTCCACCGCACCTGTGAAGAGGAGCAGTAGAGAACACATTCTAGGGAGATATATCTCTAGGAGGCTTCTTCTGACAGATAATTCTCATATAAATGCTTGACAAACTGTATATTGTGAAATGCATTCTGGTCTGAAGTAATCCTATGTTAAATCAAGCTCAAAAAGACACTAGAAAGCTGTCAAGAATTCCCTTCAGTGTTTGAGCTGCCCATTCTGAATTGACTGAACCAATGGGTATATATCTTCATGGCATCTGGGAGCAAGCCCGGGCCCGCAGACTTGTGCTGGTGAGGTTCACGCTAGCATGCTGAAAATAACTGTTTAGATGTTGCTTTGTCATTGCAGCTCAGGCTGGAGCTCAGGCTCTCAAACTGGGGGTGGGGGATGGGCTTGAGCACAAATCTGTGGACCTGGGCAGGGAGGCTCACTCCCAGATGCAGTGTAGACATACGCAATGAGTCCCTGAGGATAGTTGAGATTCCTTTCCATTGTGGGGAGCCAGGAGGTATCCTATGATGTCTTTTAATCTTCTGCCAAATCAACGAACCCTTTGTGAGGCTGGAATGTTCAAACCCACTGTCTGGGGGAGATACTGTGGGTGGTATAATGTCAACTGAGCAACAGGACTGGACCTTATTAAACAGCTTTCGCTACCAATCCATGTCACCCACTGAGTACCTAGCTAAGCACACTGAATGTGCTATTTCTGCTGGCAAGGGCACAGTAGATTGAAGCCACCTCCTTGGCCCCAGTGTTGCTTTTTCCAAGTAAAATCTGACTTTGTAATGTTCTTTTTAAAAGAACCTGCCCACTGAGGGAATTGTATCTTGGCAAGTCGTTCATGTCTAATGAGACAGTCCTGGCACTGTAGCACTGTATTCAATAGTTAATGAAAAGTCCACCTGTCTAGATATGCAGGATTTTTATCCCATTGGCCTTTAATGTAATGCATAATAGTTCAAAGGAAACCTATGAACTTGGAACTTGTTCATACCTGTAACAGGCCAGATTCTGGGTCATGCCAGAGATGTGCACCGCTCAGTGCAACCCAGGGGGATGCAAAGGTAGCTCTAAGCCATTGGCACTGTATTGGACCTCAGGTACAACTTAAAACAGTTTCAGGGCTGCTTTAAGGCATACTCACAAGAAAGTGTGCCCAAGGGGCCATTCCAGTACCTGGGGATTGCTGGAGCACTAGGGTGCATCCCGCACTGGAAGGGAGAGCAAGAGGATTGTGATGTAGAATCACTTTCCCAGCTCTCTGCTCTCAGGGATCCCTTCTGCTGAGGAGGACTCCTGAGGGAGCTGGCTAAACCAGCTTTCTATCTGTATTGCACGTATGCCATTTTAACAGCATCTGACCTCACTCTACTAATTCCTCTCCCCTAGAGCCACTTCTAAGAGTTTAAACTTCTGAGTAGATTCACACAGGTGGTCCTACCACCATCAAGGGAGGAGTGACCAAGTGAGGAGAGGGGCAACAGACAGGAAGGTGCAAGAAAACATGAGTTAGAGCAAGTCTCCACCCTACTTTAACTTTCACATTCTGAACCCACGTCCAGCTTCTCAGCAGCATATAAGTTCTACCAGCTTACATTCTCTTAAGTGGGTGTAATAGGTCTAGGAGAGTCTGAGTGAGTGTAAAAGGGGGCAAATTCTGCTCTGGTTTACACCCTGACTTTATTGGAGCAGAATGTAACCCAAAGAGTCCAATTTACTGCACTTTACGCATCTCCTTTTAGGCTCTGTCTACACTACAAGCTGGGGTGTAATTCCCCAGCTCATGTACCCATACAGACATCTAGCTGTCCCAATGGGTAAGGTGGCAGAACTGGGCTCCGAGGCTCTGTCTGCATGACGAGGTAGGGGTGTGATTCCCCAGCTCATGTACACATACTCCTGGTAGCTCGCGAGCTAGCGTGAGTATCAATGGTAGTGTAGCCATGGTAGCGCAGGCAGCAGTAGACGAGGCATTGCTTAGCCATGCTGAGTACAAAAACGGCGGGTACTTACTCGCCTGTGCCGCCACTACTGCTGTCCATACAACCATGGCTACACTACTGTGTATACCTGCATTAGCTCTCATCAAGCTACCGTCAGTATGGGTATGCAAGCAGGGGAATCATGCCCCTAGCTGGTAGTGTAGGCATCGCCTCAGCACCCAATTGTGCCACCTTACCCATTGGACCAACTTGCAGAGGAAAGTATTACTCAGCATGAGGAAAGGTGGCAGACTCAGCAAGTCTAAGGGGATATAAAGCTGGAACAAAATACATGTTGTGGGAATTGGATAGAGGAATAAGTTACATAAATTAGACTCCCTCTAGCCTGACTTAGCCTCACCTCCCAATCTGGCCTGTAGTGTTTGGTTCAACATGCTCCAACAGGCACATTCCTGCCTCCTTCCAAACTGTTCCTACAGCCATAAAAGAAACCTGAATGGTGGTAGCTATAACACGTCTAAAGTGTGTCTCAAGATTATTTGGGGTGGGCAGGCTAGTTTAAGAATTTCAATCATTATCTTCTTCTGGGAGCCTCTTAAGGGATAATATTTAGAAAGCACGTGGAGGAAGGTGAGGAAAGTCCGTGTCATGTAAATCTATCAACTAGTTCATCACAGACAACTCTGAACCTATCTTTGCAACGGCGCCGGCTGGATGGAAAGGCGATGCTTTGCTGCATCCTAATTTTGGTCTGATCTCAATGAACCTCTGTGGTTCCATTGATGATGATGTGAGAACACTTCCTCTGCAGTCATTCATGATTGTAAACAGTACAGAGACCAACTCTGGCCATTCAGATTTATTCCACGTTTCAGTGACAGTAGCCTATCTGTTGATTTAAAAAAAGGAGCAGGAAGTAGCATAGCTATCAGGAAGAGCTCACCAAGGGGACTGTGTGTGCACGGGAAACATAAAATCCATTATTATTTGTTAAAGTAATGCTCCATGCTTGCATTTCCGACTGCCCGTCCTTCCAGTTTGCCACCTGGAGTCTTGAGGGGCTTGCCAACCCCAAAACAATTAGTTTACAGACAAAAATTCCCATTTAAAGGTTGTTGTTTTTTAAACAGACACCCACATTTCGTACAGCTTTCCCAACACAATACAAGGCTGTACTACTGTAAAATATATTTTAAAACAAATTTCATAACAAGTTTATTTTCATGCTTGTGTGTCTCCTCTTCTTTGTTTTGTTTTGTTTTTGTCAATACATTTCTTTCTGCTGACCAAGGAGCACGAGTCCCAGCTCAGGGAGTTTACTATCAGTTTTTCCATCATGTGGGGTCTCCTAATCGACTAGTGCCCTGAGATATGCAGGGAAACTTTATGGATTTAGGTTGGAGCATTTGCATGAGGTCCCTCCTATAGGGGCATGGGGACTTTTAGGCAGCAGGGGTCCCCTCTGCTTCTCAGAGAGGCAAGGATAATAGTGGGGGGATCCCCTAGCACTTACCTCAGCAGCAAGAGTGTATCTGCTCACGTGAGTGAGTTGGCCAGGGCTGCTGCAATTTTCTTTTCCTGTCACACAGTCTTCTGTTGTGATGGGGCTAGCATGGGGGGCCTAAGAGCAGGAAGTCTCAGTGTCAGCACCCTGTAGGGATGCACAGGGCAGCTCGCACCTGTGTGAGCTGTTGTTTCAGGCTGTCTGCAGACTCAGGCAGACATCACCCAGTTACACTTGAGTCATGTTTTCAAGGTTGTCTTTGCAACCCTAAGGGCTAAAAACTTTTTTTTTTTTTAAAGTTCAGACTCTGATGTAATCACATGACTTGTGTTGTTGGGGCCCAGCCTTAAACCTGGCAATAGACATGGTAGAATCACCCTGTGCAGCAGCAGCCCAAACACCACCATTAGCAAACTCACCCATGACTGCTGGGGTGCTGGTTGAGACCCGGCTCAGCCTGGAGCTGGCTGTGCAGCAGGACCAGGTTGGTGTGCAGCAATTCTTGTTGCCTGGCCTACATCATCTTGGCCATCTTAACGGAGGTCTGGATAGCTAGCAGAGAGTGGAGAGGAGAAGAGGGACAATGATAGCAGTCAGACACATCTTGTTTACTCCCAGTCCAGCAGCCTTTTAACCATGTGAACATCCTCATGGGAAAGGCATTCCCCTACCCCAGCCCTCAGTAGCGCTGGAACACTTTTAATAGTGGGGGTGCTGAAAGCCAGCCCCCTTACCACTGTTCGTGCCCCCACACCCACCCCAGAGCTGTGCCTAGGAGCAGGGTCATGTCTCCAGGAGGCAGGGACCCAGACAGGGGTAAGGGGGCCGAGGCTGGTGCCACAGCTGGGGGCAGGCATGGGGTTGGCATCTGGGACCCTGAGTGCAGGGCAGCAGCAGGACCCCGGGTGTGGGGCCAGTAGCGGAACCCCAGGTGTGAGGTTGGCAGCTGGGACCCCTGGCACAGGGCTGGGAGCTGACACCCCGCATAAAACCTAGGGGTGCTGCAACACCCCCTTCACCTGTAGTTCCCACACCTATGCCAGCCCTTTGTATTGTGCTACAGTGGTGGACCCAGTAGGAGCATAACCAAGAAGCTTTCGTGGGCTAGAACCCTTGAAACCTAGATTCAGACTAACATGATACTTGACATCAGGAAACGTGGCTCTCCTAGCAGGAACTGCTTTTTGCCAGTAGGTGGCAGCATTTCCTTCCATCCTCCTGAGGAGCTGTGCTTGTAGGTAGAAGCAGCAGCAGACCAACTGTCTACAATCACAATCAGTCTTCTCCTGGCACTTACAGACAGCCTGGATTTGACCTTTTGTGTTTTCCTAGAGCTGGCTGGAAAAAAGGAGAATGTTTCTCATGAAAGTTTTTGTGATACTTCCTGTCTCCACCACACACACACTTTTGTCAAAAATTTAAAACAACTATTTCTACTAGGTTTGGTTTTTAAACAGACTCTATAAATGTATGGATGGTTGACAGTACAGAACCCCAACTTACTTTCAAGACAGTACAGAATCTGAAGACAGTAGAGTGGTGGCATTTCTGTTATGGGATATGTCATATTCACAGTTTAAGGCCAGAAGGGGCTGTTATGGTCATCAAGTCTGACCTCATACTTAACACAAGACCCCCACCCAGTAATTTCTGCATCAAGCCCATAACTTCGGGTTGAGCCAGAGCATCTCTTTTAGAAAGATACCACATCCTTAGGAAAGTTGTTCCAATGGTTAATCCCCCTCACAGTTAAAAATGTGCACCTTATTTTTAGTCAGAATTTACCTGCCTTCAGATTCCAACCATTGGATCTCAGTACACTTTTTTCTGCTAAATTAAAGAGCCATCTACTGCGTAGGTGCTAGAATTAGGGGTGCTGGGCGTGCAGCCGCAGCCCCTGGCTTGTAGTGGTTTCCATCATACACAGGGTTTACAGTTTTGTTCAATGGCTCTCAGCATCCCCACTGTAAAAATTGTTCCAGCACCACTGATCTATTGTAAGAAACCTCTTTCCTGTGTAGGTACATAGAGACTATGATTAAGTTACCTCTTAACCTGCTCTTGCATAAACTAAATAGATGAGCCTCTTAAGTCTCGCACTATAAGGCATATTTTCCAGACTTCAACTCATTCTTGTATCTCTTTTCAGAACCCTTTTCGATTTGTCAACAGCCTTTTTGAAGTGTGTACACCAGAACTGGCCACAGTATTCCAGGAATGGTCTCAGTAATATCCCCTCCCTACTTCTACTTGATATTCACCTGCTTATCCATCCAAGGATAGCATTTGCCCTCCGTAGCTACAGCATTGCACTGGGAGTTTGTGTTCAGTTGGTTATCTGCCAAGACACCCAAATCCTTTTCAGTGTTACTGCATTGTGGCATGCAGCTGCCCCCACCCCATTAGTTGTTCCTAGATGTCTGATCTCACATTTGGCTGTATTAGAAACATACATTGTTCAAATGAACCCATTTTACCAAGTGATCCAGGTCAGTCTGTGTAACTGACCTTTCTCTTGTGGCACCTTAGAGACTAACAAATTTATTTGGGCATAAGCTTTCGTGGGCTAAAACCCACTTCATCGCATGCATGCAGTGGAAAATACAGTAGGAAGATATATATACACAGAGAACATGAAAAAATGGGTGTTGCCATACCAACTATAACTAGACTAATCAAGTAAGGTGGGCTATTATCATGTTCTCTGTGTATATATATCTTCCTACTGTATTTTCCACTGCATGCATCCGATGAAGTGGGTTTTAGCCCATGAAAGCTTATGCCAAAATAAATGTGTTAGTCTCTAAGGTGCCACAAGTACTAGTCTCTAAGGTGCCACAAGTACTCGTTCTTTTTGCTGATACAGACTAACACGGCTACCACTCTGAAATCTGACCTTTCTGTGACCTTTCTCTGGCATTCTTTACTGCTCCACCAATTTAGGTGTCATGTGCAAATGTTACCAGTAATGACTATCCACCCTATTAATGTTCATCCATTCAGCCTTTACTAACTCTCCTCTTTTTATGCCCCATCTCCGTTACTTTCTCTCGCTTCATCCACTGTATCTCTAACAGGGAGATTTTCAAAGGCACAAAGGGTAATTAGTTGGAACCTTCCCCCTAAATCTCAACTAAACCCCTCCCAGATTTCCTTAGACCAGAAATGATTTGCTCTGGGCAGCATTTTGTTTTGGGACTCTGCATCAAAAACATTGTATGAAAAATAAAATCTTGTGTTTTGGTGAATGTATGCTTTAATTTTCTAGACTCACAGTTCCCACCATGGGCTGTTCATTAATGTCTTAGAATCTGGTTCTTGCAAGAAAAGCTCTTCTAATCAGAGGTGTGTGTGTGCGCACGTAACACTGTCTTGAGGCGCATAATTACAGATTTTTTTGTGTCGCATGGAATGATACCGATGAGTGCATGTGAATCATGAACCAAATATTCTTTGCGTTTGGGAGCAGGTTCTCTGCTTCCACGCACACAACTCTGTCCCATGCCCACCCACCCTTGGAAACCTCAACCACCCTTTTCACTGTGGTGGTGGTGATGTTATTATTAGTGCAGGTCATCTTCATGGAGCAGCCAGTTACCCATCTGTTGGCAACAGCTACACAGGGAATTCAATAGTCTCTTTATTGAGTCTTGTCACTGAAGCTGTCTTCTAGCTTATCAGCATTCTGGGGCTTCCCCCGAACTTGTACACTGCGTACACCTGAAATCTTGCATGCTTGGAATCTCAGAGGCCTGCGATGTGCACTGAGGTTCCAAAGAAACCGCAGAGTGCTCTCAAGCTGGGAGAGCCCACTGAGAAACTATTCAACAGAGAGAAGGAGTGGGGTTTTGCCCGAAAAGCATCTCCTATAAGAAGAGGGGAGCAGACCACTCAAGTCAGCTCCCCTAGTACTGCAGGAATGGCAACAAGACTCATAGCTGCTACAAACAACAACCCACCTGCCACAATGACAGCTCTCTAAAGGTATAAAATCCAGTCACCATCCCACTGATTTCAATGGGAGTTGGATGGGGCACATAGGGAGAGAGAGAGATAGGCAATATGGTAATGATGGAAGATGGGGGGGGAGAGAAAGAGTCAGGAGGGTTCTGAGACTTTCAAGAGGACTTGGAAAGATTAATGGGTCCCAATCAAAGATTAAACTTTTGGGTGTTGATTGAATGGCACTGATCCTTCACTAGACTATGCCCCATAAATGGTTTAGTTTAGTAAGTGTCGTCATGTTTTTCTCAGAGGTTTCTGGGTAATGATATAGAATATGACATGATTGATGTTGTGGTGGGTGACTCCCCCATCACAGGCCAGAGAGGATTAAAGGGCGAGTTAGTCACATTCACTTCACTTGGGCGGTAAGCAAGTAGTTACTTGTCAGCCAGAGAGGGTGGGACTCAAGAAGGATCAGGTGATAACTCAGACACGTGGGCTTTACAAATAGGCTGAGAGAGTTCAGTCAAGGGGGAAGCAGTCACAGGGAGCAGGCTGGCTGGCTGGCTGGCTCGCTCCTGGGCAGGAGTTCTCAGGAAGACTTAGGTTGGGCAGGACAGTGCTTGATACCAGAGCCAAGGAAAGGCAGAGGAGCCCCAGGAAAGGGTTGAGCACAGGGCCGAGAAGACAGCTTGATTCTTTGGGACTCTGGAGTACACCTGGACATTTTGTTTCCCCAGAAGGGGTTTGGGCTAGCCACTTCTCAGTTAGAGGGCTGTCTTTGCACCACACAGATGACCTGCATTGGACACTGCAGATGAAAACCCCATGCCATGTTGCATCCTGACATAAGGGGGTGCTCTGTCACGAGAGCACCCCAATCCAGATGCCTACAGCAATCCACATATTCAAAGTGCTGTACACAGCAATACTTGGCACATAGGGCCAGATTCTGGCCCTTGGCTCTGGCCCCTTTTGTGCCCTTCTGGTGACCCAAAGGAGACAGAAAGCAGCCTTTATAAGGAAATCTCTGGTTGCCATAAAACCAGCATACCATCTGCTTCCCCCCCAACATTGTTACCACCCAGTATCAAACCTCCCAGTCCTGAGAAAGCTCATAACGAAACAAGCAGAGACCAACTACAAACTCACCTCACTTGAAGATAATATCCTAGACCTGACACAATCTAGATCCAGGCCAGGACATAGGACTGAAACCATTTTAGTGGATGATGATCTGCTTGTCTGTGGATAGTGGGCAGGATACATTTTAATCCTCCTGGACTCTCTGCAGCATTTGACACTATCAACCATGAATGCTGCTGAGAGAGGTGGCAGAGTCCAAGGGAATGTGCTGAATGATTTGAGTCCTTCCTGGAAGGATGCTCCCAGTGAGTAGTGATGGGAAACTGCACGTCCACCACTAGACCCCTCACCTGTGGAGTCCCACAAGGATTAATTCTCTGGCTGACCTTATTCAGCATCTACATGCAGACACCAGGTAAAGTGGTCAAAGGACATGGACTCAAGTGCCAGCTATATGCAGATGATACACTGCTCTACCTATCCTTCACCATATATGGCCACTCTACTACTGCCCAGATAGCCCAGTGATTGGACAAGAACAGCTCATGGATGAAGAACAATGTGAATGAATAAACAAGACAGAGGTGATGCTGGTGGACAGAGGAAAACACTCTGAAGAGTTCGTGGACAGTGCAGTCTCCTGTGGTTGAAAGTGCACAATCACAGTTGGTCAATTCATTCTGCGCTTTACGAATGCTCCTGGATTCCTCACTGATGCTAAGCTCTCACGTAGAAGCATCCGCAAATAGCACTTTTCCCAACTGGCTAGGAGACTCCGATCCATCCTGTTGGATAATGGCCTGGGCGCAGTTAGACACACCATTGTCAATTCCTGTCTGGACAACAACAAGTCAGTATACCTGGGCATGATGCCATCAGCCCTCAGGAAATTCCAGCTAGTCCAGAATGCTGCACCACATCTCCTCAGCAACATGGGATTCTGGGAGCACATCAGGCCTGTCCTCATTCCCCACCCTGGTTTCCCATAGAATAATGAACCAAGTTCAAGATCTCAGTCCTCATTTTCAAGGCACTCAGTGACCCGGGCCCAGCATATTTAAAAGCTCACCGAAAGTTCCCAGATGAAGACCATGGTTGACAGCTCTGCTCCTCTGACACAATGAGACTTTCTATCAGAAGGATAAAGCATGTCTGTGAGGGAGACAGAACTTTCTCCAGGGCTGGGCCGGGACTGTGGAATGAACTCACATAAAAACTAAGAGCTATCACAAATGTCACCACCTGCCACTCTAAGTGCAAGGCGCATGTCCTCAATATTGCCTTCTCTAACATAAACACATAGCAACATGTACATTAAAAGCAACAAAATAACCCTACCAAAACAAAATGCTCCACTGCACACACCATTCTCCCCCTGGGCATAGGATGAGAGAGCAGATCACATGTGACAGGTGTTAGCCCTATTGCTTAGTGCACTCAGATATAAGGGTGATGAGCATAGCACTTGGGTCTTTGGGGCAAGAAGGGAGTATAATATGGTCAGACGGAGGAAAAGCCAGAATGTGCTCTGGTGACCCTTATCCAGCAGAGTGGTCCCTTTAGCTGACACAATTTAGGCCTGGTCTACACCTAAAACTTAGGTCGACCCAACTACACCGCTCAGGGATGTGAAAAATTCACACCCCAGAAAGATGTAGTTAAGCTGACCTAAGCCCCGGTGTAGACCCCACTAGGTCGACAGAAGAATTTTTTCCATCCACCTAGCTACCACCTCTGGAGGGGATGGATTTACTACAGCAATGTAAAATCCCTTCTGTCAGTGTAGTAAGCATCTACACTATAGTGGTATGGCAGTGTCGCTGCAGCTGTGCTGCTGTAGAGTAGACATGCCCCGAGATAAGCCTTTATTTTTGTCTGAGTTACACAGGAAGCTGTTTTGACCCCTGACCAGCTCCAGCATTGGGAGGTATGGAAAGGTAGCCTCAAGCCCCTCCCTGTGTCCTGCAGTGAGTACAGCTTGTCTGGATCCAGAGATCTGGCCCATGGCAAATCATTTACCCAGCACAAACAACCAAGTACTGGGATGGCATCATTAAGAGCTGGGTGAGCAAAGAAATCACAAAGCCACAGAAGCTTCTCTGTCTCCTGTATCCCATTCACTTATGTAGGCACCTCTGTGCTCAGCAAGAAGGGACCAAGGATTTTTCCCTTAAGCATCTTCTCCCCAGTAACTGTGTTGCTTCCGGAACCATTTCTGAACTGCTTCGTCAGAAAAGCTAGTTAAAACTAGTACAAATACCAGGCCTACCAGTGAGATCTGAGGGTGTTCAGTATGTCCCAGGATCAGGATCACCACCTGCACTTCCACAAGGGATCAAGTTTAGAATTTAGTATGGACTAAAGAGAGGCAAGAAGAAAATAAATCACCAGTGAAACACAGACCAGTAGCCTTGGCTTGATCTCCAGGCTGTGATCACGCTTGGCCCAGGACATTCAATAGGGCCAAATGAACCCCGGACATGCTGGGGCCAGAACAAGGTTGCAAGGGTCATAAAATTCAACAGACTTTCCCCCCTTTAAGTATTACCTGGCACTGAACTGCGGTAAATCATGTCTGGGAGGCGAAATCACATCCACGTCGAAAAAGAAAACAAACAGGTACATTCTCTGCTATTTGGCTTGGACTCTCCTCTATCCGAACACCTGTAATTCTAACCTAGCTCCCAGCAGAAACCAGCCTGGCTTTGTGACTCTCACTTAAAATAATAATAATCATATAATCTTCCATTTACACAGCACTTTAACTCCCAACAGATTCCCTCAAGTGCTTTCCAACATGCTAAATCAACCCCTGCCATGTAAAAACACGTAGAAGAGGAAAAACAATACGAGGACGCTGCACATTTCAATGCACGGCAAGGAGGAGGAATTTGTGTAAGGAGGGATTCATGCAGTGTTTCCTTTCCTATCTGAGAGCAGGCTCAATGAGAGGCTAGACTAGTCCAGTAAGACACAAGATAGTGGAGAGGAAAACTGCATGACAGAGATCTGTCCCATCGCCCCCATTTCTAATATGTTCCCATGGCAGTAGATCCTTCCTTGCCAATTCACTGCCTCTCTTCCCCACTCTTGTGGTAGTTTTTAATGCAGCCATCCACAGGAGCGGTTCATGTATGCAAGGCAGCAGGTTCAAGCTACCCTCCTCCACCTCCTGAATTCTAATTAAAATCCATGAATCCTAACTTGCCCCTAAAAGTTTGGCTCTAGACAGTTTAGATCCAAAAATGGAAGGGGTCTAGTTCCCAAACTAGTTCAGATGTAGCATGAGTTGGTGAAAATTGTGCAAGAACTATTTTTCATCAGAGATTGCTCTTGTCAGATTTCCACCCTTCGGAGCTGAAATCTCACCAGAATTCCCAGTCAGATTGTGGCATTAGAGAACCTGAACCCAAACCCAAATTCTATCCCTGGATTAACCAGGAACCTGAACTTAAAACCCTAAAATACACCTCTACCCCAATATAACGCGACCCAATATAACACGAATTCGGATATAACGCGGTAAAGCAGCGCTCCGGGGGGGAGGAGGGCGGGACTGCGCACTCCTGTGGATCAAAGCAAGTTCGATATAATGCGGTATAACACGGTAAGATTTTTTGGCTCCCGAGGACAGCGTTATATCGGGGTAAAGGTGTAAATCTACTTTCAATCCCAATCTGCATACTATATACTCATCTCTAGTTTCTGAATTAAGCATCTAATGTCTACATTCACTCTCCATGGCTTCTACCCCCATAAGACTGGGAAGAACAGAAATGTTCAAGTTAGAGCTACTCAAAATGGAAACTTTTTCACAAAAAAATTGTCCCTTTTTTCATCAAAAGCTTTTCATAATTTGAAATGTTTCACCCTGCTCTAGTTCAGGCACATTGGAAAGGCACACTGAGTGCCTCCAAGCATCTAGGTGTGGTATCACAATCCATCTTTCACCCCTGGCATCCCCTGCAGGCCCACTTTGATTGGTCTTCTGTGGCCAGGCCTTCTAGCCAAGTCAGAAAGTCCAAATGAACCCCTTCTGGAGTATTAAAGAGTCCAATAAATAAATAGTCTTTCTGCCTTTGGTAGGGTCTTCAGCCCCAGCTCTGGGCCCTTTAAATTCAGCCTTTTGTTTAGGCTCCCAAATAAGTCCTGTCCCCTGTTGGGGTTTACAACACTTTACCTGCAGCCAGTAGGGGAACCCAGGCCCACCCACTACTCAGGGTTCCAACTCATGGACCCTAAAACACCAGCCATGTACTGCTCAACTCATTCCTTTCTGCTCCTTCCCTGGACCTCATCCCACCAGGCCCTTTTATCTCCAGCCCTATCTCAAGGCCAATGTCCTCAGGGGCCTTCTCTCTGCAGTCCTAGCTAAGTATGTGCTACTTGTTGGGCTCCTGTGGTCAGATAACAGAACCCCCTTCTTCATTTCTCTGCTTCCAACCAATAACTGAAGAACTAAGGCCAGGCAGCTACTTTTATCTGGGTCAGCAGGACCCTTATGAGCCGCTGCTAGCCTCTCTAACCCTCGGAGGACCATGTCTCTGTGGTTGCCAAAATGGCTGCTCCAGAGAGGCCTCTCAAGGCAAGCCTGGAGGACTGCTCCATTCCTCCTACACTACTGCTTCCTGGGGCGAGGTGTAGGACTGCCGCAGAGCCTTTGGTAGGGAGCCGCAATGGCCAGGTGCACCCCATCACACCCAGGAATTAAAGTAATCACTACTGAATTGTGATCACCTCAAGGCTGGGATGCAGCAGTTGTTTAAATTGTCTCTGTCAACTTAAAATCACATGTTAAAATCCTTGTTTAAACACATTGGCCTGATCCAGAGACTATTGGAATCAATGCAAAGATTCCCACTAACTTCAGTGGGCTTTGGCTCAGGCCCCAGTTTTGTTACTATTAGCACCTAGATTATTAACACTGAAAGAATGCTGAAAATCTCACGTATTTTTTTATCATTTATTCAGCATGTTGATGTTTTGCCCTTGGACTTTGAAGCTAGGCTGAGCCGGCTCACCAATTCCACTTTCTGGTTCTCAGGCAATAGCTTGATGCTGCAAGGATGAGCCTCAGATACCTACAGGAATTGTTTACAGACTAAAAAAAAAGTTTTCCCTGAAATATTTCTGTTATTACTATACTTGTTCCTCTGACTATTAGGTTGTGTAAACCCAGACAATGTCACTGCCTGACACTACCCTTTTAATAGCCTTCAGCAAAACAGCATGACAATGTAGTCCATTAAGCGAAGAAAAATCCCGTATCAGCGGAAACTGCAAGTCATCGTTTACTTGATACCACTGCAGACGTCCAGCTCATGTGCGTTTCCTTTGTTCTTTTCTTTTCAGCTCCATTAGGTGGCAATCCTGAGTGTAGTTCCTCAGTTGGTAGTGAAGGTGTACCTCCCTTCCTCCTCATCCCCAGCCCCACCCAAGAGCCCGCACCCCCTCAGGGAAGGGGCGGGCCTAGGGTTTTAGGTTTTGTGCCATTAGAAAGTTGGCAACCCTAGTTCAGAATGGATGCCACGTTGTGCTGGCAGCTGGCACTTTGTAGGGCAGTGCACAGCATTCTTGCTTTCATTTTGAAATGACTAACCATGCTTGAACTTTTGAAGTAAAGTTGCATCAGTTTGCCGCTTGTCTGATTAAACAGAAGGCTTGTGAGGTGCTAGAAACAGGAAACAGGAGTGGCTATTCCCAGGCTTGAGGAACTGGAGAGCAGGGGCCTCAAGAAGTGTGGGGCGGATCTGGGTTCAGTTCAGCTAAAGATCTCAATAGCTAGATGCTCTTCCAGAATTATTATAATTAGCCAGAGCAGAAATACTGGAAAAGATAGTAAACCTCGTGCATCAGAGTTTAAGCCGATCTAAAGTGGTGGTGGAGAGATTATTCCACATCTGTCCACTGTAGGGCTCATACACCTTCCTCTGAAGTATTTAGTACTGGACAATTCCTATGTTTTCCCAAACCTCTAAGGTCTGTAAAATTGGGCTGGAAATGTCATGGATGTTAGGCCCTGTCTCAAGAGTGAAAATGAGTAGATACAATGGAGTGAAGGAGATGTGGTACCTCCTGCTGCATGTGAGGCTGTTCTCACATTATTTCTAAATTGTCTTGTGATCTTTTGGCCCTTCTGTCTCTGGTCTTGGCTGGAGTCTGGAAGTGCATGAGTTGGTGGTAGTGGGGCTGCCTTATTTTAGTATCCAATTCAGTTTATCTTTCACTGGATAGGGAGATATTGTACAAACCATGGAAAAAGATGAAGGAGGAAGGAGTCACTGGAGGCACACATGGTGTAAACAAGAGCAGAATTTGGCTCCACCAATCTCCCTTAGGAGTGGGATGAGCAGGTGAGAGAGAAAAGTCAATGAATCCATAGGCAGAGGAGACTGGACTGGGAAGAAATGAGGTTGGGGTCAGAAGTTCAAGGTGGATGGCGGGCGGGGGAGCTAGTCAGAAAGGTCTTGTAGGGAAGGGCTGATTTTCTGGGAGTTCTGGGTCACGTAGTTGCTATGGTTGCCATTTAATCTTATAAATTACCCTGGTTCTGCCAATAGAATTTCTGTCTGAGGGGATATTAACATCTTCAGCTTTCTTGCCCTTTACTCTGTGTCCCTTTTTCCTTGTGAAATAATAAATAGCCCTTTAACTGGTGACTTGTGCCAGTAAGCAGATCTTCTCCTAGGCTGGGGTTCTCAAACTGGGGGTTGACTCCCCTCAGAGGGTCATGAGGTTATTCGTGGGGGTCGCAAGTTGTCAGCCTCTACCCCGAAACCCTGCTCTGCCTCCAGCATTTATAAATAAAGTTAAATATAAAAAAATGTGTTTTTAATTTATAAGGGGGGTTGCACTCAGAGGATTGCTGTGACCAATACAAAAGTTTGAGAACCACTGTCTTAGGCCTTGCACATCAGCTGGTACTGGGTACCTCACCAGCAGGTACATGTGGGTAAATATAGATATTGCCATAAACCCATTCCTATATTTCAGCCGGCACAGGGTGGCTTCACTTTTTAAGATGTCCCAGGCCAAAGATCTGGATCAAAACTCTCCGTAATTTGGGGAACTAGGTTTCTAAACCCAAACCCAGATTTCAGTCAATCCAAGATTTGCAGAAAGTCCCTGTTTTCCAAATGGGCTGAATCAAAACCTTAGGTCCAGACAACCCTGAACTTCAGTGTGTTTGAAACCTAGATCCAGATCTAAATCTTGCAGGTTGGGCTCCTTTCTTTTCTTTAAGCTTTTGGAAATCTTAATGGACTGTTTTATTCCCTTTGGACAATACCACCATCATAGCCACCCTCTATTGTTAGAATAATAACTGTTTGTGTTAGTAGCATCCCCTTCCCTTGTGCGTTCTTTTTAATAAGCACTGGCTCCTCCAAACGAGGATGTTCTGCATGCCAAGCCACAGAGCTCATCCCAGCATATTTTGTACAGCTATTTATTTATTTACATATATGCTGAATCCTGCTCACTTGCCAATGGAAATCTGCCTTGGAGGTTTATTTCTTGCTTTCTGCCATGGAACTGGGAAATCTGTCTTTCCAGCTATACCAAAGCACTACTGGCCATTATTTATTACTGGTCAATAACGTCAGGACATAACAGCTACGTAACATAACATATATAACAGCTGTTTATGAAACACATCTCCTTCACTAGTTGGAAGCCTTCAGTCTTCAAAGACCCACCCGTGATTCTTCTCTTTTGGAAAATAATTATGTCAACAATAGTTCTCACAAGAGAACAAAGGGTCCTCTTGTAGCCCTGCTGAGGAACTGCCTTATCTGCAAATTATGCCTAATCACTCAAAGATTTCTCTATAGCCCAGAACACTTCATTGCATGATTTTAGCTCTTTGATTCTTCCCTCTTCCCCTTTTTTCTAGCGGAATGTATGAAATAGTTTTTTAACGACCAGTTTAATCCCTGTTTACAAGAGGATGCTGATGAGACAACTTTCCAAGTTAATATTTACAGCTTTGCATTATGGGCTAGATACTCCAAACCTCAGATGCCTCTTGCCATCAAGACTTAGGTGCACAGCTGAATGTACAAACTCTTGCAGAAGATTGACCTGTGAAAAACATGTTGAAGCAGAAAGTAAAAAGTTAAGGGATTGAGACAAAGTTCACTGACCTCTTTGGGCACTGTATCAGGCCTAATGAGCGAAATGCTGACCCGACTGAAGTCAATGGGTGTTTTTCATAGATTCATAGAATCCAAAGCCAGCAGGAATTATTGTGATCATCTAGTCTGACCTTCTGTATAACACAGGCCATAGAACTCCCCCAAAACACATCCAGAGACTTCCATTGTTCCAAGATTTTATCCTAAGTGTGCAACATTGCATTAGTTCAACATTGCATTAATTCAAATCATGTGAAGGTGGGTGGAGCCACAGCTACCGTCAGTAGGCGATTTATACTGATACTGTCAGGGACTGACTTAGCAGAGCGACTGGGAAGGAGCATCAGCCGTAAGTGGCCCTTCGCAGCATTTTTGGTGCAGCCGCAGGCAGTTTGTTTATACGTGAGGAAGAAGCAGCAGGGACAACACAGCATGGCTTGGAATTGCTACAACATGGCACTTTATGATTATGTCATCAGGAAGCATCATCACCAAGACTTGTCGTCATGGCAAAAAGGCAGCAGTCACAAATTTTATAGAAAAGAACCTAAAAGGCCCTTTCGTCTGATGAAGTGGGCATTCACCCACGAAAGCTTACGCTCCAATACTTCTGTTAGTCTCAAAGGTGCCACAGGACCCTCTGTTGCTTTTTACAGATTCAGACTAACACGGCTACCCCTCTGATACTAAAAGGCCCAAGGCTCACATTATTTTCCAGCAAAATAGGTTTTATTTTGCAATGAAAATGGTAAACCCTATTAAGAAAAAAATCCCAGATCCCTCTCCCAGCTGCACTAGACTAATCTAGAACTAAAATGTCTAACAGCCCAAGGAGTGTTGCTCAGTGGGGAGCTGGCCAGGGTAACAAAGACCAGAGTTAGTCATTGTAACAAAGTTCTGTGTGTCACAGAAGTCATGGTTGTGATAGACATACAGCCACCGGCATTAAGCAGCACATCCAAGGGGCAACGTGGGAAAGGGGTGAGAGGAGGCTCTGAACCAGTTGCTGATGGTGATAAATCCTAGGCTATGTTGTTCATCAGCAGACAGGACAACACCGTTGCTTACTTTGCTCCTTACTCTCTTCACCTGCTTGCCACAGCCAACTGTGGATCATTTGATCCGGCAATATATGGAGAAAACAGCTAGGGTGAAAAAGACAACAAAGGGGGATCAGGCTATTACATATGTCACTTTAAATAATTGCCCTTGTTAGTAAGAACTCACTGGAGGCTTTTTCTTGGACTCATTTTGATTTAACTGCCAACTCAGTTCAGCCTTAATATGGAGCCACAAATGGCGCTTCCATAATTTAGATTCTTAAGTACTGATCAAATTCATGTTCACTCCTTGCAAGCTATAGCCAGGAGCGCTTCAGGGTAGGGTGTGGGAAGGAGAGTATAGTACCTCCACTTCTGTAATCTTTTTGCAGGCCTTGCATATCCTGACTATGGACCTGGGTGGTGCTAAGTATCTAGGCCTGCAAATTAAATCTTCAAAGAAAATTGGTGTGAGCTAGTCCCGTCAGGCAACTCTGAAACCTCAGAAAAATTTGCTTGTATAGCAAGTAACCAGTATATCTGGGGTTACTTGACTGGCCTATGTTAATTGCTAGTATACATGTAGGCGGCTGGATTAGCAAAAAGAAAACTCGTTCAGGAGCCAGGTACCACTGGTTGTAAATCGACCCATTGGAGTATTATAGCTAGTCCTTTTCAGACCTTGCAGAGGAGAAAACGCACATACAGGTACAAGATTATTGAGTTCTTAGGCCCTGATCCTGCAAACACTTATACACACGAGTGACTTTACTCTGCGGAAATTTAGTAAGGATTGGGAAGTGGCTGAGAGCTCAGCCTTGCAAAGTTCTGTTTGCTCCCTTGAGGGGCTGAGTGCTCTCAGCTCCCATTGACTTCAACAGAAATTGAGGTTGCTTAGCATCTTCCAGGACTGACCTTTTGGAGAGGCCAAACTTGCAGACGCCATACTTCATGTGAATTGGAAATACCGCACATTATGGATAAAACCTGCCAGGCAAAGGGCTGAGTGAACACAGAATGAGCTTTGAGATACTGGGCCTAACGGCATCCTGGTTTACACACTATGTAACCTCCGCTAACTTCAATGGCCATTTGCAGGGCATGAGTCAGGGCAGAATTTGGCCCACGATTCCAAAGAGAACCAGTCACCATACACTATAATGTGCCCTTATGATTTACAACTGGACTACTATGTCCTAATGTATGTCAGAGTGTAGGCACTGCAGTGCAAACTCGTTCAAATAATTAGGTCAGTTACACAAAGCTGAATGTGTCAGGTTACGGCAATCATTTCTTTCCTTAAGAAGATAACGATGATGTGAGTCCATATACCAAGCTTTGTGTCCATGAGTAATTATCCCATAACTGATTATGCACCAGTGGCTGCATTATGGTAAACTTTGGTTTTGGGGTGTGTAATATAGAGGAGGTATTTGAAGGCAGACACAGGCTGGAGGCATGTGTTTAAAAGTGACATACACCGTATATTTTGGTTTTGACCCAAGCATTTTTCAATTGACCATACATACACAAGGACTGGTTTTTCATACGTAGGATTGTTTACCTTTCAAAGTACAAAATTGTGCTAAGAAGGTTTATAGTTTACTATAAATAAAGCTGCAATAATACCTTCTAAGCACAATTCAACTTCAAAGCACTGCACCAACATTAACTAACTAATCCTCACAACACCCCTCTGAGGTAGGTGGTTATTATCTGAAACAATGAGGCTAAGGCACTTGCCTCAGGCCTCATAATGAATCAGTGGCAGAGCTAGGATTTGATTCAGGAATTCCTGGCTCTCTGCTTAATCCACTGGACCTCACTGCCTCTTCTGCTTATGGCTTCCATACATAGAGAGCATTACTACAAGCTCTGAGGAAATGTGAGTAGAATGCCTGCTAGAAATATTTGAAGATCCCCATAAAGACCGGACATGCAGGAAATATCTGGGTGATAAGCTAACTGTCTGTACTTATTTGCGTAAGCAGTTTTCTGGATTCTCATCACGTATATCATGCTGGGCATATCCTTTGAAGACAGGACACATTTTTTCAGTCATGAAGCTATGTGTCTGTGACACACACGTTGGGTAAACTTATTTGTCTGAGAGTTATTCAACATTTACCTTTAAATCAAAAGTTGTAATGATGTCTATATATTTTTTATTACAATTAAACTTTCTACATGTTTAAATATACGGCCCGACAATTGTATGCTTGATACATATATTTGATAATCAGTTCCTCAGCAGAAGAGAAATGTCTTATTTGGGTATCAACTATGCCCTCTTAAGTACAGCTCTGCCTGCTATTTGAGCTAGATGAATGAAAAGTGAATATGTAAAAACTAGGTCTGAAAAGTGATGGAAAATGTGAAAATACATTTAGGAGTAGAACAAGTTAGGAATTTTCCGACAATATGTTTTTTGTCGGAAAATGCTAATTCATCTAAATCAAAACTGTTTGGGAAATAGTGTCACTATTGACAAAACTCTTGACTCAAAAAATTTTAGTTAAAAAAGGTTTTGAGATTGCCAAACTGGAAAGATTTTGACTCAAAAACCAATAAGACTTTTTTTTTTTTGGTCAACATTTTAGTAAATTTACATTAAAAAAGAGAGAGGAGGGGAAACGAGAGGGAAAAGGTTGAAATAGAAATGAAATGTTTTTAAATTATGAAAATGAAATGTTTTGATGGACCTGAATCAAAAAAAGTTCAGATTTTCGGTTCTCAAACATTTTTGAGATTTGACTTTTTTGACGTGATTCATTATAGGAAAATTTTTTGAAATCTTGAAAATTCTTGCAGAATGGGAAAACAGTTCCACCTCAACCCTATTTAGGTATGGTCATGAATATTAGCCGTACAAAGCTAGTAGTGTCCAATCAGGGTTGTTTGCATGTATCAGTAATCCAAACTAAAAAAAAAAAAAAAAAAGATATGTCCAAGTCACTATGAAATGTCAGGCTACAGTATTGAATAATATATGTGAAGGGGTGTATATCCCACACTGGCAGAGAAAGAGTTAACTGGAGCCAGAGAGCGATAAATCACCTGGTTGCACCTGGAGGGAAGGCCAGGCCCAATTTAGGATTAGGCCCAGCTGGGGAGGAGGAGGGTGACTAATAAAGGAAAGAGTCCAGGGCAGTAGTAGGGAAATAGGAGGCCCAGGGAAGCTCAAGAGACACACTGGGAAGCCACTGGAGTGGAGCGAGCATCTGTGGTCACGTAGTGTTGATAAGTGCCAATAGTCCCTTATTAGAAGGGATGTCCCTTAATTCTTCATCTCTCTACAAGATTGGGAGTTGCTGAGCGCTGCAAAGAGCAGCAAGAAATACCTCTGGCAAATGTAGGTGAGTACTGCTTATTATTAGTATTGATTATGATAATAATATTGGGACAAGGGGTAGGGCAGGGTGCTAAGAAAACAGTCCCTTATTTTTGAAATACAATGTTGACAAGCCTGTGAAGGGCAGGACCCCAAGGAGGCAGCCTGGAGGCTGAGTTTCTGAAGGCAAGAGACACAAACAGGCAGATGCAGAAGGCCTTATGGGAGACGGACAGGAGCTGGGTCTCCAGGGAGGAAAGCCCTGGCACAAGAGTTGGGAAGAAGTCTTCAGAGCTTGGAAAGGGGAGAAAATTCTGCAGAGGAGCGAGTCCAGGGAGGGGCTGGGGAAAAAGGGTCTAGAGACAGGCCGAGCTAGGAAGTGGTCCAAGGAGACAACAAGGAGTCTGAGGAAGCTGACCTTAGCTGCTTACTGCAGGGCCTCTGGACTGAATCCCAGAGGAGAAGGGGGGGGGCGGGGGGGCCTGGGTTCCCTATTAGTCAACAAGGAAGGTGGCTGTGAAAGCCCCTGGTGTAAGGAGTGTGAGGAGGATTGATCCCTGGTCAGGCCAAAGACCTGGCGTAAGGATGTTGGAGTGTTGCTTTGTGGGATTCTGTCTTACTCCAGAATGGGTGGGACTAAATGTGACCTGGCTGGAGAGCTGAGTCCCAGGGCTGGAGTGGCTGTTAGCAGGGGGAGACAGAGGAGGAGTGCCTGCTGTGCCAAGCCAGCCACCGAGTCACTCTTTTACATACCAAAGCTAACAAAACAAAGACAAAACAAGTACCTAGTGCTATCAGAGAGAGAAGTTTTCACTCTTGTTAAGTGGGATAACAGATTTTTATACTCCATTTCATCCTACAAACTTAAGCCACTGGGGACAAATTAATGTCCAGTGTAACTCCATTAAGTTTAGTAGTGTTCCAGGTATGAATTTGGCCCAGTTGGGGGAGGGTGTTTTTGTTTTTTCAATGTGTTGTGATGTATTTTGGGGATTACTGCTACTGTATTATAGCTGACTCAAATTAACCTAGTATCTATGCAGCAGTCATGTATTGAAAGTTAAAGTACAAGCAAAGTAAGTTTTAAAAAGGCCAGATTGGACTGTGAATGACTGGTTTTCTTACTTTAATCAATGGCATTCTGCTGACATCCAGAACTAAACTACTGCAGCCATTTGCTTTCAGAAGGCTCAAGTTAGATACTGCTGGTTATTTCTGGAAATAACTGGTGGTGCTCCATCAGAGTTCTGCACTGTTAGTCCACATGGCCCTTTCGTCTTACTGTTTGTGTGTGTCTGTGTGAGAGAGGGGTGAGACACTCAGACACCTGCCTCTGGTTTTCAGAGCTGGGCCTGAGCCAAAAAAGTTTGGATCAGGATCTGAATTTCCCACAGTTTGCGGTTTTGGTTCAGCAGAGAAGATGAAATGCAAGAGCTGAAATTCATCACTGTTCTTGGGATTCAGAACTTTGGCTTGGATCCATGTCTGCTTGGATTTACTCTCCAGGGCCCTGATCCAGCCAAAGCCTTGAAGCATGTGAGTAGTTCCACTGACACACAATTCAGAATTGACATCACTGGGACTCTAGTCTTATGATGGAAGTTAAGTACAGGCTTAGGTGCACTGCTGGGTTAGGGCCCATGTGTGGTGATGGATGGATCTCGGAATGTACTGAGGATCATTTCAGAGAAACAATCCAAAATTCATTATTTTTCCTTTAGAAAATTTCTGAAGACACTACTGTGAATCCTACAACTAACTAAGGATTACAGATCCTGAGGGGAAAAATGACTAAAAATTAAACAAGAAATGCTGCTTGCTTTTGCTTTTATTTCTTTACTAAAACAACACATAATTTTCCAGTACATCTCCTAGCTTTGCATTACTTGTGGTGCTTATGCTATTCCATACTCAAACAGGTATTCGTGATCTTGATCCCTTTTAGCTAGTTGATAAGAAAACTGCTCCTGGCTTATAGTGACTCATGTCATGGAGATGTTCCTAACTCAGCATAATGTTGCAAATGTATCAACAAATAAAGGGTTGAGAAGAAAGTAGCATATTCATTCCTAAGGGATGGTATAGTATAATCAATACAAATATTTTTTCAAAGGTAACCTATGGCCAGGAGTCTGACAGGAAGTTTATAGGCTAAATAAAGCTTTATGGCTAGAAAGTTATTTTGGTAACTCCCACTGAACAGTAGTGATCCATTATCAATCACACTCCTGCTGTGCGATTACAATCAAGAACTAAGCAGTCATCTGTCTTTCTGATGGCATTTCCAATGCAGCTAACACTGACAGAACAATAGTTCCTTCTGTTGACAAAATCACTCAAAGCACAAAACATCAATGTTAAATTAGCTTGTAATTGGCGTTCATAAGAAAATGCATGGAATTTAATTCTGACAGTCTACGCCAGTGACCTAATCCTTTCCCAGCAATAGTCATCCTACATTACATACATCTCTATTTAGCCTACTGTTTGGATGCCTTGGAAATAACCCTGATTAGAGGCCAATCCTCCCATTCAGGCAGAAGGGGGCTCCTGAGTTGATGGACTTTCATTGCATTGTCCCCTCCTAAATATAGAGCAGATCTGGGAGGGGAAGTAGCCAAAACAATGGTGCAGAGGCCAGCACCTCCAATCCCTGCCTTCATAGGGCTCCAGGGTATGTGGCACTGTGAGAAGTCAGCAATATCAAGTCTTCTCTTCCCTGTTGTTGCTGGAGGACTTAAGTGCAGTGAGAGAGCTTTTGCTGCCCTCAAAGGAAGGAGCAGAGGCAACAAGAGGGAGGGGGGGCATGCAGGGTCATGTTGTGCCCCCACCCCCAAGATTTGCTACTTGTCGTGTGTGCTCATGCTCAGTACAAAGGAGCGGCACCAGGGTTTTTGGCGCCCTAGGCGGGGGTCCTTCCGTGCTCCTGGTCTTCGGGGCACTTCGGCGGCGGGTCCCGGAGCGAGTGAAGGACCCACCGCAGAATTGCCACCGAAGACCTGGAGTGCGGAAGGACCCCCCGCCGCCGAATTGCCACTGAGGGTGGCAAAATGCCGCCCGCCCAAATCCTGGCGCCCTAGGCAACCGCCTAGGTCGCCTAAATGGAAGCGCCGGCCCTGAGCACACGGACTGAGCATGCTCAGTAACACTGCTGAAGCTAGCTGCCCTCACTCTGCCCATTCACTATCAGCAGGTATGGGCTGTCTCTGTAGGGGAGAGGGATATAGGAATGCTTAACAAAGAGCACCTTACTCCCAAGTCTTTGCTAGAAATTTGAGTTTAAAATTTGCTAATAAACCCAGACCAAAGCTCTTCTGCTCTCAGTTGCTCAGATTTCACACTTTTTTCTTTTGTAATTCCAGTAGCTCTGTAGTCATTCATACAGTTCTCTAGCAAAAACTACAGAGACAAGAGTTTATAAAGAGATGAGGTTTTATTTTATTTTAACTGTTTTTGGTGGAGGAAGGAGATGGCACAAGATTGAATATTCATATCTTCTTTATTCATTCTAGAATATCACTTTTTTCCCCTTGGTAGGTCACCTTTGAAACAGCATCATCCTATATTTTATCTTAATCCTATTTTAAATTGTCTTAATTGTATCTTATCTGGCCATCTAGCTGTCAGTCTGTCTTAGCTGTCTTTCTGCTATCAAAGATCTTTGTGGATGAGAATTCACTGATTTAATCTTCAATCCCAAGCAGCAATGGTATGCATATGATTGCTAAAGTTTGGATTTTAGACTCAACTGTTAATTTGGAAGCTATAGAGTTGGAGTAGAAATGACTCATCATTAGATGAAACTGACCCTAATTAGATCTAAATCAACTGTCACTTGACACAGAGAGAGAAAATTAATTTTCTCCAAAATGTGGCAATGCCTAGGAAACTAGCCCCAGAACCCTAAATTAAAAGCAGGTTTCAACATGC
The DNA here is from genome assembly GCF_028017835.1 of Emys orbicularis. NCBI lineage: Eukaryota > Metazoa > Chordata > Testudines > Emydidae > Emys > Emys orbicularis. Next base: position 267,310,351 of record NC_088684.1, on the reverse strand, counting down.
TGGCTCTTTGCCTGCTTTCAGTACTGGGCTTTGTCTGTTTTGTTAACTAAATGGTAACAAAAGAAGACAGGCTGAATGATGTTAAATAAAGAGAAATTTAAGAGAGTAATTATGGTATTACACAGGGCCAGAAGGTGAGGGGTTACAAGTAACAAGACACTGCTTTCTGAAACAAAATGCAGCATCAGTTTAATGTAACCTTTGCTCAATATACTGTACATTTTACTCTAGCCACATAAGGCTAAAGGTTGCTTATCCTGCCCCTCACCCCAAGGCATGGATGCCCTAAATGCTATGGTACAACTATGGTGTCACTGTGCAGCAGCTGGAGCACAGGCCATGGGGAGCCTGTACAACAGGGGGACTCTATGGTGTCTCTTCTGGTGGTGGCATGGCAGGAGAAGGGGACTTGGCAGAGGTAGCCCAAAGAATGGGATGGGGGAATGGCTGGTATCCTGGAGCTCTACAGGACTAACACACACGTCCAACGGGACTTGCAGTTACATCACACCATGGGTTGTAGCTGTAGTGGCAGCAGAATGGCTGTGCAGCTTCTCTGCCCCAAGCTACTGTATGGCTGTGGGGGAGAGGCTTACTCCTCCAAATCCAAAGTACAAAGCCTGTTTATTCAGGATTTGCATGAAGGGGCTAGAGGCAGCCGGGCAGCATTTGAGTCCCTGAGAAGCTGTACAAATGCTAGTTATTATAATGAAGGAAAAATCCCAGTAATGTCAAATGCTGTAATAACTTGTAGTGGGCAAAGCTCAGAAGATTAGGTGGCTCATTCCATGTAAGTACCCAAAAGGGGCCCACAGAGGGGAGGCGGATCAAAAGTTTCAGTTTGGGCTCCTGTCTTCTTTGAAGTATGACACTCTTTGGATAAAAAAGGCTCTTTAACAAGCAACAGTGCTTGTATGTTTGATTTTTTTTTTTTTCTTTTGAGTGGGATAAAATGATCTGTGTATTATCCTGGCGATCTTGTGTAATGGAGAGGACAGAAAGTCAGGTTTAACGCTGGCTGTACGTCTAGTTAATTGTATGTGGGCTGTAGATGCCAATCAAAACAAAATGAGACGCCCTGGGGGGAATTTGGTCCCACTGAGCAGGCGGGTTGTGTGACACTAACTCAGAGCTGCCCCAACCTTTGTCTCTTTGAAAACTGACCTTCAGATTTAAAGGCATGCTGCTAGAATGGACACCAGGGCTGGTTATGGGGAGACACTTAAAAGGATGGACTGTGCCCTCAAGGACTGAATCACTGGCTGCATGGGGGTCTCTATGGGCTAGCATGGTTGATGCCTATCTGTGTTGTTTCAGCCTATCTATTTTAGTTACTTATATGATTCCCCACCATCACTGTCACATCTGTGCACCTCACGGTCTATATTTGTCCTCCCAGCACCCTTGTGAAGTAGACAAGTACAATTACACTGGTCTACAATTTTTGAGACGTCGTCTGCTTCAGAGATAAAATGTGCTATTTATTATGTATTTTGATGTGCTGAATTCAAATATGACAATTAAAACAACTGATTGGCTACTGTTTCTAAGATATTTAAGTTTTTACATTTTATGTCTATGTATATTGTGTAGATAGTAGAGTTTTAATCATAAATTGTAAACCTAGGTCTTTTCATGTGTTTATGGTTGCTTTACATGATAATATTTCACCTGTCCTGTTTATGTAACACTTTAAAAATCAGCAAAAGGGTTATATAAATAAAATTTATTATGAAACAAAAGGCAAAAAACTATTATGTACATAGTTTAGTCCTATTCAGTGTCTACTCGGCGCTTCTTGGCTTGTCTCTTGTATTCATGAAATGGAGCATCTCTTGTCACTGTCCAGCAATAGTCTGCAAGCATTGATGGGCTCCATTTGCCCTGATAGCGTTTCTCCATTGTTGCAATGTCCTGGTGAAATCGCTCGCCGTGCTCGTCGCTCACTGCTCCGCAGTTCGGTGGGAAAAAATCTAGATGAGAGTGCAAAAAATGTATCTTTAGTGACATGTTGCAACCAAGGCTTTTGTATGCCTTGAGGAGGTTTTCCACCAACAACCTGTAGTTGTCTGCCTTGTTGTTTCCGAGAAAATTTATTGCCACTAACTGGAAGGCTTTCCATGCCGTCTTTTCCTTGCCACGCAGTGCATGGTCAAATGCATCATCTCGAAGAAGTTCATGAATCTGAGGACCAACAAAGACACCTTCCTTTATCTTAGCTTCACTTAACCTTGGAAATTTTCCACGGAGGTACTTGAAAGCTGCTTGTGTTTTGTCAATGGCCTTGACACCCAGGGTGTAAGGGTGGTAACAAAATCTTCCTTGATTCAACAAGTGGTGGATGCTGAACACTTTTCCTCCCAGGCTCCAATGACTGTCGGAGGGGCCAATCTTTCTTGATGTAGTGGGAATCTCTTGCACGACTATCCCATTCGCAGAGAAAACAGCAGTACTTTGTGTATCCAGTCTGCAGACCAAGCAAGAGAGCAACAACCTTCAAATCGCCACAAAGCTGCCACTGATGTTGGTCATAGTTTATGCACCTCAAAAGTTGTTTCATGTTGTCATAGGTTTCCTTCATATGGAGTGCATGACCAACTGGAATTGATGGCAAAACATTGCCATTATGCAGTAAAACAGCTTTAAGACTCGTCTTCGATGAATCAATGAACAGTCTCCACTCATCTGGATCGTGAACGATGTTGAGGGCTGCCATCACACCATTGATTGTTGCAGGCTACAAGATCACCTTCCATGAAGAAGAATGGGACAAGATCCTTTTGACGGTCACGGAACATGGAAACCCTAACATCACCTGCCAGGAGATTCCACTGCTGTAGTCTGGAGCCCAACAGTTCTGCCTTACTCTTGGGTAGTTCCAAATCCCTGACAAGGTCATTCAGTTCACCTTGTGTTATGAGGTGTGGTTCAGAGAAGGAGGATGGGAGAAAATGTGGGTCCTGTGACATTGATGGTTCAGGACCAGAAGTTTCATCCTCTTCCTCTTCCTCGTCTGACTCAAGTGAGAATGATTCTGGTGCATCAGGAACCGGCAGTCCTTCTCCGTGGGGTACTGAGCGTATAGCTGATGGAATGTTTGGATAATGCACAGTCCACTTTTTCTTCTTTGACACACCTTTCCCAACTGGAGGCACCATGCAGAAGTAACAATTGCTGGTATGATCTGTTGGCTCTCTCCAAATCATTGGCACTGCAAAAGGCATAGATTTCCTTTTCCTGTTCAACCACTGGCGAAGATTTGTTGCACAAGTGTTGCAGCATATGTGTGGGGCCCACCTGATCTCCAATTTTGCAGCCAAAATAAAGGTGATAGGCTTTCTTAACCATAGTGGTTATACTGCACCTTTGTGATGCAAAAGTCACTTCACCACAAACACAGCAGAAGTTATCTGCACTGCTCACACAAGTACGAGGCATCTCTGCTCACTTTGGCTAAACAGAAATGTGTCCCTTTGCAAAATCAAACACTGACAAATAAGAGAGCAGGACACTGTATGATTTCTAGAGCTGATATTGGGCAATTTGTTCAGCAGAGTGATGTAAGCTTCGTTATGATTGCATCATCCATGACTTCTAGGAATAACATGATGCAATTCATATCATGTATGACGCAATACCAGCTTCAGATTGCATCATTCATTGTTTTGCCTAAAAAGCAAGTACTGTCCAAACCCAGTCATAGATTTATTCATAGATCCAGTCAAAGATGTATTTTAGTCATTTCTGGTTTAAATTGAGATCCCTTCCCTTTATAACTCACTTATCCTCCCCCATTCCCAAGTCAAGGGTCGTATATACTGACCCAATAGCATATCTTGAAAACTAGAGCCAATCAACAATTTTAAGCATCATTTTCGTTCTCAGTGACCCAGAATTAGTAAAGTTTGACTACATTTATTTCAGAAGCATTTTGGCTGTAGAGCAGTGTTATCCCCATTTTACAGATGAGATGAAGAGACTTGCCCAAGTTCACACACAAAGTCTATGGCACAGCAAAGAATTGAATGCAGGTCTCCTGAGTGCCACACTAGTGCCCTAACCATTGGGCTGCCCTTCCTTTCCTGACTGAGGCATTCAGACAGCACAGAAGGCAACTGTGGATTGACCATGTTCCTTAGAGCACAAATCTGGAATGCCGTGAATTATTTCCGAGGGGGCTGTGCATCAAGGCTGAGAACTCACAGCTATGTAACGGTGTAGAGGCACGCCTCAATTCAGGAACTGTGATGGCACTGACAGTGATAGGTGGTATTGCCAACCCCAGCATTCAGAAATCATGAGGCCCCAAAAATCATGAGATTTTAAAAATGAATAGCTTGGGGGGGGGGGTTGTTTGTTTGGGGGGGGTTTGGTCTTCATAGTCTTTAGAGGTCATATTTTCAGGGTTTTTTTTCCCTCCAGAACCATGAGGGCTAGAAACTTTTTTTAAATGAAAGATGAGATTCTCACCTAATCACATAAATCTAGAATCTAAAGCTTTAAGAAGAGTACCAAATATCAAGAATTGGCAACGCTGCACAAAGGTAATGAGACCTTTGAGGCTCTAATGCCAGGGTTCCTCCCTGGTTTAGAAATGTCCCATATAAGTAAATGATAAATAAAATTATTGCTAAACATTAGAGCTTGTCAAAAAATGGGAAATTTGTTTTACAAAATATCTTGAACAATTCATCCCGTTCTTTTTTTATTATTGTTTTTGGTGTAGAAGTGAGTCAAAATTTCTCTGAAACTTTTTTCAACTAGCTATAAAGGTGGTCAAAAAACAAGATTTTTTTTTCATGAAAAGATTAGCAAAAAAATCATTTCTGTTTTAAACTTGACATTTCAAAGAGAACTCAAAAAATCAAAATGCAGACACGTTTTAACCAGCTCTACTGAATAGAAATAAAGAAAAGGTTTTCTTCATGTCTGGGAATCTGCAGCCAAGGATATACTGGGCAGCGGATGACCAGTTCCACTTTCACCAACCCCACAGTAAGTGGAGTAATTACACTGAAGTGCCTGAGTGAATTTCCCCCTGATGCTTTAATTCACAGATACACAACCTTCTGAATGCCATAGAGCAGTGACTCTCAACCTTTCCATACTACTGTACCCCTTTCAGGAGTCTGATTTGTCTTGTGTACCCCAGGTTTCAGCTCACTTAAAGTACTTGCTTACAAAATCAGAGATAAAAATACAAAAGTGTCACAGCGCACTATTACTGCAAAATTGCTGACTTTCTTATTTTTACCATATAATTATAAAATAACTCAATTGGAATATAAATATTGTACTTACATTTCAGTGTATAGTATATAGAGCAGTATAAACAAGTCATTGTATGACATTTCAGTTTGTACTGACTTTGCTAGTGCTTTTTATGTAGCCTGTTGTAAAACTAGGCAAATATCTAGATGAGCTGATGTATCCGCTGCAAGATCTCTGCGTATCCCCAGGGGTGTGCATACCCCTGGTTGAGAACCACTGCCATAAAACTCAGGCTGGCTTCTAAGTAGTGAGACCCTAGAACACCTCTTCTATGGCCCTGAAGTGTGCTTGTTGGAGACATTTGTTTGCCACCAGCTTGGGGCGCACATCCTTGTAAACATGTATAGGAGTGACATGTAGAACTGATGAAGCATTCTTCTTCACTCATACAGGACAGAGTGAAGCAGGCATTTGCACAGGGTATCTCAGAATAAAACGAACAGGAGTACTTGTGGCACCTTAGAGACTAACAAATTTATTTGAGCATAAGCTTTCGTGGGCTACAGCCCACTTCATCGGATGCATAGAATGGAACATCTAGTGAGGAGATATATATACACATACAGAGAACATGAAAAGGTGGGAGTTGTCCTACCAACTCTAAGAGGCTAATTAATTAAGATGAGCTATTGTCAGCAGGAGAAAAAAACTCTGAAACCTGTCAGAATAAAATGAAAATCAGTTGAACCATTCTGACAAAATGTATTGGGGGAGGAGGGGCAATTCCAGCCTCCCTTGCAATGTGGTTACTAACTGAGAGCACTTCCTCCCTATCTATCATATTTCTATTGGAAAATTCCCCCTCTCCAGTCCCTGCACTCACCTTTACTGTAAGCTCTGAGGGGAAAGGAAAGGATATGTATCAGATCACCTTGTCTAAGGTCAGGACACCTACTCTTGGGCTAAGAAGATTTTGTCAAATTGGTTTCATTACATATTCCCATACATCCCTCATTCGCCTAATCTTTACCTCACTCTCCCTGGAGTTGTTGCCTTGAACTCTTGAACCAGCCTTTCGCTGCATATCTAACCTCGCTCAGAACACCTCCCAATATGCCCCAAGGCTAATGATCAGTGAAGAGAGGCCACGTTCTTGACATGGGTAATGACATGGATATTAATACATTTGCTTTTGGGATTTCACAACACTAACAATAATGAGAGAAATACCATTTATCTGCTCTCCATATAAAACATTTAATTGGGGCCAGATTCCAATGCCCTTACTCACACTGAGTAATGCCTTACTCCTTGAGCAGTCTCTGATTTCAGTGGGACTCAGAAATAAAGTCCTAGTAAAAATATGTAAGGGGATCAGAATCTGATCCTTAATGTTCATAAAATGCTTTGCTATTCTAGGCTGAAGGCACAGTATTATTACTGTTAGTGTTATTTATTATTATTTTGTAAGAAAAAAAAGAAACCCAGGTTTTCAGAAGTATGGGCAGTGTTTGATGGTTGATCAGTTGAGAAGGCACCAATGCTCTGAATTTAATGTCATTGCACACGTGTAACTGAGAGCAGAAGTTGGTCTCAGAATGTTAATACCTGAACTTGAGACAGTTGTTTGTTCCATTTTAAGGAATAATTCAGATTTCTGGACTAGATGTGATTTTTAAATATGAAACCTGTTGAAGACTTTTTGCATTTCTACAGTCTCTTTTGTCTAAGGATCTCAAAGTGCTTTACAAACATCCACACTAATTTAGCCTCTTAACAACCCATGAGGTAGAAAAGGTTATTGTCCCCATTCTACAGGTGGAGAAACTGAGGCAGAGAGCAAGCTCCAGTCTTTAAGGTGCTGAGTACCCTCAACTTTCACTGAAGTCAGTGGGACTTGAGGATGCTCAACACCTCACAGAAGTGCTCAGGACTTTGCAGGATGGAGCCCTAAGCATATGTTTATACTGCAGCTGGGAGCCAGCCTTCCAGCCCAAGTAGACAGACTTGTGCTAGCAGGGCTCAAACTAGCAAGCTAACAATAGAGCACGGATGTGAGGCTTGGGCTACAGCTCAGATCTCTCAAGCCCACTTGATCCCCTAGGCTTGAGTGCCCAAATACAGCCCAAGCCATGATGTTCAAACTGCTATTTTGAGTGTGCTAGCTCAAGCCCTGCTAGTGCACATATATCTACCTGGGCTGGGAACTTCTACAACTGGACCCTTTCAGTAGCACAACTGTATTTGTCCACATCATGTTACAACATAATGTTAATATTTTGAATTTTAAACTTGGTAAGGGATAACCAGACCCTTCTGTGATTTGCATTGGCATTTGACTATAGGCAAGCAGAGATAAAGATCCAAGGAAGAGGAAGTCTTGTACAGTATGACGTAAACTAATAAGTAAACAGAATTGTATTTCCAAAAACCACCACGCTGATTTTATTTTTCCCATTCCAGACTGGGGAGAGATGGGAAATCAAAGCTAGATCTCCTCTCCTGCAGGGGGCAGCTGAACACCAACCAACCACCAGACCACCCCAATGCTGATTTTTGCCCCAGTTCAGTAACGTTCTTAAACATGTGCTTAACTTTAAGCATGTGAGTATTCCAACTATTTAAATGGGCTATTTCAAATATTTAAATTTAGGCATGCTTCTCAGTATCTTGTTGCTTCAGGGCCTTTATTAGCAATCTGTTTGATTTCCTCCTCTCCCCCTCCCCCCCCCCCCAAAAAAAAGAGAGCACATCTCATATGCCTTGTAATGTGCATAACAAGTGGGGTTTTTCATATTAATTTTATAAGCAACAGCTATACAATTAACCTGAACACTGAAAGCAAAAATATTAAGGAGGTGGTGACTCGCTAATTGGAGCAATGTTCTATATATTGTTTTACAACAGCTCTTTTATGCTTTCATCTTACAAGGCTCCTGCAAAGCGCGGCATTCTCATATACCAAAGAGCAGGACTCATATTATAGGAGCAAAAGGAATTAAGTCTCTTTGGTTTATGGTTATTAAGGGTTTTCCTTGTCTGTATAGTCTAAGAAGGACGGCCAAGTACCAAGGTAATCCACTTGTTGTTTCTTTCTGTACGTCAGCTCTTCCATGACTAATGTGTTCCATATTCTTATCATCCAAATCTTGACGTCAGATGGCTCTTTTTAGGGGGGGGGGGCGTGATTGTGCATCATGGGGCACCAGGAACGGAGAGATCAGTTTACCCTCCTGAGTCTGAATAGCTCCTTAAGCAGCACACTGAGAATAAAGGCTTCCCGGGGGAGATCAGCTGAAACTATAGCTCAAATGTAATGCAAAACACCAAAGACTAAAGCCTGAGCTCATGGAGGGAGCCTGCATGCCAGCACAGCAGGTCCAGGATCCCCAGAGTGTCCAGGAGGGGGTGGGGAGCTCATTTTCTCTGTAAATCCTGACACTCCTCCCTATTGTAGGAACTACTGCTGCTTGGGGGCAGCATTGGCCCCCACAGAGTGGCCCCCAAGGAACAGAGAGGGGGCCCAGTGGTAGGAGCTGCACTTGGAGACACCATAGTCTGAAAAGATGAGGGCCAGGGGATTGGTGCTGGAAGGAGGAAGGAATAATGAGCCCTTCCCAGTTTCCCTGGCTGTCACGATGGCAGGGAGATCAAATAGGGACGTCAAAGGGACATAGACCCCTTCTGATGTCACCCTTCCCACCCCACCCCAGCAACTCTGCTGGGTGGGGCTGAGCCTGGCCCTCTAGGGGAAGGAGAGGGACCAGGTAGCTGTGGTTTAGCTACATAGGACAGCTATTGCCCACAAGGGCTAGTGCTGCGTTGTGAGTGGGAGTCCTGCTGAGCCCTTGGCAAGGTTTTGGCCCTGTGTTAAGACAGCATTAAGGTTGCACCGTTAAACATTCTAGTCGGAAAGTGCCAGTTAGGAAGAACACACAGCCTGACCTCTGCCCCCTGGTATGCACAGACTCTAGATACAGGGTCACATACGTGACTTCCCACATCTGAATTTTTACTTCAACCTTAGATCCACACATGCATCTTCTCTTACTATTTTAGTCATTCTTGTAAACTCATCTTAATTTCATGTTTTATTGACTTGGACTTTTAATATGATTGCCTGATCATTTGAGATGTAGAGCCAGACTAATTGCTCCTATTCATGTGTCAGTGGTGTGTCTATTTCCCTGGGCCCAATCTACTATTGCTTTTATTTAGACCATTCAATAATTATCTAGAAGCCTGGAGAAAGCTAAGCCACCATTATCCCTGCATTGAACAAGCATGGTTTATAAATGCCATAAAAAGAATAAATCCTGGCTTGGCAGCTCCTTGGGATTTTCTGCCTCCCTCAGTATTTCTTATCTGTCTATCCCTATATCTGAGTAGCGTATTCAGTCACTGAGATTTCCGTAGTAGCTTCCATCATGGATTCTCCTCTATGCCTCAGTATTCCTGAGGTGTTTCAGGGTAACATCTGAGAAAGGTAACCTAGTCTTGGGCAATATTAATTTTTACACATCATATTCACACAAACATGGAATAGAAAAATGTATATCTGAAATTGAAATATGTTTTAAGTGATGGAAAATTCTTCTCATAAGTCCTCTAAAGGCGAGGTTAAGTTACTCCTATTGTAGATATGCGATTGTCTCTTTGGCTTGCTTATGGCTACAGCCTTTCTGGATCAGATGTCTCCCCCTCTTTGAGACTGAATTGCTGATTTTGGCCCAAAATGTTGTTGAGTTATTCCATTTCATGGATCATTGTAGAGGGTTTTCTGGTGCTCAGCAATCAAAATGTCATCAGCAAATCTCATGCACTGGACCCCACTACAATGTCCTCCTCCCTTCTGTGTGCTCCTCTCTCTCTGGGCAAGATCTTGTGAACTTTTTCAAAGAGAGTCTACATCAGATCTTGTCATTCTTTCTCCCTCCTTCAGTACCATCTTGTTCTCCTTTTACTGTTACAGACACAGACGTGTTTTGCTTGCTCTCCATCTCTGATTCCTGTGATCTTGACCTTCTCCCCGACCGCCCAACCTTCCTTCATTCTTTCGCTCTTCTGGCTTATTCCCTTATAGGGTAACCAGATGTCCTGATTTTATAGGAACAGTCCTGATATTTGGGGCTTTCTTATATAGGCTCCTATTACCTCCCACCCCGTCCCGATTTTTCACACTTGCTATATGGTCACCCTATTCCCTCAACATTACAAGCAAGCTCTGGTCTCCCCTCAGAAAAGTGACTCTTCCCCTACCTTCCTCTCCAGTTACAGTAGAACCTCAGAGTTACGAACACCAGAGTTACAAACTGACCAGTCAACCACACTTCTCATTTGGAACCAGAAGTATGCAATCAGGCAGCAGCAGAGACCCCCCCCCCCAAAAAAACAAAAAAACAAATACAGTATAGTACTGTGTTAAACATAAACTACTAAAACAATAAAGGGAAAGATTAATAAAAAAGATTTGACAAGTAAAGAAACTGTTTCTGTGCTTGATTTAAATTAAGATGGTTAAAACAGCATTTTTCTTCTGCATAGTAAAGTTTCAAAGCTGTATTAAGTCAATGTTCAGTTGTAAACTTTTGAAAGAACCATAACATTTTGTTCAGAGTTACAAACATTTCAGAATTATGAACAATCTCCATAGACCCCTACTGATGTCACCCCCCCACCCCAGCAACTCTGCTGGGTGGGGCTGAGCCTGGCCCTCTAGGAAGGAGAGGGGCTGGGTAGCTGTGGTTTAGCTACATAGGTGTTTGTAACTCTGAAGTTCTACTGTATAATCAAGATGGGAGATGTTTGACTGCCTGTCAATCTGACCATGTCCTTCCTCCCCCCAGGCCCAGACCTTTAATCCCTCCTCTTACTCCCTCTTCTCTGCTACCACAAGTTCAAACATCTTATCCTCACCCTCAAGTTCCTGCATAACTCCACTCCTCTGTCTGTCTGGCCTTGTTTAGTATTGCATCTCTGCCAAAGATGAGAGCCTGGACCCCTGTTATCAGTTCCTCCCACCACCATTTCTGTGCTTCCTTCCATTTGGGCCTTAGATATGGAACATCCTTCTGGAGCTGCACCACAGCCCTCCACCCTCTTTTCATTCACCTACTTCCTGAGCAACCACTGAATCCACAAAAATGAGCCAATTAAGATTCCTATGTGTGCTTATTTCAAACACAGATACATGCACGCCCCTTCCTTACTCCTCCATGCCATCCCCTAGCTTTTACTGAATAACTACACAGTGCTAGTGATATTGGCCCACCCTCCTCCCCAATCTCTCCATTACTGTTTTGTTATGCACCTCTTACCATCTTATGAAATAGTTTCTGTGCTCTTCATGGCACAGTTCACGTCTTCTTACCTGTATTGAGAGGCAAACTCTTGGGTACTGCAAATTAGCAGCAGCCTTACTGGCTGATTTCAGCTTCTTGAGCTAATGGCTCTGTGAAAATGGATAGGAGATGTAGGCCAGAGGGCTAACCTGCTAACTTGCTATATTATATATCCTGTTTTTCTTTATTGGTTTGATTATATGACCTTCGCTTTGATGTTTGTACTGAATAATTTCAATAGACATTACTTCATTATGTCTGGCTGTAACACAAGGAACCTACAGGCCTGTGTCCTGTATGATTTAGCTAAAGCAAGTTCACAAGAGTGCTTATAACCTTTGACATAGATAAATGACCTACAGGTTACCCTTTTAGACTTTGGGGAACTGAATGTGTTTACCAGAATTCTGGGACATCCCAGTACGTGGAAGTAATGGCTCAGGCCAAAGGTAACGGATTTCGAGCATGAGATAATTGGCATTATTATGTAGGGATATGTTATTAATATGTATGAATATGCTAGCCTATAGAGTATGCATACCCTAGATTGATGTGGGTGAGGAAATGAGACTTGGGCATGGAAGGTTGGACACTGACATGAATATTCAGGATAGTGCCAAGACCCTATTAGAGGGCAAACCACCATGTGGAGTTAGTTCTTTCAGCTTTGATTTCCTTTAGCTTTCAGTTCTTTAATTCCTATTGCTGCTAGCTTAGCTTTTACATATAACTTAGCTACTCAGCACTGAACCCTTATCTCCATCTCGGCATTGAGAAACCTGGCTCATCAGACTCATTTGGCATGCCTGAGACGAGGCTGGTCCTTTGTCTCTTATCACCAGGTCCCCAAGGAAGGGTGTGAGTAGGCTAATCTAAGTAGTTTTTGTAAGGAATGTTGCCATGGATACCCCAGAATTGTATTATTTCTTCCTGATTCTGTGGTGTGGAGCTTTGATAACTTTTTCCTTTATTTTGATAAAAATCTCTAAAGCCTGGCTCTGTCCTCAGCATGAGTGTCCTTGCCACACACCCAAGGGTCCTGACAAGGTATTGAACTCTCTACATTCTCTAATTCTGTAGCCTGCTTGTGGGACAAGATGCCGAGCATCTTCTGTTAGATCATTGGCGAGCCTATAATAACCTGATTTTTAGAAGGCTGGTTTAACAGAGGGGTAGTATTTTTTGTATTGCAATGTCATCCAAAAGCGCCAGTCGTAGACCAAAGCCCCATTGTGCCATACAAACCCATAATGGAAAAACATTTCCTGTCCCTGAAGAGCTTACAATCTGAGTGTAAGACAAGAGATAGGTAGGGGAAACACAAGGAGACAGCAGTAAGATAGTGAGTCTATATGATATAGAATAGGGTAGTGAGCATCAGATGCCAGTTTTTAATAACTGTGGTACACATTCAAGATGTTCATGTCAGAGAGTCATCCTTGTACTGCCAAGACGGCACCTTTCCACCAGTGCCCTCACTGAAAGGTTTGCCTACCACTCCGTGGATTTGGAAAGGGAAAGAAGAAATAAAAAAAAGCTGAACTTCTGACTTCAGGCTGAATTCAATGTTTCTGAAGAATGGTGAGAGCAACTGCTGGGGATGTTACTGAGCATGAATTATTAAAACCTTTCTGGCTTGTACAATGGTGGTGTCATTCAGAATTTAATCTTTCAACATAACTCTTGTGTTTTAGCCAATGGATAACCTGCCCTTTGAAAGGCAGCTGTCTGGGTGACTATGTGAACTGTCCTTTTCGATCCTTTTACAGACACAGGCTCTACCCTGTGAGCTAAATACACCAAAGAAGGGTGAAAGTCCAGGGAATACACACTGAGCGGCTCTGCTTGTGTATTTCATAGGGTGCAGCATTTTCATAGCATGGCCCGGTCTCCTGAGCTTGACCTTACTGATCTGAATGTCACCATGAAGGTCAGTCTACAACTTTTCAGGCTAAGTGACAGTTTGATAGCCATTCAGACAAGCAACTCCTCCCTGTTTGCCAATAAACCATGATTTCCCTAGAAATGATGTGTCAGGCAACGTCTGTGCAAGAAAGGAAAAGCTTTAACATTTTCTAAAAAAATCCAGTCCCTGTCATGAGTGACCTCTCCCTAAACTATGGCCTCTTCCCTAGAGTTTTACAGTCCCACTAACTTCCCCAAGCTGGCATTCTGGGTGTGAGCAAAGAGAAACAACACTGATTTTTGTGACCAATCACAGCTAACTAATACAGCTCCTGTTTTGAATAATGACTAATACTTGGAGCGAACTGTGCATGGTTAATCCATAGAGTAAAAAAGTCATTGGTTAATTTTATATTTTATAATATGTAATACAAAATCAGAAAAAATTCAAAACAGTCCTTTCAAAAGGAAAAATCAGTGTCATGCTGAACATGTCAAAATGGGATGTTTTGGTGTTGTCAGAATTCTTTTCTCCCTTTTTTGTCCAAAATGAAACTTCAGCAAAATCAACAGAATTCAGCAAAGCATATTGATTTCATCAGAACTGCATTCTCTGATGGAAAATCGTTCCATCAAAGATTTTTCTGACCATCTCTAACTTACTGTTTTTGTTGGGGTGAGACAAAACCCAATCCTTATAAGGAAGAGCTGAGAAGAAACTCTGCAGCCAGAATCTCACAGAATTCTAAGATCCTTAGTGATGGGTAGCAGCTGGGCCATTATTTAGGGTTCTGATTGATACGATCAGGGTAGCTTCAGGTTGCAAGGGTCAGGAAGGAAGTTTTCGAGTCATGTAAGGCCTAGCCTAGTTGATCAGCTACCTTGTAAGGGTGGGAAAGGAAATGCATCTTCCCATGAAGCCCCGGGCAAATGGCAATGTGCTGGGTTTGATAGTTTGATCCAATGTGGCAAATCCTATGTTTCCCCTAAAACAGCATAAAATGTAGGAAAGTTCAAGAAATAAAAGCTTTCAGAATTCTTCAAACATAGAGCAGAAACTCTAAAGAGAAGAGAATGCATGGGGGAATATTTCCCAAATTCAACAACTTTATTTAATTAACTATAGGGAGGGCTTTTCAAATGCCAAAGATTTATGGGTTTCAAATTATTCTGGCATCTTACTATTATCCCAACTATTAAGGTATTTAAAGTCTTGTGAAAAATGTGAACTATGTTAGCACAACACAGAATGTGCAATCAGTTAATCCCAAGGCTTCGAGAGGAATCCCATGCTTACTCTGGTGTTCAGACGTCTGACGTTAGCATTCTCTTAGCCCAGGCCCCATGTCCTATGCTGCATATTAGACTTAAATTGTTATAGCTCCTGTTTTGATTACAGTAACTCCCTCCTCTCCAGGCTCCTGCACACATACATCTCCCCCTCTCTGGTCTATAGAAAACGCTGCTGCCAAGATCATCCTCCTTGCCTGTTGCTCTGACTATGTCAGCCCCCTATTTTGAATCCATCCTCTGACTCCCCATGTTTCACCAAGTTCAGTTCAAGCTTCTATGCCTTCAAGGCCCACCACAACTTTGACTTCACGACTCCTCCATGCTTATCATTTTGCCCCACCCCATCTCCTCTGCTCCATCAACAATATCAGTTTCAACTAGGGTGACCAGATGTCCCAATTTTATAGGGACAGTCCCAATATTTATATAGGCTCCTATTACCCTCTGTCCCGATTTTTCACACTTGCTATCTGGTCACCTTAGTTTCAACTACCTGTTGGTCAGCTTCTCACACAAACACCTCCGTGACTTCTCTGGTGTGTACTACTGCCAAGAGGTTAGGTTCCAAAGAAAAGCAATAAGGAGTCTGGCACGTAGGACAGATATCGGTGATGTGAAAGAAATGGCACAATTGGCGCATGTTATACTTTTCACTTCACTGTGAGGTGTTAAATAAAATAAATAAATTAATGGAGATATCCCATCTCCTAGAACTGGAAGGGACCTTGAAAGGTCATCAAGTCCAGCCCCCTGCCTTCACTAGCAGGACCAAGTACTGATTTTGCCCCAGATCCCTAAGTGGCCCCCTCAAGGATTGAACTCACAACCCTGGGTTTAGCAGGCCAATGCTCAAACCACTGAGCTATCCCTCCCCCCTTTCTATGGAGCTGCTGAGGGCGGAGCACTTTGGAAAATCTGGGCATAAACTCTTGCAGTAAGTGCTGCAAATCTACATGATTCCTCTTACTTCTGCATTTAAATAGCTCTGCTGTAGCTGACAAATACAAACAGATCTGCCCACACAGCTTCCTTTTTTTCTGTTCCCCTACATTATTTTATACAAAGCGGTCACTCAGGGCTGGAATAACTTACCTTCTGGAGGGGGAAACATGCTCACGTGCTTAAGGCATGTGATTGAGACTCCAGAGAGCTGAGTTCAAGGCTCTGTCAGGCTTCACTAGACATACAGGAAAACTCTGTCAGGCCCTGATCTAACTCCCGTGAAGCTCAATGGGAGTGCTTTCAATGGATGCTGGATTGAGGCTTTAATCTCTGTGTGCCTTAGTTCCCCATCAGTAAAATAGGAACAATAATACTTCCTTTCTCCCTCCCTTTTTCTCTGGCTTGTTTATTTAGACTTTAAATGCTTCTCGGCAGGGACTGGCTTTTCTTATGTGTCTGAACTGTACCCAGCAAAATAAGACCCTAATCTTTGTTGGGGTTTCTAGATGCTACTGTACTACAAATGCAGATTCACCCTCAGATTCTACCCTCCTTGAGTCAAACTATAGTGTTTTGTGGGGTCCTACTGTTTCAGAGATGCAGTCAGCCTGATCGTATTATATCCATTTTATAGGATCAGGCTAGGTGTAGGCCAGGGATAGTCAATTATTTTTTGTTAAGGTCCAGATTTCTTGGTCAAAGTATAGTCAAGGTCCAGACTCTAGAGAAAATAATAAAATAAGTATGTAAAAAGATTTTGGGATCCGTTCAAAAGTGTCTGGCTGTCAAGATTTGGCCTATGATCTACTATTAACTACCCTTTGTGTAGGCGATGATGTTTTCAGTGTGGAACTCCTGAAATATACAACCGTTAATCCATTTTGTTGCAATAAGCATGTGGGGAACAGATTTTGTTCACCCATTGTGTACCTGTACTTGGATCATCCTATCTGGTGACCTAACTACTTCTATTGCCCACACTTACGTTCATGTGCTCTATAACCAGCAACAGAGCATGTACTAGAAAAAGGAGGTAACGTAACAGAACAGAGAAATGGCAAAGGTGAAGAAATACAAGAAAGTGCAGCAAGATTTATAAAAAAAAAAAAAAACAGGAACAACAAAAACTATGGTTGAAAAATGTAAAGTAAATAGGCCTTACAGATCTAGAAAAGTTTATTAACAAGAGGGAAAAGAATGAGGAAAGGAATAAAAGCAGTTAAGGAGAAGAATTGTTTCAAGTAGCCAACAGTAGGCTGTAGCAGTAATGGGATGAAATAGAACCAAAGAGAATTTAAGCTGAATATCAAAATGGACATATGAAGCAAATATTCATGTGAAGAGGCCCAAAATCTCCAATCTAGAAGGGGTGCACAAACCCCTTTGTGGGGATTCCCTTATGGAAAAATCTATAGACATCTGTAATTTTCTAGAGATCATTTGAACCACCCTGTAGATGGCACTAGAGAATTATCACCACACTATAGAAATCTATTGGATGGTTCAAAAAGCCTATAGGCAGGATTTCATCCTCTTACAAGCTGCCACTGAAGAAAGAGGCGGTTTGTGTTTGTGGCAGTGGAATTTTGCATGGTTGCTGTGGCAATAGTGTGTCTGTGTGTATTGGCTAGAATGCTGATGACTGATCTCTCACATCTCGCTGTAATAACAGAGTTACGGACTATCCAGCTAGATTACACAGCTGAAAAGAAGTATACGACCTCACTTGTTCTGTCCCTAGATGAAATTTATCTTATACAAATGGGTCCAGGGCCTTGATCTTGTACTGGCTGTCTGCACAATGGTGAACTTCGTGCTTGCTGAGAGATGCAAACATTGACTGCAGCATTTCTGGTGGCTGACTATTTCAATGGCAGTACTTGCAGAGTAAAGTACGACTCCATGTGACTCTGACCCCTAGTTAAGTTTCTGTCCTCACCAGTAGTATTGTGCTATATCTTATTGACTTCCTGCTGTGATCCTGAAGGTTATATTTGCTCCTGATCTCTTCTTTATTGCCCACAGAATTGGTTGTCTTACATTATTTAAAAAAAAAAAAAAAAAAAAAAAAAGTTGAAGACCCAAAGTCTCCAGTGTTTTATTATCACTTACCAAAAGAAAAAAGGACCCATAAAGAAGGAAAATTGAATGTAACGATTTGTTGGTCCAAACTTATAAACATTAAACCTCCACATTCATGTGGTCCAAGTTGAGCACAACACAGATATCTGAAGCACACATCCTACTTTGTGATGGCTTAATGGTGAATGAAAAAGCTAAAATGAAAATATAGTTATGCACGAATGTGAACGCTGAATGCTCCTGTTAACCAGGCTGCTTTGGCCAGGTGGGCTAGAGGGGAGAATTCAACACAGTAATGTGTTTTTTAACCAGCTTTTATTATGTTGGTTTGCCAGAGAAATCCCGTTTTTTGACATCACAAAATGCTAATCACCACTATGGTCTGTGGTATCGGCAAGATCAGAGATGTGATTTATAGGTATTCATTTAGTAGCGTCATGAAAGGTAGTCATTGAGTAGTGCCCAAGAGAGTCTGCCTGCAGGAGGAGCAGTTTAGCAGCTCCTGCTCTTTCACCTTTATTAAAGGAATAAAACAATATGTGTAAGACACACTGGTTTGTAGCAGTTGCTATTAGTTTCATAATTACTGTTTAACCTGTAAAGAGAGAATACTTTGCAAATTAATGTGAAACAATAAATGTAATGTTTGGGGATTGGGCCATATGTTACCCTTATTCATATGGGGTAGCACCTGACTCCACAACCTGGTCCCATTGATTTCAGTGGGAGTATTTGCAGAATAAACTACTACTCCATATGAGTAGGGATATCAGAATATGGCCTTTTTAATCTCCATGCACAGTGAATACATGCTACACAAGCCTTCGTATACCTTTTTCTCAGCAGATCTCTCGCTATAGAGGATTTCGTCACACATGCAGTGTAGTGCAAGCCCATGAGTATAATGAAGTAACCGAGAGCAGAATTTGGTGCAGTCACTGTTATAGCTACACAGTGAAATTCAGTGTAAATTGGCTAAGTGGGTTCAAGCGAGTATAAATTGATATAGTTCACAAGTTAAAGGACCAGAAGAAAAGAGCATAGACAAGTGTAGCAGGGAAAGCAGCTGGAAGGAAAGTGTAAGAAGGTGAAACTGAAGTAAGCCCCTTCCCCAATCTAATTTACTTCTTCCAACCTCTCAATATGTAAGTCACACCAGCTTTAGCTCCAGCGCACCCACATTGATCCATTTATTGACATGCCATTCACGTTGTCAAGTGTGCCACCTTTGAATGTTGGCCAAGGGTATGTAGCCTTACAGATACTTTCAATCTGTGAAGGAAGGGTTTCATCAAATCGTTTAACAAACAATTACTATAATTGTGCATCCATTTAAAAGTCACTCTTGAATATTTTTCATTATGTCCACTTCCTGTTTTCTGGCCAACTTCCTATCTTCAAAAGGGAACAGAAAACTATTACTGCAAATCAGGGATGTAATTGCATAGTACACCACCCCATCTTTCATTCCTTAACTGTACTGTAATGTACTTTTCATTGTTCTATTTGTCAAAATTGGGGCTACCGATCCAGATTCTGTTCTCCTTTAGATTCAGGTTAATCCAAGGTAACTCATTTGGCACTGAGTTATGCTGGATTGTTGCTCTGGGTTATATTGGTGTCATTTGGCCCATAATGTATTTCTTTCCCTCTGTCTCTGCCCCATCATTTTACTGAATTGCTTTGCATTTTACTATGTGTGTGGGAGAGAGTCTAAGGAAGTCTTGATTGAATGAAGCACCATTTCATTTAAAAAAAAAAAAATCACCTTTCTTCCTGTTTCTCGTAGACTGCCTGGAATGATAATCCCAGAGGGGGGGAAACCAGCAACCCAGACAATATATGTACAGACATGCTAAATGTAATATGTCTACTGAACTAGATCATAATGAACTTAATGGTGGTGTTTGCTGGTGCCTCCAGGTCATACATTTATGTAGAAGCCTAACTTTTTTTTCCCCCCAGAGTGACAGAATCTGATGTTGGAACTCTAACTAAAATAGAAAATTCAAGGCGCTGATGTTGGACATCAATGATTTGTCACATCGATTTATAATGTATTATATATCCAAGTTATGGGAATGATATTGGCAAGGTCCTGTGTAATTTGACCTAACTACATCCACATAGGATCTGGATTCTGTGCCACTACAATGCAGCAAACTGCAAGTCCTAAATGTCTTTCTAAAAGGGAGATTTTATTGGATTAAATGTGCAAATGAATAAGAGAATCAGGACAGGATTCCTTGTTATTTATTTTGGTATTAAACCTTTCTCCATGCCTTTGTCATCTCCTCCTATTAGTACTGTCTCCTCTTCCCTGCTTCTTGCCACACTCCTTCAGTGAATCCATAACACTCCAGCTCAAATCTACCACGGCTGGCACTCTGGCCATCTCTTCTCCCTACCTCCATGCTTAACAAGCTTCCCCTCACCTTGCACAGGAAGTGTAAATCAATGAGTTAGTAAGTGTCCCTTGTATGAACAAGGGTTGAGCAACTGGGTGGTTGTTATAAAGACTGGATTACCTGCTGATGCTGTTCAAAATGTTATATTTCTCTAATCTGGGCCAGAAATAATGAACTACTGAACGATCGTGTTTTTCTTATTTATGTATTTTTGTAGATTTGTGAAACGCATGTCGTACCTGGGAGATGTTTTAATATTTTTCCCTTGCACCCTCTGCACCACTGTGTACTTGTGGAAAGAGGAGGCAGAATGTGGCCCTTAAAGCAGCTCTTGGAATGACAACAATCATTGAGACCTGACCTAAAGCCAAATGAAGTCAATAGGAATCTTTCAGGTCTTTAGTTCCTGACCTGGAGACCAAATGTGCTCAACCTGCACCCTGTGTATTAAGGAGGGATTTAGCTATGAATCCAGACTTGTATAATAGATAATGTGCTTGCAAACAGCATTATTAACAGCAGCAACTTTTTCAGTGTTGGAGCAAAAGCCATGGTTTGGATCCTATTAAAATTCAAAATGAACTTATTATACAGAACCATTACTTCAGTTCCCTTGAAATCTACCTGTAGGAAAATCAATGCCTCCTGATGCTGCAGTCACCAGTGAAAAGAACTTATAGAAATAGAGAAGTACTGTACAGTACTAATTTACCAGTTTTACAAAGGTTCTTATACTGCCCTTACAACAGTAATATTAGAGCACCTTCCAGTCATTCATTAAGTGATGTGACTAACATCTACCACATATAATTCATTCTCCCTTATCCTGCCCTCAGGAGGAGAATTGTGTGTGGAGTGTTTTGTTTTGGTTGGGTTTTTTGTTTACACACTGCTAGGTGTTTTTGTTGGAGAAGGCAGGTTGAAGTAGTGTGCCTTGCGCAAACACTGGAAGGTGGTGAGGTTTGGGATAGTCCTTAGTTCCTGGGGGAGTTTGTTCCACAGTCTTAAACTAGCCTCCGTGAAAGCTCTGTCTCCTGCACCATTGAGCTTTACTCTTAAGGTAGAAAGTTCCATCGTGTCAGAAGAGCTGAGTTGTTGACATGATCTACATCCCAGAGCTTCAGGCAGGCATTTAGGCCATTGAGGCAGCTTGAAGATAGGGACCGAGACCTTAGGGTATGTCTACACTACAGGATTAATCCGAATTTATATAATTCGAATTTAGGAAACCGATTTTATAAATTCGAATGTATTCGGCCACACTAGGCACCATTAATTCGGTGGTGTGCGTCCAAGCTACCGTAGTAGCATCGATTTCCAGAGCGTTGCATTGTGGGTAGCCAATAACATTGAATTGCCAATAACTTCGAATTGCGGCCACACTAACCTTAATTCGGATTAACAATACCGATTTTGACGCTACTCCTCTCGTCGAGGAGGAGTACAGAAATCGAATTAAAGGGCTCTTTAATTCGAATTAAATGGCTTCGTTGTGTGGACGGGTCAAGCGTTAATTCGAATTAAAGCAGCTAAATCCGAATTAAAGTCGTAGTGTAGACCAGGCCTTAGTTAGCATATAAGCCTGTTTGTCAGCCTGAGATAGAATTTTGGGTTTGACTTTTTGATACTCTTATATCTTATACTAATATGTGGAAACAAAGGACAAAGACACTGTGGTTTACATCTGCCTACGAGCAGATGGGGTGAAAAGAGATAAGAAATGGAACTAAAGTGTTACAGGGTATGGTGGGAGTGTATCTATGAGCATACACTGAAGGCTGCCTGGCTTTTCTCTCAAGGCAAGGTCAAGCAACCAGTCGGGAGGTGTAACGGGGGTTGGGGCAACTTATACTATGTCATCTGAAAGGCTTTTCCCTTGCAGTGATCCTCTCAAATCTCCTAAATTAAGTGAAGTCAATTCTATTTAGCAGTTCGATGGGAGACTGGCAGTAAAACCTACATTAGGGTATTGTGTGATGTGATCTTCTTTTGGGTCATTAATAAACTAATGACATACATGCATGTGCCTACACAAACACCCCCCCCCATATATATATATATAATATATATATATATATTATTATGACTAAATTATGCCCTCATTTATATCCCTGTATCCC
The DNA here is from genome assembly GCF_028017835.1 of Emys orbicularis. NCBI lineage: Eukaryota > Metazoa > Chordata > Testudines > Emydidae > Emys > Emys orbicularis. Next base: position 267,288,049 of record NC_088684.1, on the reverse strand, counting down.
CACTATAATCATTCCATGATATTGCTGGGAGTTGCTGTTTGAGCTAAAACAGGGAAGAGGGTGAAAGATGCATGAAATAAACATAATCCCAAATTATGCTGTTCATAGCCTACATAAGACACCCACTGAAGTGAAGACATTTTCAAGTATCTGGCCTTCAGCTTTAGTGTTATGCTGTTTTCCCTGATCTCAGTGTATTTACTTGGTCAGAGCTTTACTCAACACCTCTTACTCCAGCAAAATTTCCACCGACTTCAATGCAAGCAGGATTGGGCCCAATGTAATAAATTACTTGGTGAGTGCCAGTCACCATAGTACCTAGGCTCTGAATGGGTCCCCTCAAAGATTAATGTGAGGCCCTCAGCACCATGTCCAGAATAACCTCTGTAAAGACTAAAGAGTTAATGGGTCATAGAGTTTTTCTATAACAGATTTAGAAAAACAGAAACCAAGGTTATTTACTGTTCCCACACTCTGTACTCAGAGCAGTTCTAAATTGCTAGGTTAACTATCCATTCCTGAAAGAAATGTGAATGCATTTTTTTCTGTACACCAATGTATTCTTTGTGGCTGAGGCAGAAATTACTTACAGAGAGTGCAATGTTTCTTGCAAAGAAAAGTTCAAGCCAATGGAATATTTTTAAATTCAGCTGTGATGTCTGTTAAATTCGTTCTGGCTGTGGGTTAATTCAGTCTATACCTTTTTATGCAAGCATTTAGAGAAAATGTTTGACTTCCTAGGAGACACTATCAAGTAGTGCTGACGCAAAGTAGAGTTTAGTGTAGTTATTATTAATAGCACTGAGGTATTTGCACAGGCAGACAAGAAGCCAAGTTCTGATCTCAGTTACCAGTGTAAATTCAATTAAGATTGGGCCCCATTATCTATAGATTTAAACATGAGCATCTTGAATTCTAATTCCAGAGCAGAGAATGTTTTCTGGTAAAAGGATACACTCATTCATTTTAGTAGTTATGTCTTTGCTCAGTTGGCAACAGTTGTAATATATTTATAACACTTGGCTTTATTAATCACTCTTCATTAGACTCATTGAGCATAACTATAGCATGGTTTGTAAGATGATATGTTTCATTGAACAAAACACACGTCTGACAGCAGAAGACCAATAGCGTAAGGAAATGCAAACAACTGTCATTAGGCATAGATTTCATTTTTTGTGAATGACATATTTTTCCACATGGTAGGTCTGTATCAGGTCTGTTGCTCTCCCACTTGGCACGCAACACTCAAACTGCTTATTATAAGTATAAATCAAGAACACATTTCAAACAGATCAATAGTATTGGAAAACTTGCCTTCACCTGTGGATTAAAAAAATGAAAACAAAAATTTATTTTCTCTAGAGGTTTTTGTATTTTTTTTTCTGGTCCTTTTAAGTACATGGCGAATAATGCTTCTTTTACTTGTTCTTTGATTGACATTTCTCTGGAAGTGAAACACTGTTTGTCCCATGGATAAAATACTTTAATTAAAGGCAATGCAATGCTGAATCAGGTCCTGTGACTATTGGTTTGAGCTCTTATGTGATATTTACCATTGTGAAGAAGGCCAGCAAAAGGCGTAGTCTTCATTTACGCCTTATTTTGACATCTTAAATGGGACATCAGTGCTTCACAGGTGTGAATTCCACCCTATGTCATTAATGATTCCTGCATTTGATAGGTTCTAATGCAGGCTGAAATGACTGGGTGAAATCCCCCGCTGTATAGAGGGACCATTGCAGGATCAGGATCTAAACCTTCTTTCCAGGCTTTCCTAATGTTTGCAAATTTCAGATGCATAAGGTATGCAAGTCAGCATGTGATAGATCTAATCATTAATGAGAAACATTTACTCCCCTCCATTGCTGGGTTGTGTGCAGGGCTCCTATTCACTTTTTAAAAATATTTTATATGGTATCGTTTGTAACAGCTGGAAACGTTTTGTGTGTGTGTTCAACAAAAGAAGGTCACCAACATGAAAAGGAAAAGGATGGGTACTGTTTTTGGAGCTTGGGTCTGAAGGGGATATATAATATGAAAAAGATTAAGTGGAGGAAGCTGGAGATCTTCTAGCCACAAGACTATTGCAGTGTGGGTGGGCTCAGCAAGGGTCTCTGCACATCCTATCCCACCAGTAATCCTCTGACCCTGGGTGAGAGCTTTCACAATGTTGTGGAGCAAGATGGTGTGGGTGTGTTCAGTGCTAGGCTGAGCCATGGCCAGCAACTCATAATTGTGTGATATGGCTAAATATAATGAGGCATTGTTTAAGATGGGCCTTGAAAGTCTTGGGTTGAAATATTGGGAAAAAATAAACAAGAAGACACTTTGAGCTCTCTGCATAACAAATGGCTCCCTTTAGCATGATCTGACAGGCTATTTCATTTTGCCTTAGCTGAATCAGCTTCATGGAGAAACCCAAAACTCATTGCCAAGCTCTTATGGCAATCTCCTTTTACCACAGCGGTCATAAACAGATGTTGTTATCCTCTATACTGGGAGCCAAATATCCTTTGGAGCAGGTTTGTATACGACGTGAAGACTGTTCTCCAAAAATAGTAAAGAGATGAGGGGTGAGGGGAATCTGCTGTAGAAGCTGTTTGACAGATTGGTTATGTGTGTTTGATCAAAACATAAAATGCAGGATATCTGCCAATGTGTGACATTAAAGCACATCTGTATCAACATTAAAGCAAAAGTATATCTATGAGACAGTTCTTTCTGCTTTTTAGCCCAGAAAATGTTTTCAAAAGGAAAACAAGTAAATGCAGTCTGTGTGTGTGTGTGTGTGTGTGTGTGTGTGTGTGTGTATATATATATATATATATATATATATATATATATATATATATATATATATATATATAAATAATATAATTTTTCCAGGCTTATGCTAAATTCAGCTCAGAAGAGCAGCTGCAGAAGTTTGTACAGAAATTTGCACGATTCAAAAATTTTTTGCAAGCCCTATTTCACTTCCGTTCCCTTTTTCTGTGCCACACTATACCCTTAGACTACAAAAGAAATATGATTTTTTGTAAGCTTGGATTCAAACGAACATGTTTATTATAATAAGCTTGTACATGTATAATACATAGGGCTTTCATCCTAAAGGAGCCTAAATCATCTTAGAAATATAGTATGTATAATATAGTCAATACAACACTGCTGAAAATGTAGTCACCTCTGGAGTGAAAGGCAGAAAGCAGGTGGACAACCAGTGCACAGCAGAATGCATTACAGCACCTGTGAAGAGAAATTTTTTATGCAACCTCTGAAGTGTCTGCAATTGCACCTTGAAAATGAGTCATTAGGAATGTAAAATTGGATAGAGAATGTGCAGTGACATGAGATGCAATTTGAAATACATGGCTTTCCATGTACAGATGGGTGTATTTACAAGTACTGTAGGAGCCTTTTTGGAGGTGGGGAGAGATGAGGAAGTAAAATGTACTGATCTGCTCCATGAGTATAGGGAATAGTCTTGCAGCAGCTGGATTGGAAGCTGGAGTTTCTACACAAGAACAATTACATCCAGATAATAATCTTTGTAAAATGGATTTGTTCTGACACAGAGAGAGCCAGTCAGGGCTGCCTCTCAGATGTGGACAATGCTGCACTACGCTTCCCATAGAACTTTTTGTTTTACAGAATAAACATGTCTAGTTCTCCCAACATTCTTAATGGGGTTGACTTTCCAAACTTGCATATTTTGGGGTATTCTAAATTGGAGAGTTCAGAGAGGTGCCTTTTTAAAGCATGGTGTTTCAAGCTGCATGCAAATATGCCCTAATCAGTGCTGAGAAGGGTGTAATTACTAATTACATTGTTTTACACATACTAATTAAATGTAATCAAATACAGCTTTTGCCTACGTGATAGTATCACATTACTGAATCATACTGAGCTGATTTATTATAAACCTCAGACAGCAAAATCTCCTAAAATGCATGTGTAAAATTCCCATAGACTTTGGTGGGAATGTCCCCTTGTGTGATCAAATATTAGAGCTGGGGGAACTTTACAAAAGATGACTGTTGTACCTCTTCCCCCTAGAGACGAGCCAAAACTTTATATCCCAGTACCCCACAGCTATGAAAAAGTTCAGAACCCCTCCCCACCCCTGGATCCCAACCTCCCCTCCACACGTTGAATTTGGGAAAAGTTCAGTTCTATATCTGCATGCAGAGCCTACCTTTGTGATAGGCTTTTCTCATGATAATGTGCCCAACAAAAATTATAGATGACAACATCCCTGAACTTCGTGACTTGGGGCCATCTCTACTTTGTTCTGTCCTAAATGGGAATAAGACCTGCAGCAAATTGGTACCCTTTGGTCTCCTGAGGCAAGGGGGGATCAGGGAGGGAACTGTACAACAGAGGAGTCTCTCTGAGGCACAATGCTTCTCGGACTACTCCAGAGTGGTGCATTTGATGCACTACAGCTTGCTCAGGGCCATGCCTAAATGCATAATCTAGCGTCCCAAAGAGAGTAGGGACAGCCAGCCACCAACAACTTGGGACATCCACTGACATCTTTGACTCTTCACAATCAGGCTTTACACCATGACGTGGCATGGAGACGGCCCCAGGTGTATAATGAATTACCTTGTAGCAGTGGACAGAGGCCAAATCTCAATTCCTAGCTATTGGAGGATATTTGACTAAGCCAAACTCTGAACAACTTCATAGCTCCCAATAAGGCCAAATATTTGTTTCCTTGAAACTGAGAATCTCTAAGGAGACTTCTCTTCAGACCTCATTTACCTTCTCCCCTAGATATTACAATGATGGGCACACCTACGACCAATACAGAAATCTTCCTGTAGTTGAGGAGAACATGCTGCAAAGAGTGGCTTCTCCAAAACTCTACCCTTTCCTCCCACCTTGCTGTATCCCCTGAGACAATTAATTCACAGCAATTTATCTCATTCTTCCTTTGTCTCCCTCTTTCAGGAGCTTCCCAACAGTGCTGTCATTTTCAGCAGAGCTGTCTTCTGCAGCAAACCTGTAAAACTGTTCAAAAGTTATTTGATTAATAGATCCATACATTCCCTATGCCTGCACACATTCCATAATTTATGTGCAACAACAGGGATGTGAAGAAAGTAATACTTGACTAAATTGTTCTCCTGACGTAAACCTGTAATTTAAAAATTATATATATTTAGAGTACAAGTCAAAACAGGAAGTGCATTCCCAAAGTGAATAAAGCTATTTCTGAGCCTAAATATCGACCGATTCAAAACTGTCTTGAAATGTCTCTCCCTTTATCCCACCTAACAAAATCAAAGAGCTTACCAAATGGGCTTACTATTTATGGGAAAGCTTTACTGTCCAGGCAGGTTAGCTATAGCTATATTTTTGTTAATGGCAAGGCAGAGAATGCTTGTGGTTCCATGCAGTCCAAAGGGAATTTTACCACTAGAGTGCAGAAAAAAATAAGTAAATCAAAAAGTAAAATGACATAATAGTAACAAAGAAATATTTTCAAAAGATCAGGTGTAATAAAGGACCAAATGAAAGGGAGAAATCAATGTAGTTGATCAGCACTGGGCTAACCATCAAGTGTAAATTTGGACTGAAGAGGAGCCACATTAATAATAAAATAAAAAAAGTTGTGAGCTATAGGGGGAAAATACCAGATAAAATAGTAACTGACATAAGGTGATGTAGTTCTCAAGTGAAGCAGCCACTTAGAGCACCTGCTTTCTTAGCCTAAATTGTGCAATGGGTTTTATATGAACAGATCCCACTGAAATCAAAGGGGCTCCTCCCAGGTGCCAGAGTCCAGCTATACATAATGCACTGTAGGATTTGCATCTTTTGTTCTCTCCCATCATAGGTGTGCCTGCAATAGGGCCTATAGTCAGTACCACATGTGAGTTAGTTATTAATAATAAGAATTATTGTTATTATAACCATCCATAAAATTAGAATATTCTGTCATCTATGAAAACACTGTGGTTTTCACTTGTGACTTCACAAGGTAGCCGTACGTACGTATTTTACATTTATTTATAATTCAATATTTTTGCATAGGAACTTGCATTACAAATGTTACAGCAAGCTTCAGAAAACATGTTGCAACAAAGAAAGAAAAGCCTTTCATGTTAGCAATTAGATACAATAACACCCAATTTTGTTAAAGGACTGAACTCCCACAGGAATGATTTGTAATGTCTCATTTACAAAATCCAAATGTGCTATAACTATAGTAGTTCTATAAAATCTTCTCAGCTGTTGCCTCAGTGCTACAATACTAATAGTGAACCTCTAATTTCGCTATTCTATGAAGCACAAATTGGCGTTACTATAGTCTGTAATTAATTCCATGGTAAATTCATGTTATTACCTCTTCTGTGCAATTGCACAATAGTAGACCTATGTTCCCAGAAAAGCTATTAAAAGCTGTGATTTGACTACAGATTGCTTTCTGGATTGGTGTCCTGACTCCTTCTCTTCACAAAATTAGTCACACAAAACATAAGCTGCAAATTTTAAAACTTTATTCAAACTGTAGCTGCTGAAACAGAACAATAGATTTCTAGTTAGTTGTGGCAAATAATGCTATTTTAAAGCATTACATTCAGATCAGTTGGAAATGAGGCTCACAGTGAAATAAGGGCCTGTTGACTGCATGCAACACCAGGAAGCAAATCCGGTTAGGAGTGGAGCCACTTAGGAAATTTCCATCAAAACAAGATCTTTATTTTTTTTAAAGAAAAGTTGGGGGTGAAAATCATTCACTAATTTCCTCCCCTACTCCTCCCTCCCCCTCACCAACACCCTTAGTGTCCAACCCTAGTTTGGAGTGACTAGGAGGTTCATAAGGTAGCCAAATACTATTGTTCCGGGACATCATGGGGAGAAGGAAGATACCAGGCTAGGAACAAATTACCCAGTGTCTAGATGAGTTGGAGCCTTGGATGAGAGCTAGCTGGCTGCAGCTTGATCTAGTCAAGACTGAGATAATGTGGGAAGCAGCCAGATGAGTTGGCAGAACTCAGAGAGCGAGTGCAACTGCCACGCACAAAACAGGAGTGCAACTTGGGGTTTTTGTTAAATCCTGGGCTGCTCTTGGATGCTCAGGTGGAACTTTTCGCCAGCTGTGCCTGGGAAGCCAAGTGCCACCTTTTCTCTCCAAAGAGAACCCTGCCACAATTATCCGTGCCTTTGCCACCTCAGTATTAGATCACTGTAATGTTCTCTACCTAGGGCTACGCAGGACCCTTTGGAAGCTGAAGCTGAAGGTAGTACAGAATGCAGCACCCTGGGAGCACAATAAGCAAACACTCCAAGACCTGCATTGGCTTCCAGGTGGAACTCCAAGTGTTGGTTTTAACCCATCAAATCCTAAATGATTTGGGACATGGTCCTCTGAGAAATCACCTCTCTTTCTGTGACATGCTGCCACAACTGAGGTGAACAGAGGCACTGAAGCTGGAGCTCCTTTAATATAAACAAGAGGAAGCTGCTAGCTAGGTGTTCTCTATGAGGGGTCCTTACTTTGGAACTCTCTCCCTCCCTTGGTTTGCCAGAGCCTAGATGTGTTAATCTGGGCATGCCACACAGCCTAACTTTTCCCCTTCTTTGTCAAGTCTGTTGAGGAGGGTCTGAGTTCAGGTGGATATATTTATGGGTGATCCTTTGCCCATGTTTATGTTGTGATTTTCAAGATATGGGATAAGCACCCACAGTACTGGGTGGAGCCTAAGGAGGTATTTCAAAATCTTGAATATATAAATAAATAAAATATGTTTGAGTCCTGTAAAGTAGTATAGCCCCAATGATACCTCAAATGGAAGAGTTTTGCAATCATAGTGTATTGTAGGAGGATAAAGGGATACCGTGACAGTAATAACCAGATAATTATTATAGTAATAATATTGTTACATATGAGAAATGGTCATAGGTGACCAAACTATGGATTGGGGCTGTGTATTACAGCCCACTGCACTGAATATCTGTTTTTAAGAGCTATGCCTCTTTAAATGGCTTGCCTTTTGGAGTGCCCTGCATTCAGACTAAAAGAGTGACAAAGCCAATTATTTCTGTTGCCTCTGGGTTTTCTTTACATGATTAGCAGAATTTTAGAATGGTCACTTGTGCTTGTGGTCTCAGTACATTGTACCTGGCACTAACAAGCACCCTTGTCAATGCACAGTAGCGGAAGAGAGGCCAAGGATGAAATGAGTATGATAAATCTTCCTTTTGCCTTCAAAGGTGGTCTCTCTAGACCAAGAACGAGGCACATTTTGAGGGCAGTGGGGGAGGGCTTGTGATGCCCCTGTTTATACAGTATCTGTTTTTGTTGTTAAATAGGGGACTGCAAGTCTCCTGAACTCTCAATCTAGCCCTTCCCATAAGCATTGCAATTTTAATAAAGGAAAGAACTGGATACTTCCTCTTTGATCTTTGCAACTAATCTCCCGACATTCCTAAAAGGATTAAATCTTTAATAATCATTTTAGGAACAGTTGATTTATAGAGCCTGCATTCTCCACTCTGATTTACATGTAATGATGAGTATAAATGTTTAGCATTTGTTTAAAGTTTTAAATAAATACCAATCACGCAGAGAAAACATTTGTTGCACTCTCAGGACCTCCCCTTACTGCTAAAGAGAATTCTATTCATGAAACCGCCCAGTTACAAGTCTTTGATCTGGGAACAAATCATTCATCCTGTTTAAAATTGTTAGTGCTGGTTACCAGAATACAAGTAACTCTCTCTCTCTCTCTCTCTCTCTCTCTCTCTCTCTCTCTCTCTCTCTCTCTTCCCCCCCCCCCCCCATCTCTCCAAAAGGTGCACATCAAAAAAAACAACAACTTTGGTTTGCAAAAAGTAGTGTGACTCATCTGGGCTAAGTGCTTTTTTCAGTTGTGTACCCAAAAAATATATTTGCAAAAAACGAAGTTTCAAAATCAGACCATTTAGCTCAAATGTACACTAGTGACTACTCTTTTTGCTGAATTAGATCCTGATTGTTCAAACACTTATACACATGTTTAGCTTTACACTGAGGTCTGGTCTGCACACAGTTTTCATACTGGTATAAGTAATTTTAATTTTAAACAAAATAGTTATACCTATGCTAGTACAACTCCTAGCATGGAAGTAGTTGTACTGGTATAAAGATGCCTTATACTGGTACAGTTTATTCTCCTTCCTTTATGGAGATAGATGTAGCTAAATAAGCACATTTATACCAGTATAACTCAGTCCAGATCAGAGGGGTGGTACCACTTTAAATATACTGGTATATTAAAATAATACAATTGTTGTGGGAAGACAAGCCCTCTGTAAAGATAAGCATATGTATAAGTGTGCAGGATTGCAGTCTGCCTAACTACACAAGGGCCACAGTAAAACAGATATTACACAGAGGCCCAGATCCTCAGAGGTACTTAAGCATTGAATCTTTGAGGATCTGGGCTAAAGCACTGTCAAAGAAAATTTAAAAATGGGGAAAATATTTCCCCCCCTAACTTTTCCATTACAGTAATTCTAACTACAGTAGATACAAAAATCTCAGCCAGATCTCTGATTTTTGAAGTTGACTGTCTCTAACAATTTCTGTTGAAGATGCACATGCTAGAATGGAATCCAGCTAACTCTCCCAGAGCTGGATTGTCTCTGGAGTACACACATGACGATTAAGTATGCAGAACTGGTTGTCAGCAAGGAAATCGGCAAATATTCTGGATACACACAGAGAGCAGGCTGGCTGTGTAAGAAGGTGTCATTTTTACATGGCTACTTTTCAGAGTATGCCGCACTATACATTTAAACAAAATCTGTTTCCATTGCAGTAAAGAATAATAATGAAAATGTTGCTATTAATTCTAGGTTGACAATCTTGTTATTTGCAAAACAATGTGGGGAAAGGAGGATTAAATTAACAGTTCCTTTTCACATATTTGTCATCAATATTCAAGAAATTATAACTTATATCTGAAGTTTCTTTTCTTCAGAATTGATTTGAATATATTTAATTTATCTTTTGATACACTGAAACTGTAAGACTGTGGCATAGATACAGTGTACATTACAAAACAGTCTTTAAGTGGACTTGTAATCACAGTTAAACTCTGTTTTAGAAAATGTGAAGCATTCAATTACAGTCCACATACCTGCAGTGGAGTAATAGGTTTTTGACTCCAGGCATATTACTGAGTTGGTTTTTACTGAGAAGGGAACGCCCTTGTCTGATGGCTTTACAGTACATTGCACAATAACCTGTTATTATGTGATTTTTTTTTTTTTACAATATTCTCCCAAGGCAACATGAGCTCTTATAATTGAAGTGAAATACTGAAACAGAGTATTCTACTAACTGCGCTACCATTATGAATGATACTAATCTGCAGCTCTCTGCTCTTAGTTCAATTGCAAGGGAAAATATTAAACTATCCCCATTACCTTGGTAGATTTATGCCACAAAGCAGAAAATGCTCAGACCAAGGCCAGGAGGCTGTTTTCATTTCCATGGTACTAGCCTGCAGTCAAACCTGTCAGAATGTAGTCTCCTGCATGTCATTATCTATTTAATTTTCTCTCTGTAAAGTGCTTCTCTTGAATGCAAAGGCTGTGGACTATAGAGCTAAATGGATTAAGAGAAAAGGCTCCAGGTTTCCTCTTCCCTGTAGAATCTCAGTCTTGTCAGGTTCTGGTGAAACCCCCAAGCAAGGTTGTTTGCAAAAGTGCTCCTGAGGCCTGTGTTTGCACAAACTAAGGCCCAGGGGCGGCTCTAGGCACCAGCAAAGCAAGCAAGTGCTTGGGACGGCCCATTTGCAGGAGCGGCAGGGATCCAGCATGGGAGCTGAGAACCAACAGGGGACCCTGGGAGCTGTAGTTCCTTGGTTAGCTCCCTGCCTATAGAGCCAGCCCTGAAGCAGGAAAAGAACTACATTTCCCAGCATTCCCTTGGCCACTACCAACAGGAAAGAGGGGGAGGGAGTGAGGAAGCTGAGACCTCATGCTGCAGCCTGCTTTGAATGGAGAGCTGCACTATGAGTAGGGATTCCATGTTTTAACATTCAAAAAATAGGACACTCCACGGGGAGGGAGGGTAGCCCCACCCTGCCCCCATCCACTCCCTCCGACTGCCCCCCACAGAAACCTCAACCCATCCAGCCCCCCTGCTCCCTGTCCCCTGATCACCCCCTCCCGGGACCCCTGCCCCAACTGCCCCCCAGGACCCCACCCCCTATCTAAGCCCCACTGGTCCTTGTCCCCTGATTGCCCCCTCCTGAGACCCCCCAACTGCCCCCTCCTGAGACCCCACCCCCTACCCGTCCCCTGACAAACCCCTGGGACTCCCATGCCTATCCAACTGCTGCCTGTCCCCTGACTGCCCCCCCCCAAACCCCTGACCCATCTAACCCCCCCTTCTCCCTGTCCCTTGACTGCCCCCTGGAACCCCCTACCCCTTCTCCAACCCCCCAGCCCCCTTACCGTGCCACTCAGACCAGTGTGTCTGGCTTCGTGCAGCCGTGCTCCCCTGCGGAGCCACAGCCCCCGCCCCCAGCACCTGCCTTCCAGATTTGAACATCTCAAAATTCAGGAGTGCTCAAGCTCAGTTTGGGCAGCTGTTACTTCATTTCTCCCAAATCAAATATAGTGATCCACTGTAACTTGCTGTAGAAAAAGTAGGATAAAATTGAGCAAGAAATGCTTCCCAGTGGTTATTAGGACTGGAATTGCTATTTTCAACAGCCATTGCCGTTTGTTTGTTTGTTTGTTTAAAAGGAAGACAGTGATATTGCATTGGCAAATTCCCCATAGAAAGAAAGAGTGGAACAAAAGAATAATAAACGCACCTCAACTTTTCCTCATTTATGTAGGACAGTCTTATAATATGCATCCAGATATCCTCCAATCACACAAGCTGAAAATTGTTCCACTTTACTGCAGTTCTGTAACCATATGGGAACCAATCCTGTCTGTGTTCTGTGCACACCCAAAATTCCTGCTGAATGACCCGCCCTGGGAGTGAGTTACCAGTGACCCAGGGCTGCGGCAGAAGGAGGGTGCAGGGCGGGGGGGGAGAGCCCAGGGCTGGGGCGGCAGGAGGTGTGTGTGTGTGTGGGACAATGGTGGGGGGGTAGGGGGAGCCCAGGGCTGGGGCAGCAGGGGGGTGCGGGTTGGGGGGGGAGAGCCCAGGACAGGGGGTGCGTGTGGTGGGGGAGAGCCCAGGGTTGGGGCGGCAGGGGGGTGCAGCAAGGAGCCCAGGGCTGGGACGGGGGGCAGCCAAAATTTTTTTTGCTTGGGGCGGCAAAAAACCTAGAGCCGGCCCTACTAAGGCCATATCTACACTACAAAGTTAAGTCACCTTTATGTAAATAGACATCAAGCCTCCGATTTAAGCAAGTCAATCTTGCATGTCCACACTATGCTTATTGTGTCGGCAGAGTGCATCCTCACTAGCAGGGCTTGCATCGACGCACGGAGCACTGCAATGTGGGTAGCTATCCCACTGTGCACGTAGTCAAGTGGAATTTTGGGTTGGGCTTGCAATGCCTTATGGGACCAAAACATTGGCACGGGTGGTTACGGAAACATGGCATTTGCCTCCCATGATGCAGTTACCTCCCTCCCTGAAATAAATAACAAACAAACCAAGCCTTTCTCACGCCTTTTTTTGTAAGCCTGGGTTACCCGCACAGACGCCATAGCACAATAAGCCTGGACCCCGCTCAGCTATACACCGTTGTGAGCATTACAAACACCTCACACCTTATCCTGCAGTATTTACACAGCCAATACAGGAGCTTCCGTGCAGGACAATGTGATGCCACGCAAGAAGCCCTACTGGAAGCCATGGAGCGGAGCAATTCACAGTTGCTGAGCACCATTTCTGGGTCCGGGAAACAAGCACTGACTGGTGGGACCGCATCGTTATGCAGCTATGGAATGACAAGCAGTGGCTGCAGAACTTTCAAATGCATAAGGCCACTTTCCAGGAACTGTGTGAAGAGCTTTCCCCAGCCCTGAAGTGCAGCAATACTAAAATGAGAGCTGCTCTGACTGTGGAGAAGCAAGTGACGATAGTTCTGTGGAAGCTTGCAATACCCGACTGCTACCGGTCAGTGGGGCATCAATGTGGAGTGGGTAAATCTACCATTGGATCTGTTGTGATCCAAGTTTGCAGGGTGTGACGTTCCCCTCTGGTGTTATCTGGACTGGTGATCGGCTAGGTCACTCCAATCCTTGACTCGGAGCCAGGTTTACCCTGCTCTGCTGTGAGAACTCCCACTCTTGGGCTGTTCACACACAGCTTCTGGCATGTAAGTTGCTTGGATTGTGCAACCGAATGACACTAGCCAATATCTCTGGTCCCAGAGACAACCCTAGGGATATCCTGTTACACCCACTGGATGCTGCAAGCTTATACGAGTTCATCAATTTAACAAAGAAATTGATATGTAACAGGCTTATTATCCTAAACGGAGTCTCTGACATGCTTCAAACCAAACGCACTGCTTCAGGTAGAATAAACAAACAGGTTTATTAACTATAAAGATGGGTTTTAAGTGATTATAAGTCAAAACCTAAGTCAGATTTGGTCAAATGAAATAAAAGCAAAACACATTCTAAGCTGATCTTAACACTTTCAGTGCCCTTACAAACTTAGATGCTTCTCACCACAGGCTGGCTGGTTGCCCTTCAGCCGGGCTCTCCCCTTCGATCAGTGCTTCAGTCGCTTGGTGGTGATGCCTGTAGATGGCGGTGGAAGAATAGGAAGAGCATGGCAAACGTCTCTCCCTTTTATCATGTTCTTTCTTCCCTCTTGGCTTTCCCCACTCCCCCTTCAGAGTCAGGTGAGCATTACCTCATTGCAGTCCCAAACTGACCAAAGAAAGGGGGGTGACTCACGGGAGAGTCCAACAGATCCTTTTGTTGCTGCCTAGGCCAGTGTCCTTTGTTTCTGTGAGGCTGGGCTGGGTTTGTCCCATACATGCCCTGATGAGGTGTGAACTGACTCTCTGCTCTTGGAGAGTTTTTTTGCCTGGGCTTATTTTAAGCCATGAAGACACATTTTCAGCCTCATAACTATATACATGAAATTATGACCTATAACATTACTATAACAACCATGCTCAGGGCATCATGAGCCTTCTGAAGACATCCAACATGACAAACTTTGCATTGGATACCACACAATCATTTTATAAAGATGAACATGGAGGTGTAGGCTGTTCCCACAAGGTACAGAATGTGACACAGGGCCATTAACAGACTTCTGCTAAGAAGGGTAGTGACTTTGAGCAATGTGCAGGACTTAGTGAATGGTTTTGCCATGACAAGGGTCCCTAACTGCAGTGGGTGATAGGGATAGGAGTTCTATCTATCTTGGCACCAGACCACCTTGCCAAAGAGCACATAAACTGAAAGGGATACTTCTCAATGGTGTTGCAAGCACTGGTGAATCACAGGGGCCGTTTCCCTACCATCCCACATTGATGGCAGTGAAAGGTGCATGACGTGTGCACCTTTAGGAGCACAGGTCTGTTCAGAAAGCTGCAAGCAGGGACTTCCTTTGCAGACTGAAAAATAACCATTGTTGATGTTGAAATGCCTATCGTGATCCTGGGAGACCCAGCCTACCCCTTGCTCGCATAGCTCATGAAGCTGTACACTGGCAGCCTGGACAGCAGTAAGGAGCAGTTCACCCATAGGCTGAGCAAGTGCCAAATGGTGATTGAATGTGCCTTTGGACTTTTTAAAAGGTCGCTGGTGTAGTTTGCTTACTAGGTTAGACCTCAGTAAAAGCAATATCCCGACTGCTATTGCTGCCTGCTGGGTGCTCCATAATATCTGTGAAACAAAGGGAGAAAAGTTTCTGCTGGAGTGAGGGGTTGAGGTAGATTGCCTGGCAGCCAATTTTGAGCAGCCAGACCCCAGGGCAATAAGAAGAGAACATTGAGGGGCTCTGCGTCTCCGTGAGGTTTTGAAAACCAGTTTCAGCAATGAGCCAGAGTAATGTGACACGTATCTGTGGTGTTCCTTACCAAACTGTCCCCTCCATTGTATTTTCTCCCCTGTAAACTACACCCCCACCAACCACCGTGTGTTGAATAAATAAAGAACGTTTTCCCCTCAATCCACTAAGTTTTATTATGCTCACAAACCCACAGAGACAGCAAAGAAAAGTAAGATAACTTGAGACAAAAGGGCTGATAACACTTTGGGGGGGAGAAACAAGGAAAGCTTGCTTACAGATGCACTGCAATAACAATCAAAGGTGTGGGAATGGGTGCCTTCTGGTCCTTGTACCCTCCCCTGGTGTTGAGTGCAAGGGATACCGAACTTTCCCTCTCCCCTTCTCCTCTCCCCCCCCCACCTCATAGGATGTTTGGGGGAAGAGGATATAGAACTGGGCGATGATGGCAGAAGGCTCAGCATAGGCTGCAGAGGGACTCTAACGTCTAGCAGCCTTTTTCAGCCAATTCGGAGAAGGATAGGGATATTCTGCAGGGAGACTTGGATGACCTTGTAAATTGGAGTAACAATAATAAGATGAGATTTAATAGTGAGAAGTGTAAGGTGATGCATTTAGGGATGACTAATAAGAATTTTAGTTATAAGTTAGGGACGCACAGGTTGGAAGTGACAGAGGAGGAGAAGGACCTCGGAGTCCTGGTTGATCGCAGGATGACTGAGTCGGCAATGTGACGTGGCTGTGAAAAAAGCTAATGCGATCTTGGGATGCGTTAGGCGAGGTATTTCTAGTAGGGACAGGGAGGTGCTGCTTCCGTTATACAAGGCGCTGGTGAGACCTCATTTGGAGTACTGTGTGCAGTTCTGGTCTCCTATGTTTAAAAAGGATGAACTCAAACTGGAACGGGTACAGAGAAGGGCCACTAGGATGATCCGAGGAATGGAAAACCTTTCCTATGAAAGGAGACTCGAGGAGCTCGGTTTGTTTAGCCTAACCAAAAGAAGGCTGAGGGGGGATATGATTGCTCTCTTTAAATATATCAAAGGGATTAATACCAAGGAGGGAGAGGAATTATTTCAGCTCAGTAGTAATGTGGACACGAGAACGAATGGATATAAACTGGCCGTGGGGAAGTTTAGGCTTGAAATTAGACGAAGGTTTCTAACCGTCAGAGGGGTGAAATTTTGGAACAGCCTTCCGAGGGAAACGGTGGGGGCGAAAGACCTCTCTGGCTTCAAGATTAGGCTTGATAAGTTTATGGAGGGAATGGTTTGATGGGATAACGTGATTTTAGTCAATTTGGCATTAACATGCCATCGCGGGTAAAATGAGGGTCCGGCTGTAGAATCTTGCCTGTATGCTCGGGGTTCTGCTGATCGCCATATTTGGGGTCGGGAAGGAATTTTCCTCCAGGGTTGATTGGCAAAGGCCCTGGAGGTTTTTCGCCTTCCTCCGCAGCATAGGGCAGGAGTCGCAGGCTGGAAGATTCTGTGGTGGGTGGGTCAGCTTTTGTGGCCTGCATCATGCGGGAGGTCAGACTAGATGACCATATTGGTCCCTTCTGACCTTAAAGTCTATGAGTCTATGAGTCTATAACCTCAACCAGCCGCCTCAACATGTCTGATTGCTGCTTCATAATCTGCAGTATCTCTTCCTGCATAGCATGCTCTTGTTCCCTGCATGCTCTCCTGTCCGCCCTGTCCATGTCCAAGTTCTCGGACAGTGTAATTCTCCATGCTCTGAGCTCCATTTTGTCACTCTTGGTGGTGTGCATTAACTCATTGAACATGTCCTTCTGAGGCTTCTTTTTCCATCTTCTAATCTGGGAAAGTCTCTGTCCCGGTGTGGAGGATGCACTGACAGACAAGGTTTCAGCTGCAAGGAATGCAAATCACAAGGGTAGATTTGACAGTGCATACATTGTTTCTGGTGCAAGATTAACTTTTTTTTATTTAAAAAAACACCCCCTCAATACACTTCACTGCAAGTCACAACGTAATCACATCCGCTAGCTATTGCAAGAGATGGTTTGCTGCTCCAGCCATGGTGAGTAAGGCCACAAGGCATGGGAGAGAGGTCTTGTGCTGCTGCTTTTATGAAGACATCCTTGGGATCACAGGTAGGAACTTGAGAAAAGCCCCCTTTCCCCTAGCAGCCTGTGAGGACAGGCACCAGTGTAAAGCCCCGCAATAGTTTTTTTTACAAAAGCGGCACGGGGTTGGGGGGAGGGAAGGGAGACAAACAAGAAGCAGCCACCCTCCACCTTTTTTTTTCAATGCTGCTTGCAATACACAGTGATCCCTTCCAACCATAACCACAGCATGTTTGGGAAAGTATGGTTGTGTGACCCAGATTTCACCAAACAGGGGTGGATTATTTGTTGAATTGTTTGTGGTTTAAGGGCTAGCATTGAAAACTTCCCTCATTTTCCTTTGGTGACCCTATGCAAATCACTCTCCTGAGGGTAACAGAGGCGGCAAGGGAGCAGATGCTGCAAGCATCTGGGTACAGACCTGGTCCTTATGCTGCAATGCTGTGTGCTGCAATGATGCCAGCAGAGTTAATACTGGAGGGCATGGGAAAGTGTCCTACCCTGGTGGATGAAATAAGTCATCCCTTGCCAGAAACCTTCTGCAAAGGATTGCAGAGTACCTCCATGAAAGCTTCCTAGAGATCTCCATGGAGGATTCCCAGGCCATCCCCGTGCACATAAACAGTCTTTTTTGGAGAGCACCCTCTGCTTAGCTGAATTGGCCACCTACTCTTTTGTTCAGATTAAACATAAAAAATAATAGCATGTAACCCCTACAGTTTGATTGGAAATGTGCACTTACCAGAGGGGTCTTCCTCGTCATCATGCTCCGGTGCCAACTGGTCCTGTGAAGGGATGGGCTCCAGGGTTAAAAGCAGTTCTTGGCTGTTGGGGAGAATGGATCCTCCACTTGCCTGCCTCATATTCTTCTCCTCCTCCTCCTTCCTCATCAACAATGTCCTCCTCATTGTTGCTCGAGGTAGCCCAGGGCTACTGGGAGGTATCCACAGAGTGTTTTGGGGTAGTCGTGGGTTTGCCGCTGAGAATCGCATGCAGCTCCTCATAAAAGCAGCATGTCTGTTGGGCAGAACCAGAAAGACTGTTCGCCTCCCTTGTCTTCTGGTACACTTGTGGAGACTCCTTTATTTTCATGCAGCACTGCTGTGTGTCATGGTGTAGCCCTTCTCCCCCATGCCCTGCATGATCTTGGCATAGATGTCAGTGTTTCTTCTGTTGGATCGGAGCTTTGCCTGCACAGACTCTTCTCCCCACACAGCAATAAGATCCACCACCTCCTGTGTACTCCATGCTGGAGTGCGTTTGCCACCTTGAGATTCTATGATCAGGTGGGCTGGTGAACTCTCCACACTGTTCAAACAGGAAACGAAAATTCAAAAGTTCCCAGAGCTTTAACAAGGAAGTAGCTGTTTCCTATGTACCTGGCTGACGTGCAGTGGAGTTGAAAGTGCTCTCCAGAGCGGTTACAGCAGAGCACTGTGGGACACCTCCAGGAGGCCAATTCATTCGAATTAAACAACGCAGTGTCTACACGATCCCCATGTCAACCCATGGTTGTCGAATCAAGCGCTACGCCTCTTGCAGAGGTTGAGTACAGAAGTCAACTTTACAGGCCACTTAGGTTGGCAGAAGGGACATGGTAGTAGGGTATGTCTACACTACGAAATTAGGTCGATTTAATAGAAGTCGATTTTTTTATAAATCGATTTGATACAGTCGATTGTGTCAAGTATCAGAGGGGTATGTTAGTCTGAATCTGTAAAATCCATGTTAGTCTGAATCTGTAAAAAGCAACAGAGGGTCCTGTGGCACCTTTAAGACTAACAGAAGTATTGGGAGCATAAGCTTTCGTGGGTAAGAACTTCACTTCTTCAGATGCAAGTCGATTGTGTGTGTGTGTGTCCCCACTAAGCGCATTAAGTCAGTGGAGTGCATCCACAGTACCGAGGCTTTGACTTTCGGAGCGTTGCACTGTGGTAGCTATCCCACAGTTCCCACAGTTTCTGCCGCCCATTGGAATTCTGGGTTGAGCTCCCAATGCCTGATGGGACAAAAACATTGTTGTGGGTGGTTCTGGGTACATGTCGTCAGGCCTCCCTCCCTCAGTGAGAGCAACGGCTGAGAATCGTTTCGCGTCTTTTTTCCATGCAGATGCCATGCCACGGTAAGCATGGAGCCCGCTCAGATCGCTGCGGCAGTTATGAGCACTGTAAACACGCGCATTATTCTGCAGTGTATGCAGCATCAGAACCTGCAAAAGCAGGCGAGGAGGCGACGACAGCGCGGTGATGAGAGTGATGAGGATATGGACACAGACTTCTCTCAAAGCACGGGCCCTGGCAATTTGGACATCCTGGTGGTAATGGGGCAGGTTCATGCTGTGGAACGCCGATTCTGGGCCCAGGAAACAAGCACAGACTGGTGGGACTGCATAGTGTTGCAGGTCTGGGATGATTCCCAGTGGCTGAGAAACTTTCGCATGCGTAAGGGCACTTTCATGGAACTTTGTGACTTGCTTTCCCCTGCCCTGAAGCACAAGAATACCAAGATGAGAGCAGCCCTCACCGTTCACAAGCGAGTGGCGATAGCCCTCTGGAAGTTTGCAATGCCAGACAGCTACTGGTCAGTCGGGAATCAATTTGGAGTGGGCAAATCTACTGTGGGGGCTGCTGTGATCCAAGTAGCCAATGCGATCACTGAGCTGCTGCTATCAAGGGTAGTGACTCTGGGAAATGTGCAGGTCATGGTGGATGGCTTTGCTGCAATGGGATTCCCTAACTGTGGTGGGGCGATAGACGGAACACACATCCCTATCTTGGGACCGGAGCACCAAGGCAGCCAGTACATAAACCGCAAGGGGTACTTTTCAATGGTGCTGCAAGCACTGGTGGATCACAAGGGACGTTTCACCAACAGCAATGTGGGATGGCCGGGAAAGGTACATGACGCTCGCATCTTTAGGAACTCTGGTCTGTGTGAACGGCTGCAGCAAGGGACTTACTTTCCAGAACAGAAAATAACTGTTGGGGATGTTGAAATGCCAATAGTTATCCTTGGGGACCCTGCCTCCATGCATTCTGCTGGGCTCTTTCAGTGTGGGAGGACTGCATGAGCTCTGAGCACATGTCATTGCGAGTGCTTTTTTTTTTTGCCTTCTAATCTTCGCTAGCCTCTGGGACGCAGATGATAGGGGGAGCGTTGAAACATTTGCAGCTGCAGGAGGAATAAAAGGGAGAGTAGTATTTAAAAAGACACATTTTAGAGAACAATGGGTAGACTCTTTCATGGTGAACCAAGCTGTTAACATTACTTGGTTTCAAACAGCAGCGCCCTCATTTCCCATACCAAGCACCCATTGGGTTGGCCATTTAAAATGCATTGGCCATTTAAAAGGAGGTGCTGCGGTTTTCAGGTTAATGTGCAGCACAAACCCAACTAACCCCCCCCCCCCCCCCACACACACACACACATCCTATTCTCTGGGATGATCGCTTCATCCCTTCCCCCACCACGTGGCACACAGCGGGGATGATTTCTGTTAAGCCACAGGCAAACAGCCCAGCAGGAACGGCCACCTCTGAATGTCCCCTTAATAAAATTCCCCTATTTCAACCAGGTGACCATGAATGATCTCTCTCCTGAAGATAAAACAGAATGATAAAGAATGGATGTTGCTTGAATGCCAGCAAACACCGGGATCATACGCTGCCATGCTTTGTTGTACAATGATTCCAGACTACGTGCTACTTGTCTGGCGTGGTAAAGTGTCCTACCATGGAGGACAGAATAAGGCTGCCTTCCCCAGAAACCTTTTGCAAAGGCTTTGGGAGTACATCCAGGAGAGCTTCATTGAGATGTCCCTGGAGGATTTACGCTCCATCCCCATACACTTTAACAGACTTTTCCAGTAGCTGTACTGGCTGCGAATGCATCCCAAGTCTTCAGGGCAAATTAATCATTAAAGACGCTTGCTTTTAAACCATGTACAGTATTTACAAAGGTACACTCACCAGAGGTCCCTTCTCCGCCTTCAAGGTCCGTGCGCCCACCTTGGGTGGGTTGGGAGGGTACTGGGTCCAGGGTGATAAAGAGTTCCTGGCTGTCGGGGAAAACGTTTTCTCCGCGTGCATGCTATGCGCTATCTTCAATGTCCTCCTCATCATCATCTTCCTCATCCCCAAAATCCACATCCCTGTTGCGTGAGAATTCATTGTCGGAGTCCACGCACGGGGTGGGGTAGTTTTAGGAGCACCCCCTAGAATGGCATGCAGCTCATCATAGAAGCGGCATGTCTGGGTGCTGGGGCTCTGACCCGGAGCGGCCATTTGCCTCTCTGGTTCTTTAGTAGGCTTGCCTGAGCTCCTTAAGTTTCACGCGGCACTGCTGTGGGTCCCTGTTATAGCCTCTGTCCTTCATGCCCTTGGAGATTTTTTCAAATATTTGGGCATTTCGTCTTTTGGAACGGAGTTCTGATAGCACGGATTCGTCTCCCCAAACAACGATCAGATGCAGTACCTCCCGTTCGGTCCATGCTGGAGCTCTTTTGCGATTCTGGGACTGCACGGTCACCTGTGCTGATCAGCTCACCACGCTGGCCAAACAGGAAATGAAATTCAAAAGTTCGCGGGGCTTTTCCTGTCTACCTGGCCAGTGCATCGGAATTGAGAGTGCTGTCCAGAGCGGTCACAATGGAGCACTCTGGGATAACTCCCGGAGGCCAATACTGTTGAATTGTGTCCACACTACCCCAAATTCGACCCAGCAAGGTGGATTTCAGCGCTAATCCCCTCGTCGGGGAGGAGTACCAAAATCGATTTTAAGAGTCCTTTAAGTCGACAAAAATGGCTTCGTCGTGTGAACGGGTGCAGGGTTAAATCAATCTAACGCTGCTAAATTCGACCTAAACTCGTAGTGTAGACCAGGGCGTAGTGTAGGCACATACATTATTAGATCAACTTAATGTGGCTTATGTCGACCTAAGTGTAGACCAGGCTTCAGTAAAATTAAATATGTGGGGAGGGAGGACAGGGGGAGAATAGGGAAAGTGTAGAGAGTGTCATGGTGCCATAGATTATTGTTATATCATCAGAACCCTTGGAATACAATTCTATTGAGCAGGGCTATGTGTAAAACTAGTATTTTGTACAGGTTAACTTGTTCTCACTTCCAAGGCCCTTCATGGCTGTCCCCACCCTAGCTATCATCTCATGCACTATTGAGTTGTTCATGCCCATCTCTGTTCTGCCAATAATGCCAGCCTTCATCCCTTACTTGTTAAATTTTCAACCATACACCTTTGTGCTTTCTCCCATTCTGCCCCTCCAGCATGGGAGACACTCCGCATAAACATCTGCAAGGCCACCTTGTTCAAATCCCTCCTTAAAAACTCTCTTTAACATGTCTACAAAAAAACCTAGCTAATAGCTAGACCTGTACTGTCTCATTGTTTTCTTGTGCTCCCCCTATCTGCCTGTTGTATCCACCAGTGGTCTGCTGACTCTTACTTAGCTTGTAAGCTCTTTAGAGCAGGGACGTTTGTTTGTTTGTTTGTTTATTTGTTTACTGTGCCTAGCAGAGCGGGACCCTGATCTTTGACTGGAGCTCCTTGGTGCTATGGTAATACAAATAATAGATAATAAGAATTTGGATTTTTAGTGGGGCTGTGATATTTTGACCCAAATAGTCAGTCAGATATGTAAATGTCACCACTGTACTTTACTGTACTGAGAATGGCATTTTACTATCTAAGGCAGGGGTGGGCAAACTATGGCCCATGGGCCGCATCTGGCCCACCAGCCATTTTAATTCATCTCTCAAGCTCCCACTGGGGAGTGGGGTCTGGGGCTTGCCCTGCTCCAGGGCTCCAGCCGGGGACCAGGGTCGGGGGCCGCTCCGCACGGTTCCCAGATGCAGCGGCATGTCTCCCCTCCAGCTCCCACGCATAGGGGTAGCCAGGGAGCTCCACACGCTACCCCCGGCCCAAGTGCCACCCTCGCAGCTCCCATTGGCTGGGAACCATGGCCAATGGGAGCTGCAGGGGCGGCGCCTACAGACGGGGCAGCACACAGCAGAGCCACCTGGGTGCACCTCCATGTAGGAGCCAGAGGGGGGACATGCCACTGCTTCCGGGAGCTGCTTGAGGTAAGTGCCGCCTGGAGCCTGCACTCCTGAGCCACCTCCCCCCCACACACCCCACCCCCCTGCCCTCTGAACTGCTCTCCGAACCTCTCCTGCCCCATGAGGTAAGCGCCGCCCGGAGCCTGCACCCCTGAGCCACCTCCCCCCCACGCCCCAACCCCCTGCCCCCCTCCTGCCCTCGGAACCTCTCGGTCCTAGCCGAGAGCCCCCTCCTGCCCTCTGAACCCCTCATCCACAGCCCCACCCCAGAGTCTGCACCCCCATACAGAGCCCTCACCCCCCATGCCACAATCCCCAGCCCTAATCCCCCTCCTGTCCTCCATAGCACCTTCCTACACCCCAAACCCCTCAGGCCCAGCCCCACCCCAACCCCAATTTTGTGAGCATTCATGGCCCGCCATACAATTTCTATACCCAGATGTGGCCCTCAGGCCAAAAGGTTTGCCCACCCCTGGTCCAAGGCTACTGTGATATGCTAGGGAAGGATGAGGTGGATATTACTTGTTGCAGAGCTACTTTAAAAGCATCTAATCTGATTTCTTGTTGGTGTTCTTCCAAGACTCTATTGCCTACTCATAGACTCATAGACTCATAGACTTTAAGGTCAGAAGGGACCAATATGGTCATCTAGTCTGACCTCCCGCATGATGCAGGCCACAAAAGCTGACCCACCCACAACAGAATATTCCAGCCTGCGAGCCCTGCCCTATGCTGCGGAGGAAGGCGAAAAACCTCCAGGGCCTCTGCCAATCTACCCTGGAGGAAAATTCCTTCCCGACCCCAAATATGGCGATCAGCAGTACCCCGAGCATACAGGCAAGATTCTACAGCCGGACCCTCATTTTACCCGCGATGGCACGTTAATGCCTAATTGACTGTAATCACGTTATCCCTTCAAACCATTCCCTCCATAAACTTATCAAGCCTAATCTTGAAGCCAGAAAGGTCTTTCGCCCCCACCGTTTCCCTCGGAAGGCTGTTCCAAAATTTCACCCCTCTGACGGTTAGAAACCTTCTTCTAATTTCAAGCCTAAACTTCCCCACGGCCAGTTTATATCCATTCGTTCTTGTGTCCACATTACTACTGAGCTGAAATAATTCCTCTCCCTCCTTGGTATTAATCCCTTTGATATATTTAAAGATAGCAATCATATCCCCCCTCAGCCTTCTTTTGGTTAGGCTAAACAAACCGAGCTCCTCGAGTCTCCTTTCATAGGAAAGGTTTTCCATTCCTCGGATCATCCTAGTGGCCCTTCTCTGTACCCGTTCCAGTTTGAGTTTTTAAACATAGGAGACCAGAACTGCACACAGTATTCCAAATGAGGTCTCACCAGCGCCTTGTATAATGGAAGGAGCACCTCCCTGTCCCTACTAGAAATACCTCGCCTAACGCATCCCAAAATCGCATTAGCTTTTTTCACAGCCACGTCACATTGCCGACTCATAGTCATCCTGCGATCAACCAGGACTCCGAGGTCCTTCTCCTCCTCCGTCACTTCCAACCTATGCGTCCCTAACTTATAACTAAAATTCTTATTAGTCATCCCTAAATGCATCACCTTACACTTCTCACTATTAAATCTCATCCTATTATTTTTACTCCAATTTACAAGGTCATCCAAGTCTCTCTGCAGAATATCCCGATCCTTCTCCGAATTGGCAATACCTCCCAACTTTGTGTCATCCGCAAACTTTATCAGCCCACTCCTACATTCGGTTCCGAGGTCAGTAACGAATAGATTAAATAAAATCGGACCCAAAACCGAACCTTGAGGAACCCCACTGGTGACCTCCGTCCAACCCGACAGTTCACCTTTCAGTACTACCCGCTGCAGTCTCCCCTTTAACCAGTTTTTTATCCACCTCTGGAATTTCATATCGATCCCCATCTTTTCCAATTTAACCAATAATTCCTCGTGCGGCACAGTATCAAACGCTTTACTAAAATCGAGGTAAATTAGATCCACCGCATTTCCTTTATCTAGAAGGTCTGTTACTTTCTCAAAGAAGGAGATCAAGTTGGTTTGGCACGATCTGCCTTTCGTAAACCCATGTTGTAATTTGTCCCAATTGCCATTCACCTCAAGGTCCTTAACTACTTTTTCCTTCAAAATTTTTTCCAAGACCTTGCATACTACAGAAGTTAAACTAACAGGTCTGTAGTTACCCGGGTCACTTTTTTTCCCCTTCTTAAAGATAGGAACCACATTAGCTATTTTCCAGTCCATCGGTACCACCCCCGAGTTTACAGATTTATTAAAAATTTTCGCCAAGGGGCTTGCAATTTCTCGCGCCAGCTCCTTCAATATTCTAGGATGGAGATCATCCGGTCCGCCCAATTTAGTCCCATTTAGCTGGTCAAGTTTGGCTTCCACCTCTGATACTGTAATGTCAATCGCCCCTCCTTTATTCCCCTGTGTCCCGCTCCCTCTATTCCTAAGCCCTTCATTAGCCTTATTAAACACCGACGCAAAATATTCATTTAGATATTGTGCCATGCCTAGATTATCCTTAATCTCCACTCCATTTACATGCTTCAGCGGTCCCACTTCCTCTTTCTTTGTTTTCTTCCTATTTATATGGCTATAAAACCTCTTACTATTGGATTTAATTCCCCTCGCGAGGTCCAACTCTACACGGCTTTTGGCCTTTCTCACCGCATCCCTACATGCTCTGACCTCAATAAGGTAGGTTTCCTTGCCGATCTGCCCCCTCTTCCATTCTTTGTACTCTTTCTGTTTTTTCTTAATCGCCCCTTTGAGACGCCCGCTCATCCAGCTAGGTCTAATTCTCCTGCCCACTAACCATTTCCCCTTTCTCGGGATCCAGGCCTCGGACAGCTCGTGCAACTTCAGCTTGAAATAATCCCAGGCCTCATCTGCCTTTAGCTCTCTAAGTATGTTAGCCCAATCCATTTCCCTAAGTAGTTGCCTTAATTTATTAAAGTTGGCCTTTTTGAAATCGTAAACCTTAGTCACAGTTTTATTTCTGATAATCCTTCCATTTAGTTTAAACCGAATCAGCTCATGGTCACTCGAGCCAAGGTTGTCCCCTACTATCATTTCCTCAACTAGGTCCTCACTACTCACCAGCACCAAATCTAAAATGGCATCCCCCCTCGTCGGTTCAGCTACTACTTGCTGAAGGAATTCATCTGCTAGCACGTCTAGGAACATCTGAGCCCTATTATTGTTACTAGCTTTTGTTCCCCAATCTATGTCCGGGAAGTTAAAGTCCCCCATGATCACACAGCTCTTATTAGTTTTTACTTCCTTAAAAACATTAAATAGTTCTTTGTCCGCATCCAGGCTAGATCCCGGCGGTCTATAACACACCCCAAGCAGTATCTCAGGGGAGGCTCTAGTAGTTCTTTTACCCAGTGTAATCATTGCCCAGACAGTCTCTGTCTTATCCATTCCATCACTTATTATTTCTTTACATTTTAGTTCATTATTCACATACAGTGCCACACCCCCACCTTTACCTTTTTTCCGGTCATTCCTAAACAGCACATACCCTTCCATACCTGTACTCCAGTCATGACTACCGTTCCACCATGTTTCGGTTATTCCTACGATATCAGGTTTCATTTCTTGGACCAGGAGCTCCAGTTCCTCCATTTTGTTACCTAGGCTTCTCGCATTGGTGTATAAACATCTTACCGTATGCTGTCTATCCTTTCTCCCATTAGTTATGCACTTTGGTACGGACCCCCTAGTGTCCATCCGCCCCCTCCTTCTAATGTCCAATTCCCTACCCCTATCTATATCTGTGCTTATCTCTTTTCCCTCATTTTCAGTGTTGGAATCTGGCGTGGAGATTAACTGGACATCTCCCAACCTTCTCCCCCAAGTTCCTAGTTTAAAGCCCTTTTGATGAGATGAGCCAGCCTCCCTCCCAGAAGTCTATTTCCTTCCCTACTCAGGTGAAGTCCATCCCGCGAGAACAGCTGTCTGTCCCCGAACGCCTCCCAGTGGCCATACATCCCAAAGCCCTCCTTATAGCACCACTCCCTCAGCCAGCTATTTATCCTCACAATTCTGTCTGCCCTTTGCTGTCCTTCTCTAGGAACAGGCAGAATCCCACTGAAGAAAATCTGAGCCTCAACTTCCTTAAGCGTCTTCCCCAGCCTGGCATAATCTCCCTTGATTCTCTCTAGCGAGAACCTAGCCGTGTCATTCGTTCCTACATGAAGGATGATCAAGGGGTTCTTACCTGCTCCCTTTAGGATCCTTTTCAACCGCAGGTCCACATCCCGTATCTTAGCGCCCGGCAGACAGCACACCCTTCTGTTTTCTGGGTCCGCCCTGGTCACTGGCCTGTCTAACCTCCTCAGTAAAGAGTCCCCAATCACATACACCTGCCTTTGCCTAGGGGCAGCGCAATCTACCAGTCTATCCCCTGTTCCCTGTGGCCGTAACTCCTGTCTGTCTCCATTTACCCTTATAGTCCCCCTATTGCCATCCTGTATCCTCCCGGGGCCGAGTATTGATGCCGTCTCCATCAACTCCTCCCCCCTGTCTATTGGACTAGCCGCCCTTCTTTTCTTCCTTTGCCTCCCACCATCAGTTACCACCTGCTGCGTCCCCTCCTCGTTAGCCAAACACCCAAACCTGTTCCTGAGTTCTATTTCCCCCTCACTAGCTCTCCTTTTCCTTGGCCTGCTTCTCACGGTCACATGTTTCCACTGCTCTTGTTCTCCCCCCGACGTTTCCCCCTCACAGACCCTAGCCCCCGCTTCCACCTGCACCCCTGAGCATTCCCCCTCAATTACCCCTTGCCTTTGCTCCATTAGCTGTTCAAACCCCCTTCTAAACTCTACCAGGGTCTCTACCTGCATCTCCAACCCCCGAACCTTTTCCTCTAACAGAGCAAGTAGGCGGCATTTCATACAAATATACCTCTGATCAGGTGCACCCGCTAGGACTATATACATACCGCAGCTGCTACATGCTTTCATCTGCATTGTGTCCCCTGCTGCCTGGCTCATGGCTGCTATGGTCTCTGCCTGCAGTCTCTGAGGGAACAAAGCACACCGACCGCCTCGCCCTCCTGCCCCCCCTTCCAACTCCCACTTAAACTCCCCTGTTAGCCGACCGCTGCTCGCTGCTAGCTGCTCGCTGCTTGGCTGGGAGGCCTCTTTTATAGGTCCCCTAATCAGCCAAGCTCCGCCCCCTAATCAGGGCTCGGGGCTCAGCACACTGCCCCTACAGGCCTCTACACATACTCCTTGCAAGCCTCCAGGCAACACTGCCTGGGAACGAATGTGCTAGCTATACGTAAGTCCCAAGTACCCCTCAATAGGTACAGTCAAAAATAGTATATACTTACCCCATAGCACATGCCATAGGAAAAAAAACCTACTACTGCTCCCAGCTATGTCGGGCAGTCCTATGCTCTGGGGGCTGACTCTACCTTCAGGAATGCTGCACTTCTCCCTAGAGCCATGGGGCAGAGGGAGGGAGTCTGCTGAGGTCTTATGCCTCTGAGGTGTGTGTGTGGTTCTCCCACTGGAGTCCGGGTCCATGGGGATGTCATGGAGTCTTGTCCCCTATCCTGTGGCTGCCCCCAGCTGTTCCTATTGGCCCGCCCACTGCTAAAGGACTCTCCCCATCCCCCAGCCTAAGGAGAGGATCCACAGGGCCTGGAAACCAAATAATTCCAGGGGACAACTAATGAGATAACAGGGACAGGAGTGAAGTCAAAGGGTCAAACAAAGGGAACCTGATGGCTGTTGCTGGGCAGTCTCCTGTAAACATGGTGCTTACTTACATGGGACCAGGATTTGGCTCTATGAAATAAGTCTTAAAAATCAACAGGCCAGTGTCTGCAAGTGACAAGCAAAGTCTGGAGTGATTGGAGCAATTCTGAAAGCCGGGGCCAAGATTTCAGGGAACTTGTAGAGAAATTTCAGAAAAAACATTTTAGAGCTGCCAATGTATTCGCTATTCAAACAGGCCAATTATTTCATTAGACTCACAATACATCTGGCTGCCCTGAAATCCTTCTGTTCCCCAGACTAACTACTGCAAACATCTAGTGGTAGATCCTCGGCCCTTGTGCACCACCCGAGTGGTGCAAAGGAACCATAAACCAATCCCAAATGGGCTGCTGTGGATTCTCTGGGCTAGGAGGCGGGGAGGAGGCATGTTAGAGGTGGAAGAGGATGGAGCCAGACAGAGGGCAGAGAACTCTGGCTGATCCTTGGACAATAGAGCATTTCCTGTGGCCCCGAGCAGCCCCAGGATTGGGAAATAGAAAGGTGGCGTAAGCTTGGTGTAGCTGAGGATTTGTCTCCTAGCCTTACATATGGTTATTTAACGTAGATTTCAAGAGGCATGTTGTCCAACCAAACAATTCTACAAACACACGGGAGATAGGAAATCTCTTTAAATTAAAGGAGAAAGCACTTTGCTGCCAGATAGTGCCTACTGAAATGAACCCATAGCGGAGGGACTTTTATACAATTTCCCATGGGTGGCGGGTATAACAGACCAGGGGCAGCTCAGCCTCCCCTGGCGCTGCCGCCAGACCCCCGGTTGTGCGGTTTGGGGGGGAAGTTTTTGCTTTATTATGTCTAGGGCCCTATCAAATTGACGGCCATGAAAAATGCATCACAGGCCGTGAAATCTGATCTCTCCCTGTGAAATCTAGTCTTATGTGTGCTTTTACCCTATACTATACCAATTTCACAGGGGAGACCAGAGTTTCTCAAATTGGGGGTCATGACCCAAAAGGGAGCTGCAGGGGGATCGCAAGGTTCTTTTAGGTTGGTTCGTGGTATTATCACCCTTACTTCTGTGCTGCCTTCAGGACTGGGTGGACGGACAGCGGTGGCTGTTGGCTGGGCGCCCTGCTCTGAAGGCAGCACCCCACCAGCAGCAGCACAGAAGTAAAGGTGGCAATACCATACCATGCCATCCTTACTTCTGCGCTGCTGCCTTCAGAGCTGGGCAGCCAGAGAGTGGCAGCTGCTGACTGAGGGCCCAGCTCTGAAGGCAGCAGTGCAAAAGTAAGGGTGACAATACCATACCATGCCATCCTTTCTTCTGCGCTGCTGATGGTGGCAGCTCTGCCTTTAGAGCGGGGCTCTCTGGCCACCCACCCAGCCACTGCTCTCTGGCCACCCAGCTCTGAAGGCAGTGCCGCCACCAGCAGCAGCATAGAAGTAAGGATAGCAGTACCACAACCACCCCCTACAATAACCTTGCAACCTCCCACAACTCCTTTTTGGGTCAGGACCCCTACAATTACAACAATGTGTAATTTAAATAGCTGGAATCATGAAACTTACTATTTTCAAAATCCTATGACTGTGCAATTGACCAAAATGGACTGTGAATTTGGTCAGGCCCTAATTATGCCCCATGCAGGATCAGGGGTAGCTGAGGAGGCGGTATGTGCTATTCAGCTTCCTGGGTTCATCAGTAATCTCCCTGGATTCCAGAGAGATTACTGATGAACCCAGGAAGCTCA
Organism: Emys orbicularis; assembly: GCF_028017835.1. Lineage (NCBI taxonomy): Eukaryota > Metazoa > Chordata > Testudines > Emydidae > Emys > Emys orbicularis. The sequence goes on along the minus strand of NC_088684.1, from coordinate 267,257,435 downwards.
GTAGCACATACCATCCCCTCAGCCACCCTAGAAGAAAAGCTTCAACCATATGAGACGCTTTTCCCCAGGGCAGCTTGGGGCTTTGGGGAGAGGAGGCGTGGTGTGGCTGCAGCTGGCCCAGGGCTCCTCTGGACAGGTGTGTGTGGGGGGGTTCATGGCACTGGCTGCAGGGGAAGTGGGAGCAGGGGGTTTTAGGACTCTGGCTGTGGTGGGGCTCAGGGCTCTGGCCACGAGGGAGGACGGTGTGGGTAGCAGGGGTGGAGCTGGGGGCTAGCCCCCCCAAAGAGGGGCTCCATCCACCACCCATGGAGTTAGCTTTAATAAGGAAAGAAAACAACAGAGTGATAGTTCTTTAGGGTAACATAACCAGAACCAAATAGTGTAAAAATAGAGTACAACGTATACAGAGATACAGTCAGAGGGCCTAGTTCTCCTCTTGCTTCCACCACTGCAAACCAAAAGTAACTGTCAAATCAATGGATTTATCTGCATGTAGATGTAGTGTGATAGAATCAAGAACAGAAGACAATAGTTACCTGATGATGATGACAATGTCCCTTAACAAAGAGGTTGCAGGTGGATCCTCCAGTTCTAATCAGATGCTGCGAAACTGTGCAAAAATAACCTCTTGTTATTATTAAATAGGAGCCCATTTTGTGCTTGTTTTTCCTGCACAGCACTGCAAATTGCCAGATTGTCGTAGCCACCGAGTAATTTATTACAAAACCACATGGGGATTATGTCAGTGGGGTTTTATGAACACCTCAGTATCCATCACAAGATGTTGTGGTTTTAATAGACCTGACACCATGGAGATGATCCAAATGGAACTCCACCAAAAAACACACAACTGACTGCACTCTGTCTAAAAAGGTTTGCAGGGCTGCTCGTCTATTTGAACTTTCCATATTGTCTGAAAATGCTAGAAGAGTTTGATGCTAATATGCTCCTGAGTTTAGAAAATATGACTGCAAAATGACCTTTACTTTTCCTGCAGCTATACTGCCCCATGCTGTGATCTTGTCAGATCTCAGTAACTAATCAGGGTTGGGTCAGTCTTGAAGGGCAAAATCCAAGGAACACCTAGTTGCTGCAGGAAGTAATGTTTGTGGAGCCTCTGAGATGGGAAGCAAGAGGCAGCAACATTTTTTCTTCCCCCTCCCCTGGAAAGAACAACATAAATCATCAGAAATATTCTAGGGGTTATATAGAGCAAGATACTGAAACACTAGTATGTTGTAGTCTGGAAAGGAGAAATGTTATCTGGGGACTGGGCTGAGCTTTTTCACTTAGGGTGTAGCCTAACCAATCTCTCCTTTTTATGTAATCCCTAACTAGGAAAGGAAGGAAGGAAATAGTATTTTATGCAGTGTAGTCAGTGATAATTCACTGATGGCTGAAGCAGATTTTAGGATAATTTATTTAACTAGCATAATATTGATGTTGCTATAACCTAGCCTGGTTGTAACCCTCTGTCTCAGTCTCTGTGGCTGGTTCCTACACCTCTCTGTGCATGAGAGTCAGTAGGAAATATGCCATTGTACAGCCTCTTCCAAGATGTGTGGCAACTTTAAACTGCCTGCTGAAATTTAACCCTTGAGAACACTGTCAACCCTCTTTAATTCATAGAGATGGGAGCGATTCCAGTGACATGTCCAGAGTATAAAAAGAGACCATTTACTGACATTACATTAAGGGCAATCGCATCTCCCATTTCAGGGTCTGTGTTGATTTCCTGCCTATGCAACAGCATTGCACAATTGACATGGTGCTATGGAGCTAATAGTGCAAAAACAAAATCTTCAGCCTCGTGCTGGACATTTTCAGGCTGTGAGGAAGCACAAACCCCTGCTCAGTACAGCTGCTTTCATTTTTGCCCCGTTTCTCTCCCAGAGAGATTAGGGCAGGAATGGAGAGGAAACAAAGTGTAACACAATGCACTTAATATTGTATCAGTGCTCTACATTTTGTAGTGTCCTTCTAAAGGAAGAGATCAGGAGATTGGTAATAGGACAAAGACTGTCCTCTAAGTAATTAGTATGAGCCCTGCCAACGTCAGCTGACACCACTTGATAGGGGTTCGGTGGCCTATCTGAAATAAACTGGAGGTATCAGTCCAGTTCTTCATAGACAAGCGCCCTGATCAACAAAACTGTTACGTCCATCAATAAAATGGATGATCTCAGCAGTGAGACCAAGAACTGAATGAACATGGAGACTGAGGTCAGCAAAGGCAAGGAGAGAGACTATCCTTATGTGCTCAGGGCTGGGGCAACTTTGTAGAGTGATGGAAGATTACATTATTACTGCTGTTCTGAGGAAACTCCGGATTTCGGTCTCCAGGGAAATCAAACTGGCAACTTTCTTCCATCTCCTCCAAAAACGATTACCCAAGTTTTGGCTGCACTTTCCCCCACACTTGTTCCCTTACGCACTCCCCATCCATTGCCCCATAAACTCCTGTGGCCTTCTTGTCAACCTCCTCTTGACACTGGCCCAGGTGACCATCCATCAGTCCAGGAGGAGGAAGCTGGATGGTGGAATTCTCTGCATATGTGGGGTCTATTTCCTGTCCCTTGACTGAGCACACATCCAGGCAGAGTTCCTCTGGGTGATGCTCACTGACTCCTTGGGCTCCTTCTCAGAGTGAGGGACACTCCTCAGGGCTCCCTGCTCACGGCCCCCCTTTGGATCTCTTATTTAGACCCCGTGGCTTGCCCCCCACCCTTGTTTTTTTTTCATTATTTGTCCCAAGCAATTAGTTGATTTTCTAGGATCTGTGGCCCCTCCTCTCACTTGCTGGGTCAGGCTTTTATTGTCTGGTGGCCCACTCACCAGCCTGAAAATCAGACAGGCCAGCAACTTTCACTAGCAAGACATTCACTTTATTTATTTATTTAAGATTTCTTTTACAGCAAAGCCACAATTTAATTTGACACCATGTCCTCATTCGACAAAATGGGTCATGTCAGTGGTCGCTGCACTTCACTGCTTACTGTAGTCTGTGCATGTAAAGCTCAACCTGAGGTCAAGCTGAGATGAGGCTGCCAGTGTGATGTCACACAAGTGACAGGGGCATGTGATATGCCCAGTACTATTTCTGAAATCCTTCCCAGCCTCCAATAACGTGATTATCAATTCTCCAGAGCAACCCTGGGTTTGATTTGCAACTGCCAAATTACTGCCATGCAGGTAAAATAAAGGTTCTAAGTCTCCACTGCCTTGCACCAGGTGAAGTCATTTACACCAGGGCATAGGGAGTGTGAAATGCTACCACAATTGTAAAAGTGGAGAATTCTGCTTTGGCAGCATTTTGCACCCACTTCATCCCCTGTGCAATTATTTTCACCTGGGCAATGTAGTGGAGAATCTGGCCAACAGTCTGCAAAGACACCAGCATTTGGAACAGAGGTGGGTAAGCTACAGCCCGCGGGCCACATCTGGCCCGCGGGACCCTCCTGCCCGGCCCCTGAGTTCCTGCCCCAGGAGGCTAGCCCCCAACCCCTCTCCTACTGTTCCCCCTCCCCCGCAGCCTCGGCGCAATGCTCTGGGCGAGGGGCTGTGAGCTCCTGGGGCAGCGCAGCTGCAGAGCCCAGCCTGACCCAGCGTGGCTGTAGCGCCGCCAGCCACCGGTGTTCCAGGCAGCTTGGTAAGGGGGCAGGGAGGGTTGGATAGAGGGCAGGGGAGTTCGGAGGGGTGGTCAGGGTCCGGGGGTGTGGATAGGGGTTGGGGCGGTCACAGGGTGGGGAACAGGGGGGTTGAATGGGGGCAGGGGTCCCGAAGGGGCAGTCAGGAAGGAAGGAGGGGTTGGATGGGGCTGCGGGGGGCAGTCAGGGCACAGGGAAAAGGGGTGGATGGATGGGGCAGGGGTCCCGGGGGGCCGTCAGGGGGCGAGAAGCAGGGGTGGGCGGCCCACACCCCACTCCCCTAACCGGCTCTCCATACAATTTCCAAAACCCAATGCGGCCCTCAGGCCAAAAAGTTTGCCAGCCCCGATTTAGAAAGTGGTTCAGTGACTTGGGGTTCACTGTCCCTGGCAATCATAACTGAAAAGAGTCATGAGCATGTATGTTATAATCTTTGAAGCTGACATAGATGAAAACACATTGTCTTGTGTTTTCTACTGTGCCTCTAACTTCGGCATTGTCACTAGCCGGGCATAGCTCTGTCTCTGAAACGCCTGAACCTTAGGAAATGTGCACTCAGAGCTGAACTTCATGACTGGGACCCCATCTCTGTCTCCAATTTATAATTCTGATAAAAAGGGGGAGTTTGGACCACACAAAAGGTAAGCCTGAAACACAGGCTTAGCAGAAAGAGAGGGCCTGAGGAGAAGGGAATATCATGAGACAAGAAATATAGAGGTGCCAGGGACAAAGAAGAGATGCATCCATGGAAATGGCCGGTTGGGATAATGTGGGATTGGGGTGGCACTGACACACACAGCAAGAGAGCAACTAAGGACAACTTGATTGTATTTGGAAAGTAGAGGAAGTGTGTAGAGGTGATGGCGGGGAGGGGAGAAAGAGAGTGTCCATGTATGTCCTGAAACCAAAGAGAGAACATTATCCTTGGGAGCTGGGGATGGTATTGGAGTTGCTGAAGAGGTAACCGTTTATGAAGAGTATCCTTGTGAAATGCTTCCCTGGGAAATGTTTCCAGTTAGCAGGCCTCACAGAGTCAAATAATTTATTTTATTCATGCCATGAGATGTACAATAACATTAGTCAGGGGGAAATGTTTATCGTCTGATGAGTAATTTCTCCTGGTACAACATGTTAGGGCCAGATCCTCAGCTGCTGTCAGTCATGTAGCTGCACGGAAGTCACTGGAGCAACGCTGATTTACACAAGTGGAGGACCCGACCAGCAGTGTTTCACAGAGATGTCCACAGTGTTTGTTGAAATGTCTTGAGCTTGTCAGAGTGTAAAATATTTGGTGCTGCTGATTCTCATCCAGCATTCAGTCTAGTTCCCCCACACACACACACACACCTCCCTGTGATTCCAGTGAGACATGGCAGAGAAGACATGGGACAGCCCTCTTTTTGTCTCCCCCATGGTTGTTTTCCTCCTCTGCCTTAGACACAGACTCTCAAGTGAAGCTAATGTTAATTTACATCCTATTTTACACAAGTAGCTACCTCAGTTTTGTTGTGTGTGTCTTTTATTCTACACTTGTAATACTTTGTGAAACAACTGTCTGTTCAGTTAGAATGAGGACAGGGCTTTGGATTTTTATAGGTATAGGTTGAAATCAAAATTTCCATAGCTATTTTGGATTTTAAACCTAACCTTTCTGTTTGTAAACATCCAGGCAACTGAGAGGCTGTCGTCCCCTCCCTCTCCCACTAGGCATTTCTGAGGCATCAGCTGAAAGCATTTCTTTGCCTTACCTCCCTCTCCCCTAACTATCCCTTTCTGGTTTGGAAATCATCCTGAAAATTATACAACAAAGCCTGTGTGGATGGCAACTGAAAATGACTCGGAAAGCAAGGCCTGGGCTTTGAAAAGAAAATAAGAATGTGGGTGTGAAAGATGCTATTAAAAATTCCAGAGAGACTCTCCTCATCTTGCTCTGAAACGTTAAATTGAGGGTTTAAAGATTTTGTAGCCCTGGTGGATCTAACTTCCTCCTTTTGGACACCTTCCTCCTACTGTGCTAAGTTTCCCAACCTCTATAACCACTTTCTGGCTTCTCTGTAGTAAAACTTCTCACTAGACCAGACTGGGGCCTTTCCTGGAGAGGGAGAACTAGTTACATCATGAAATCCACAGGCTGATTAACAGATACTACACCTTTATGAAGGACTTCTCTTTCCCTTTCAATAACCACCGTACTCCTGTCTACAGACCTGTGACCAGCACGAGCTGCTTCCAGAGCTCCCCTAGGGGCACTCCGGACTGACCAGCAGAGTCCCTGTGTGGGCTGTGAGGCTCCCTGACTCTTAGCACTCTCTCCACACCCCCAGCCACTGCTGGCCTGAAGATGAGACCGAGACAGGGCATGAATACAGGTTTCCTGCTTGGAAGAGTGTGACACTAGCTCTAGACCACAGAGCTAACTCTTCGTAACAGTTAGGCCAAATATCTTAAACGTTGGTGTTTAATGTTAAATCAAAGTGGTCTGATTTTCTGAGATATGCTGAGCACCCACAAATACCACTGAAGTCACTGGGAGCTGTGGGTGCTCAGCACCTCTGAAAATCAGTTAGCGTAGGGAGGGGTCTACAAATATGGATGTAGGTGCTTAACTTTGACAGTTTTGGCCTTAAAGTTACTGCAGAATACAGGATAACACAGCACCTGCAAACACCATTGACACTGGATTTGGAAATGCATTTTGTGCTTTATTTTCATCAAAAAATATTCTAGTTTAGGCAGTAACTGAAAAATAGTGCACCAGTCTCCGTGCTTTTTGTTTGTGGCCATTACAGACTGGATTCTCAGCTCAGCCCACTTTGTCCTCCATAAATGGTGCAAAGTGGCATTAAACTGGCTGGAGAATTTCCCCTAAACCAGGGAACTTTGCCAGTGATAGTTAACAGAGGCAGCTCCTGCTCCTGTTCCCCTGCCCCCCCAAAAAAGTCAAGGAGGGGGTGCAGTGGGGACATACCGGGGTAGGGCCATGGGTGGGATGGGAAGGAAAGGGGCATGGGGGAGCAGAGTGTTGATATTCTCCTCCTTCTAGTGGTCCAAACTTGCCCTGGGGCAAGGTGATCCTCAGTCAGGGAATCACGATCAGCTCCCTCCAGTCCCCTGCCGCATCCAAGGGCAGGTGGATGGAACGCAGAATCCAGGGCTATGTTCTTTCCAATGGAATTTTCAAGTAGGGATTTGGTTTGCACTCTTGTTCTAATTCAAGAAAGACAAAAAGAAAAGTTCAGTTTCTGCATGGTACAGTATCCTGGAGGTGAGGTTAATTTAGGAGCATCTTGTTGTTGGACATGGCCCCACCAGATTAAGGTAGTACCAGCCATTCAGACAAAGTTGCACTCACTGGGAACTCTGCTTTTATGGTCAGACTCTTCTGACACAAATGAAAGTGGTTATTTTTCATCCCTGGAGTCATAAGCCTTATATTGTGGTTAAGGAACATTATCATTTTTATTAATCGCCTATTCAGCATCGACTGTGCTCAGCGACGTACAAGACATAAAATTAAGAGAGACCTTCCCCTGAAATGCTTACAGTCTGAAAGACAAAACCAGAATTGACAGGACACATTGGGAAGCCCAGAGGAGGGAATCATTTGGAGCTTTATTATACAGGCATTTCTCCCCTTTGACCTATTTCTTAGGTGTATTATGGGAGAAGTCTTTAAGAGATGCTTGAATGTGGACAAGAGAGCGCTCTGGTGGCCCAGGCTGGGGAGAGCTATCTATGTGTAGGGGATGGTGTGGAAAAAGGCCCAAAGTAAGAAGGAGGAGGAGAAAAAGCTACCAAGGGTGTTAAGGAGGTTAGCACCTTTGGCAGGGGGCAGGGTTTAAAGCAGTAAGAGAAAAGTTCAGAGGTGCAAGTCAGGACAGAGTTGTGGTGGGACCTGCAGGCTGCTGAACCCATTCAAGTAAAAGACAAAGTGACCTGACCTTATGGACAATACTGAAACTGCATTCAGGTCTTTAGGAAGCTCATCTATTCTGATCATTTACCATCCTCACCACCACTATTTTGCTTAATACCTCTGCACTTCTAAATTCTAGGAAAGAACTGATATGGAAGTGCTGAAAAGCTAAGGTATCCTCATAGTGTTTCCAGCCCCCTCAGAAGCATAAAGAAGTGGAAATCCCAAGGGGCAGACTTGTTCTTATTATGTTGCAAGTTATTTTTATTTCCAGCCAAAGAGAACAAGACTGTATAGATAAGGCTCCAATAAGCAGTTGGAGGTGCTTATCACTGAATCTCACATTTCAAAAATTGTTATTCAAATTCTGAATTCATCATGACTCTGAAGATGATCGATTCATAGAAATAAAAGATGGAAAATATCTATTAGGTGTTCAAATTAACCCTTCATGGGCCAGGACAGGATTGTCCGAGAGTGATGGTATGTTGTCCCGGAGAGGGTCTAGCCTGTCTGATCTGAACTGTACCTACTGCTGCACCCATCTATATGATTCATACATGTGTTGGGCTATGGTATCAGAGAGGCTGCCAGAAGGAACTGGCTCGATTTGCATGATAATGACACCTTCTCCGGAAAGGTGTTTGAGTTGATTCATAATGGAGCTAGTGAGAGTTTATGTAAAACACCTAAATCCATATACTGGTAGCACCCCTTAGAGAAAAAACACGTATTCAAAGTGGGGAAAGGCTTTCCTTAAATGCACCCCAGTGTTCATGTACTCATGAAAACAGCAGTCTCACCAGTATAAAGAAAGTAAATAAGTTGTGTATAAAAGGTTACACAATCAAGTTACTGGTATAAGAGGAAAAAGGTTGATTGTATTACTGTACATGGACCCCATAACAATGAGGTCCCCCCATATTAAATGGCAAAATACCTTTCAAAAAGCAGACCCCTGTGCGAACCAGGAGCCGATGGCATGATGTTAAACATGATAGTTCTTGCCTGCAATGCCTCAAAAGCGCTCGGCTTGGGCCTAACTCTGTTTCCTTTGAAATCAGTGGGAATGTCACCCTGGCCTCCAATGGGAGCCTAGTCCAGCCAACGCGGAGTGCTTTTGAAGAGCTGACCCTGAGTGTTTCACATTGTGTTAGTCACTACACGTTATTTAACTTATTTTCTAACACGACATAATTTTCCGAGCTCGTAGAGATCCACTTCTGCCATGCTGTATGCAATGAATAGAGTCGACTTGTATAGAGATTGCCTATAGTGGTTCCCAAACCTCGGTCTGCTTGTTGGTCTGGCTTTCCTTAAATTGTGGGCCTCTCAGAGCAGGGACTCTGAATATTTGCAAAGCACTTAGAATATCATGAGTGGTACCAGAAGCCAAAGTAATCTATATAGAAAGATTCCAGGATTGTCACTGTCTGTGTCACTCTGAAGCCTACAATGTCTGTATAGTCAGTGTGAAGTGATGGAAGCAACTTCAAGCATGGTTGAGGGCTCTCTTTGTTCAGGATATCATCAGATTGAATCGTCACTGGGTTTCATGGTCTTTTACTGTCTAGTTTGTTAAGTTCTCAGCCATTTTGACTTTATGAATTATCCTTGTGCAGTATACTGCGATAGTAAGGCGTGTATCTATGGCATGCCAAGAATCCTAGACCATTGTGATATCAGAGATAACTCACCCAATCACCACTCTTATTCTACAGCTAATTTCCATGCAGCAATTTAATTGGTTGTATAAGGAAGAATGCACAGATGGTGAATTATTCACCCAACTGCCACACCATTGCACACACCACTCATTCATCACCCAACAAATTCATACCACGCCCCCAGCACAACATAACCAGCACAACACAACAACCAGCACACACAATAACCCCAAATACACTTAGCCCTTCACTGAAGCACACACCTCTCATTCATCACCTGCACAAATCTCCCAACACAATCCCTCAGACACAAATCAATACAACCACCCACACCACAACACAGCCAGCATGCACAATATCCCCCAAACACACACAGCCCCTGACTGCAGCACTCATCTCCAGTCACCACCCACACAAATCCACACAACTCTCACAGCACAATACAACCCACTTACAAATCGACACAACTATCCACACAGTAGCACAACCAGCATATACAATAACAAATACAATGGGATAAGAGGGAAGGCCCTCTCATGGATCAGTAACTGGTTAAAAGATAGGAAACAAAAGGTAGGAATAAATGATCAGTTTTCAGAATGGAGAGAGGTACATAGTGGTGTCCCCCAGAGGTCTGTACTGGGCCCAGTCCTATTCAACATATTCATAAATGATCTGGAAAAAGGGGTAAACAGTGAGGTGACAACATTTGCAGATGATACAAAATTACTCAAGATAATTAAGTCCAAAGCAGACTGCGAAGAGTTACAAAAGGATCTCTCAAAACTGGGTAACTGGGCAACAAAATGGCAGATGATATTCATTGTTGATAAATGCAAAATAATGCACATTACTGGAAAATATAATCCCAACTATACAGATAAAATGGGATCTAAATTAGCTGTTACCACTCAAGAAAGAGATCTTTGAGTCATTGTGGATAGTTCTCTGAAAACATCCACTCAATGTGCAGCAGTAGCCAAAAAAGCTAACAGAATGTTGGGAATCATTAGGAAAGAGATAGATAATAAGACAGAAAATATCATATTGCCTCTATATAAATCCATGGTATGCCCACATCTTGAATACTGTGTGCAGATCTGGTTGCCTCATCTCAAAAAAGATATATTGGAACTGGAAAAGGTACAGAAAAAGGCAACAAAAATTATTAGGGGTATGGAACAGCTTCCGTATGAGGAGAAATTAATAAGACTGGGACTTTTCAGATTAGAAAAGAGACGTCTAAGGGGAGATATGATAGAGGTCTATAAAATCTTAACTGGTTTAGAGAAAGTAAATAAGGAAATGTTATTTACTCCTTCTCATAACACAAAAACTAGGGGTCACCCAATTAAATTAATAGGCAGTAGGCTTAAAACAAACAAAAGGACATATTTGCCAGAGGATGTTATGAAGGCCAAGACTATACCAGGATTCAAAAAAGAGCTAGATAAGTTCATGAAGGATAGGTCCATCAATGGCTATTAGCCAGGATGGGCAGGAATGCAAAACCATGCTCTGAAAACAACAAGGAGTCTGGTGGCACCTTAAAGACTAACAGATTTATTTGGGCATAAGCTTTCGTGGGTAAAAACCTCACTTCTTCAGATGCATAGAGTGAAAGTTACAGATGCAGGCATTATATACTGACACATAGAGAGCACGGATCTCCATGTGTCAGTATATAATGCCTGCATCTGTAACTTTCACTCTATGCATCTGAAGAAGTGAGGTTTTTACCCACGAAAGCTTATGCCCAAATAAATCTGTTAGTCTTTAAGGTGCCACCAGACTCCTTGTTGTTTTTGTAGATACAGACTAACATGGCTACCCCCTGATACTTGACACCATGCTCTGAAGTGTCCCTTGCCTCTGACTGCCAGAAGCTGCGAATGGGCAACAGAAGATGGATCACTTGACGATTACCCGTTCTGTTCATTCCATCTGGGGCACCTGGCATTGGCCACTGTTGAAAGACACCATACTGGGCTAGATGGACCATTGGTCTGACCCAGTATGGCTGTTCTTATGTTCTTAGCCCCAAACATCACTCTGAAGCCTAGAATGTCTGTTGAGTCAGTGTAATGTGATAGAAATAGCTGCAAGCAATGGGATTTGGTTTAGAATATCACTAGGTTGAATCGTCACTGGATTCATGGTCTGTTACTGTCCAATTTCTAAGTTTTCAGACACTTTTGGCTTTTTTACACGTCACTTTACAAATTACCCCCAGGCGACAGCCCAGGCTTTCAACTACTAGTAATAAATGCATTTCTGTGCTAATCCCCTCTGACTCCAACATTGAAAAGAATGTTTACACTGTGAAAAATAACAGAGCAAATGGGTCACAATTTAGAGTCAGACTTTAACCTCAAAGTCACATCACAGAGGCCTCAAAAAAAAACAAAAAAAAAAACCCATTACAGGACATGCAGAGCAGTGAAGTTTTCAAGACACCCAGTGTTGAGTACACAGCTATGGAACAATAACTATGACTAGGGCCCTACCAAATTCACAGTCAGCCAGCAGCCCCACAGAAGTAAAGATGACATGGTATGGTATTGCCACCTTACTGCTGCTGGTGGGGCACTGCCTTCAGAGCTCGGTGACCGGCCAACAGCCGCTGCTCTCTGGCTGCCCAACTCTGAAGGCAGCAGTGCAGAAGTAAAGGTGGCAATACTGTGACCTCCCTAAAATAATCTTGTGACCCCCCTCCTCCTCCCTGCAACTCCCTTTTGGGTTAGGACCCCCAATTTGAAAAATGCTGGTCTCCCCCAGGAAAGCTGTATAGTATAGGGTAAAAGCACCCAAAAGACCAGATTTCATGGGGAGACCAGATTTCACGGTGCATGACGCGTTTTTCATGGCTGTAAATTTGGTAGGGCCCTAACTCTGACATGTAGCTAGGTAATTCTCAGCACAGGTGTTCATGAACACTGAAATGTATTCTGGGTACTGTGAGAAAAATTATTCTGCTTCTCATCAATGACGCTTCATTTGCTGGAAAACAAAGTGTTATGTAGTCCTTTTCCCCATGTTTAGCTATGGCCTGAGAAAGTTAAAATTCTGTGGTAATGGCTGGGACTTTTGTTTTGTTTTGCTTTGTCCCTGTCTCACTTACAAGTGTGTATCAAATAATGAAAAGCACTGTGCTGAAGGAGAGTGAAGATGTGTTGACACTGAGAAAGGAAGTGCTAAATATAAGAGTTGCTAAATGCCCATTTCGTGATCTCAGCTGTCTGTGTCATAGGAAAAACAACATCTAAGTTCAGCTGTTTGGGCTCAACAACCGAGACTTAAAATGACTCTGAGTGGGCTAAAACAGCTCGAAGCCCTGAAAAAGTCAGTTGTGTCACTGCGATTATACTTAATTGGCATTGTGGGAAGCCTGTCTTTCTACAAATCAGCCCACACTGTCCCCTTGTGCAAAGAGCCTTTTCATTAGCTCCTGTGGACGTGCAGCCAAACAGCCCAGCAAATACCAGCATTGTAATGTGATCTCAAAAGGGAGCAAAGAAGTCCAGAGCTATTCAAGCATTCCCGCTTCCTTCACAGACTCCTGACAGTCCCAAGTCTGGACTTCCTGATTTTCTTTCAGCACCCCACAAAGGGACTTTTCCTCCTAGTGCCCTTTCACCAGACAGACACTTCTTCCCTGTCTCCCCTGTACTCCCGGAATCCCTCCTCCAGCAGGTTGGCTCAGTAACCTTTAACTCAGCTGCCTCCCGTTGCAGGATTATAAATAGTAAGTGCAATGTTTTCTTCTAGGAAGGGATTTAAATCTAGTCCAGGGTTACTTGTGTCTTTCTATGAGAGATGAAAAGATAGTGTTGTCTCTGGTAGAATGAGACTTGAAGGCTGTTCACATAGCTCAAACCACAAGGCCATTGCCCTCTGTTTCACAGGATCACAATCCTTTAGTGTATGCAACAGAACTATAGCCTTGGGTTTACCCAGGGTGGCTCAGAAAAAAACGTCACTGTGCTTTTATTGGCTCCATTGGTATTTGTGTTTGTTTTGACCAAAGTATGTGTTCCCTTATCTTGGCATCAGTAAGTCTACTCCCATCGCAGCTGTATGCTCAGTAAACATTATCTGTATAGTCAAGGGACCCAGGGTGCACACATTTATTCAGGTCTCTACAGTACTTTTGCTTTGGCTGTGATAAGCAGAGTTTACAATTAAACAAAACAACTACAAAGAACAAGAAAGCTGAAAGACTCCTTTCAAGCCATGTTTCTGGAAGGAGTAATATCTTTTAACTTTCTTCCCTCATTCTAAAGGGCAAATTCTACCCGGTATGTTCACGCTCTTCTGGTCAGTGGGAACCGTGTGCATGGATCTGACAGCAAAATTTGGTCACAATTACTACCAAGCCTTTATATAGTGCTCAAAGCATTTTATGGAGGATAAAGAGACATATAAGTAATAACACCCACTCTCCAGTCTAAAGGGCAGACGCCATTCTTCACATTTATGAAGGGCACTTGCAGCTTCACTACCATGGAAAGCCTAGCAATGTAAGGCAGATGGTCTTTCCTAAGATTTACTAAAGAAGGCTTAATAAAAGGTCAGGACAAATATCTGTGGGTAATCAGGGAAACTTGACCCATCTGACTTATAGAGCCAGATATTGCCCTCCGTTACTTGGCAATAAATCCAGAGAGCTCCATTGAAGAGAATGGAATTATTCCAAATTTTACACCATTAGAAGAGAGATCAGAGTCATGCCCTCTTCAGTCTCTTCTTTTGTATCCAAAGTAATTGCTTGGAAAGTGACCACCAGGATCTAAACTGCCTTGGTGGCATCCAGTACCACTACAGTAATACGCAAGGGGGGAAATCCATTGGAAGAATGAGACTCAAAGGAGGAGAGAGAAGAGGCCTGAGAAGATAAAGATGTTCCTTAACAGAGCTAGAGAGAAGGAAATGTAGGGCTTTGCATGCCCAATCTGCTGCATGACAACACCAAACCCACATACACAGAGGCTGTTTTTAAAACAGGAGGCCTGTAACATTGTGCTGAAATGCAGTTCAAAACGTCCACCCACCCTAGCAGGCTTCGGAGAGCTAAAGGATATGCCCTTCCCCCACCCAATTCCCTGCTGCCAGGTGAAAGTTTCCCACAGGAAAATGAACAAATCTGTGTCAAATGTAGTTATTCATAAAAATGTGTCCCATTTGTTTTCTTTTTCTCTCTTTCATGCACCCTCTGGGGGAGGTAGCCAGTTGGAAAAGAGAGAGCCCTTCAAACGTAGTCCTTCCTCACCCCACAGTGAACCTCATCAGGGCTTCCATCTCATGTCACAAGAATGATGTTGCCTTTATGAGTAGTAGACATGACCTGAAAGGGCGAACAGCAGTGCCAAAAAGTCACAGAACTCATGTTACACAAGCGAGGACTTTGGAGCCAAGGGAAACTTCATCGAATGCTGACATATCAAGGTGAGTTTGTCCAAAATATGACCTCTTTTTTTCTTTGTTTCTTATATCTATTTGCAAGGTCTATGTAATTCTTCATGGATTTCCTTCTGGCCCCAAAACAATTACTTGTTGGCACCTACTGTGGCCTTGGGCACAGAGGTTTTATACATATATAAATAATGTATGTACAAATGGCAATGTGTCTAGCTAAGTTCATGGCCAAATACCTGATTATTGCAAGTATGGATTAGGCACACAATTGAGCGCAGCACAGGGCTTTTTAAAGTTTTTAAGGTGAGGCTTTTAAGCTCGGTCAGGCCTTACATGCCACACGGGTGGTTCAGTTCACGCAGTGAAGTTTTTTATTATTACGATTCTCAGAACAAACCATTTTTCTATTTCTTATTTGTTTTCTCACTGCGACACTTCAGTCTAACCCTCCTTTTCCTAAGCATGCCTTTAGACTAAAAAGATTTAGGGCCAGAGTCTCAGCTTGTGAAAATCAGTATAGTTCCATTGATCTTAGTATGAACTTTTCTTCCTTTAAATTTTGTTTTGTAAAGCTTACTCTTTCCTGCAATCTTTGCATCTTAGAATTGTGCTGAAATAAGGGACAGCAGAATACTGAGTTAATCAAGGACCCGCATTCCATGGGATAATTTTGCCTGAGTTTATTGGTCATGTATGGCAAATGCATCAGAAAAAAAGGTAGATTACTTTTTCTGGCTGACATCCCCACATACATATTATGAAATTCTGCCCTTAAATTAAATGAAGGAGCTACTACAAATAGTCTTATGGTCCAGGTGGATAATATTGAGCATATTATGAGAAAAGGTAGCCTGAACAAAATAGTTCTTTCCCCTTCCTGTATCATTTTCAGTGTTCCCACAGTAGTTTGCATTTTGAGTTCAGCCATATTAGCTTCAAGCAAATTGACAAGTTCAAGCATGAATCTAATGTAAGCTTTGAATAAAACCCATCCACGACAACTCTAATTATTAAGCAGATGCATTGCTTTTACATTGATTTATTACTTAGAAACAATTACAACCATTCTTCTCTGCATTCATTCATATTTCAATGACTTAGAATGCAGGCTAACTTATCATCAAAACTTGGATCAAAAACCAGGTCTGCTGTCCACCAATAAATTGCTTCTGTGCCTGGATTCTGTCTACAGCATCCTATACCTGGATTTGGGTGGATGTGCCTAACAATTTCGCTACACTTTAAGTAGAGATGAATCAGGGTACAGGGACTGGCTATCTCATGAAATGTGGGTGCACACATGAAAGTGCCCTCACTAATCGATCAAGCGCCATTAATGGAAGATATGACAAGGATGATATCTGCCCTTTCATTGATAGTCTGTGTACATTATTTATTGTTTGGTTTTGCAATGTGGGATACTGTTGCATCCCCAGCTGCTGTTAGATGATCATATAGCAGCAATGACCCAGGCAGCTTTTTTCACCAACAGCTGGCCAGGAGGTGGCAATCATTTCTTTTAGATGTGACCTTGCTGACATTAACCAAACCTTTGTCACCTGCCCAGTAGTCTGTTGCAATGTGCTCTACATGGGGCTGCACATGACATCATTGTGGTGCAGAACGTGGTGACTTGCTTGCTAAGTGGAGTTTCTCACTGTCAGCGCTTTGCAGCACTCTGTGATCTGCACTGGCTGACAGGCAATTTCCAGCTGTAGTCTAAGGTGGTATTTTTGACTGACATGATGCTAAAGGGCCTGGGACTCGACTACCTGCTGGATTGTCTTTCTCCCTGGGCAACACTGCTGCAGTCCTGATCAGCAGAGCTGCTTGAGCTGGGACCCTCTTGCTATAGGAGAGGGGGCTCCTAGCCGGGTATCTCCATGATGGGCCTTCAGGTTTGGAATTTACTTCCCCCACTTGGTCCAGAATAAGCCTGTTGACCTTCAGACTCCATCTCTCTTCACAAGCATTTGAGGAGGAAGGACTGCACTAAAGGCTGAGATTGGAGCACTGAGGTTCAGGATATGTGGTCATGGTAGTTCCCCCTCAGCCAGGTTTTGTTTCTAGGGAGGTTCCTGCATTAATATTTGTTTGTATAGGGTGCCCTGTATTTTTAACATATGGCAAAGGTGCCTTGAAGCCTAGATAGGGAGTTTTTAATGCTTTATGTATATCTAAATAAATAAATATTTGCAGAATCCTTCATAGCTACACTAGAAAAGGGTGTGATTTTTAACCTGTGTTAACTGGTCAAGGTAAGCCCTAGGGAAAGCCTACCATTCACCTTGACCTGCTAGCATGTGTTAAAACTACAGTTTGCATTGTCCACACTAGGGTTTTAACATGTGTTAGTTCCCATGTATTAGCTAACCATGGTAAAAACACACCTCCTCCTTACTCAGGACAAAGTCTTACTGGGAGCGGGGGAAGTACCACCTTCTCTAATGCATCTGGAAGTGAACGTATAAGACAAACTTCATGCCAGTCTAAAGCCGTGCATCAAGTCCTATGCCCCATTGAAGTTCTGTGATAAGGGCAAGAAGTGGTCAATAAGCTTTGTCCAGGCCCTCTGCACTAGGGTGACTTTCACCCTCAAGGTTTTAAGTGGCTATATGAAATGGGTGATGCTTGTGGCCAATGGCAATCTGTTTCTATCTGTTGGTAGTGACAGTGAACAGTGGCCACATTTTAAAAAGGTAACTGGCCTACTCTTCTTTGAAGAAGTGACAGGCTTCAAATTAAGCAAACAGCTAGTTCATATCATTGCAAATCTTAATTATTGTAATTCATTTTCACTATTTGCTCCCCTTTATTCCTTCCTCTCATTTCTAGATCTTGCTAGTCAAGCTGATAGTGGCTATACCTTGCAAAACACACCATGTTCTCTTATGCTGCTGAGAATACAGAGCATTAAGTAGACTCACCACAGCCTGTGCTACATGTGGTCATCATTTTTCCCCACAGTTCTTTACATATTATCACATAGCAAAAGGGCAGAAAAGGTCTAGTAACACACAGCTGTTCAGATGCAGTGCGGTAGTTGTTCCACTCGAGGGAGATCATGCTTTTAAGTAGCTAGAGTAAAACACTCACTAACATAAAGAATGTAAAGGTGAAAACCACTCATTGCTGGGATGGATAGAAGAGGAACTGGAAAGTAGACCATGTCTGTCTGTAGGGTGTTCTGTGAGTAATAAAGAGTGCCCAGCCACTACAGGCAATGAGTGCTCTAGGAATGCTACTAATTACAGTAATGACTAATAGGACCACCTTCTTCAAAAACCTGGGGCCTGATTTGCCATTCTGGCAGACTAGACTCCACATATGAATAGAGGTGCATGTGCAAAACTGTTTTATGTCACCTTTTGTTCTGGGACTGTCCAGGGGCCTGCCCAACTACTGGCATAAGTAAGAGCAGTCTTGAAGATGCTCTGACTTGACCTATGGCTGTTCCAGACTCCTAGGGGCCATTGCAGCAGTCAGGGTACACAGCATGCTCTAGCAATGCACCTTGCCCTGGCACATATCATAGGCTAGGGGTTGTAGGAGGGAGACGTGTAGAACCGGTTATGCCAGCTCTCTACCCTCTCAGGCAGCCCCTACACCAAGGACATTCCCCAGTGAGTAGATTCACTGCCTTTAGGAGTGACGGAACAACACAAAGCCTATGTCTACACTGCACGCAACTGGTGGCAGTGCATAGGGTATGTGTAGCTACACACTGCAGTGAACAGCAGGCTCCGTACACACTGCAGTGTGCAGCTACACGTGTCAGTGAAAAGCTCTGGTGGGGGGAGGCAGCAGGGGAAAGTTTCAGCAGCTCCCTGCTGCCAGAGCCTTTCACTGTGGTGAGAAGAAGGCTCTGGCAGGGAGGAGGCTGTGGGGAAGGGCTGAATTGCGGGGAAAGGCCCCAGCAACTGGGTGCTGGCAGAGCCTTTCCCTACTGACTCCCATCTGCCAGAGTTTCAGGGAAAGACTCCAGCAGTGGGGAACGGCTCCAACAGTGGGATGGCAGCGGGACACTACACTGCTCGAAATATCAGTGTAGAGAGGAAGGCGTAGAGAGTCATGTAGAGTATGGACTTGTATCCACCGAGATCATTGAACAATGAAAAACTGGGCTCCCGGTGCCTAGGAGCGACCTTCATTTTTCACACACCTGAGAAATTAACACTGGCTTTTACGAGATGATGCCGCTGTGAGGGGGTGTGACACACCATGGTGGCACTCAGCATTACACGGCACGGAGAGATTCAACATGTTCCAAAGAAATAGACATTTGAAGACCGTTGACTCTGTCCTAAGGGTGAGGTTGAGGAGGGGTGTCATTTTAGTCTATACAAAACCCATTGTCTCCAGTGTACATGCTGCCCAATAGTGAGATGGAGAGCAATGAAAACGTTACACCATTATTAGATGCACGTCCTGTACCAGCCTCCCTACACCGACCAGGGGAAATGAATGACACAAAGAATACAACCAAAGTGCTCAGCTAGAAATGAGCTCCCCACCTCCCCTTAGTCAAAAGGGACCTTGGCGTACACAACTCCTTGCAGTGAGATGCTCTTGGAGAAGAGTGATGGGATAGATCCATCCCTAGCTTCATTAGAGACAGTTAACCTTGATTCATCCCGTCTCCTACCACTCCCTACCTTGGCTCCCTAACAGGGAGAATACCAGGGCGTTTCCCATTCAGGGTCAGTTGTCAGAGACAGATTCGCATAAAATTCAGCATCTACAGGGCATTTGTGTGAGTCAGAGTCATTTCAGAATGGCTCCCAGCTATTGGAAAAGCAACTCCCAAAGTAGCTGGGGTGGTTCCCAAGCTAATAGACGTCCACTGGAAAAGAGAGGAGCTAATAAAAGCTCAGGGTAAGAAATTAGAAGGTCCTGAAAATAATTCCAAGCCGCATCATAATATTTATCATTTTATATCTTCAAAGCGCTCTGAAAATATTATCTGATGAATCCTCTCGACACTCCGGGGAGAGATTATCCTCCCTAGTTGGCAGCTATGGAAACCACAGCACTGAGTTAGGTGACTTGCCTAGAGCCAGAGAAGGGAGTGTCAGAGCCTGGTTTTGAATTCAGGAGTTCCTGGCTCCCACTCGTGTGTTCAGACCATTAAGTAATGTGGCTTCCCTGCAGGAAAGATAATAATAAACTCCCACTTACCCGTCCACATTCCCAGTAACTGGGCTAACCTGTTTTTATAACACTAGTGTCAATTCTAATTCACAACGAGCAGGTCCATGGTCCATGGTTTAGTTGCATACATACATTAGTACTCTTCAGTAGTGAGCCAGACCTTCAAATCAGAGAGTATCAGGAAATATAGCCCAAGCCAGGGTCCTGTTCGGTGTTATCTTCACACTTGTAGCATCACCAATATGTTATTCCACATCTCCATGGATCTAGGGAGGGAGCGACCAGTCACCGTGCTCCCCTGTGCATCCCAGTGCTGTGCTCAGAGCACTACACAAGGCTGCCTTTCTCACCTTCAGCCACCAACATCCCCCACAAACGTCTACCAAAATCCCAACAGCGTGGCCTCCGTGAGAAGCCCCTGAACAGCACTGCTGTCATCAGAATTTTGAGTTTGAAATTTAGAAAAAGATTATAATAAAGTCCCCTTCCGGGCTGTGCGACACAGCATGAAGGTGGGATAAACTATGTTTTGAAACTCACTTGGGATGACTCAGTGCTACAGAATTGTTCCACTCTCACTCTGTCCTTCTATCTTGCTATGTTCTTATGCCACGTGCCTCCCAGTAATATCTGAGTGCTGCCCATGTCAGCCGAATGCTTGATGGTAAAAAGGCATTGCCCGGATGATGCTGTACCTAAAATCAAGTGACGTTGGTGATGGGCGGACTAGCTGCTCAGAACACAAGAGTTCTCATGTAATCCAAGAAGGCCAGATATTCGGGGCATCCTCGAAAGCCTTATCCTTGATAGGGTTAAGTCCTAATCTGATGGTGGTTTTCTAGACACTTGGCACTGGTCCATCATTTCTCAACTGGATTGTATGGTACATAACTGTGCTCTGCCTTCTGAAGTAACAGATGAGCTCATTTCCCCTGCTTTTTAACCAGTCAGTGCCAATTCTCCATGCTCTTCAATTATTGTTATTAATATCATTTCTTACGTACAGTGACCTAAAAAGAGCCTGACTGCTACTCTGGGCACCTCTGACATTATTTAAAACAAACTCTCACTTCAGCAAATGTCCAACCCCAACCCAACAGGGGGACTTTCCCCTCCTCCCTAAACAATAGCCTTCATCAGCCTCCAGATTCTTCAGGTGCTTGAGCAAACAGAAGGCCAGGCCTTGCCGCATGCTCTGGAGGTCACCACACCTAGACTATTTTGGACCACAGTTGGACGCTTGTGTCACAGTTACAGGTCTAGCTGCACCTCAGTCCCCTCTCTGGTCTCTCTGAGTGCACCCACAGGTTGTCACTCCCCAGGCCTTTCCCTCTCCTGGGGTGGAATGCCATAATTCTCCAACTCTCAGACCAGGCCCTGGATACAGCACCCTGTGTATCGACTGTGTGCTGTGTTTGTATGCCTGTGATTCTTCCCTCCAGCAGCCTGTGACCTGTGGTGTGTATAGTGACCAGACAGCCTTCTCCTGAAGCCAAAGTATTGTTTATTTTGCAGTAGGAAAAAAGGCCTTAGTGAGAAAAGGATTTGGAAACAACAGCCTACATGCACTTCTTTCTTAGCAGCTGCTTGCAGGACAGAGTCCCAAAGAGCAATTCTCAGGAGATGGAAGTCAGCATCTCATCCTTCTTATGCAAACGAATGGGAGAGAACAGTCCACCAGAACAATGACAGAAAAGCAGACTATTGAAGCCTTTCCAGGACTAGGTCAAAGGGGCAGCATGCAATCCAGGAGCTGCTTACGGTGAGCATTTAGAATGACTTAAAATGTGTGCCTTTGTATTACAGTGGTTGGTGTATAATAGTGCCACTATAGTTAAGGTCACATCATGCCTTCTGTTGAAAGGTCGACACTTTTAAGTCCTGGGAAATTGACATGCTTGGTCAGATGCTTGGTCAGAATAGGGTTGCCACCTTTCTAATTGCTGGTAACCAGACCCCCAAGGCCCTGCCCCTTGCCCCCTGCCCTGCTTCTTCCTCCCAAGGCCCCACCCCCGCTCCACCTCTTCCCTCAAGACCCCACCCCTTCTCCACCTCTTCCCCCAGGCTCTGCTCCCTTCTCCCCCTCTTTCCCCAAGGCCCCGTCCTGTTGCTCTCTCTTCTCCTCCCTCCCCCCAACACTCGCTGGATCGTCTCAAGGAACCTGCCTGCGGGTAGCAGCTACGCAGGGGCTGGTACAGGTTAATAACATGTAATAACACCATCCACCCCATGGTAATTGGACTTTTGGTTCGGGTGCCATTTAGGGTTGCCAGGTTCCCTTTTTGACCAGACTTTCTGGTTGAAAACCGGGCATCTGGCAACTCTAAATGGGACCTGGACACAGAAGCCAAAATACCAGACTGTACGGGTACAATCCAGATGGGTGGCAACCCTAATTTGACATTTGGGTGGCCTCAGGAAGGTTCAGGGTAGGATAAGTGACTAAACTCTGGGGTCTTTGTGCCAGAGGTTATGGAGATATATGCCCCCAAAAACCAGCCATTTTAATAAAAGGTTCTAGGTGGCTGGGTGGGAAGGGGAGTTTGCACAGAATTAGAGATCAAACTCTTGATGTGATGCGGGTGAAAATGGTCTGAGTCTGTCGAGTTTTACCCAAAGCAGAGTGAATGGCACCAGGAATTCTTTGGGGGACTCATACTCAGAGAAGCCTTTAAGAAAAGATATTTTTTTTTCCATGCGCCAATACAGAAAAACAGCTAGAATGTTTCCTTACCTCCCATTTTATATACCTTAAAGATCCATGATTGTGAATGGTCTAAAATCTGAACGGTTAATCGGATTGCTTTGAAAGTGGTGTGCCTCTTGAAGGTGTGAGGTAGCGTTAGTGAGCCAAATGTGGGATCCTTTGACTGAGGGGTTCCCAAGTTACACCCCCTCGCCCAATGGTTTCCTTCTGCTACCTTGTGCTGTTAAACTGGGAGATACTCATGACTGGATGAATCACAGAGATGGATGGCTGTAAAGTCACCCTTTAATTAACATAACGAAGGATAAATTAATCACAAGGGAAGGGGTATTAAAGAACAGAAGAGGGGGGACATTTGGGGAGAGGGGGATAAATGGGGAGGGGAGAGAGGTTGGGGGCTCAGATGAGGGATGTGGTATCCCTCAGCTTCTGCCAGTGCACACCAACCCCATGCACCCCAGCTCTATCAGTGTACCCCAAGCCCCTGCACCCCCCAGCTCTGCCAGTGCATCCCAAATCCCTGCACCCCAGCTCTCTCAGTGCATCCCATACCCCTGCACCTCCCATCTCTGCCAGTGCAACCCAAATTCCTCCACACCAGCTCTCTCAGGGCACCCCAAATCCCTGGACCTTCCTGCTCTGCCAGTGCACCCCAAATTCCTCCACCCCAGATCTTTCAGTGCACCCCAAATCTCTCTATCCCAGATTTCTCAGTACACGCCAATCCCCTGCACCTGCCAACTCTGCCAGTGCACCCTAACCATCTGCACCCTCAGATACACCAGTTCACCCCAATCCCCTTCATCCCCAGTAGTGCCAGTGCACCCCAACCCTCTGAACTCCCCAGCTCTGCCAGTGGACCCCAGCCCCCTGTGCCCCCAGCTCTGTCATCCACGCATGTCGCCATATCCCAAACACAATTGTACCAAGGAGGCCCAAGTACTCTACCATTGAGTGTAGGTTCACCTAACACACTGACAGCAGATGGTCTATGCAAATAATTCCCACTGGTGACTGCCAGTGGAAAGGAATACAAAGCAATATAGACACGAAAAATACACACTAAATAGGCAGCTAATGCAAATCTTCAAAAAAAAATAACAGGGAATAGTGTTCAGTTTTCAGGGCCAGCTAGTCCAAAGAATTCAGCACTGACAATAGGGCCAGATTGTCAAAATATCCAATTTAGGTACTGAAATGAAATGGCTGGATTTTGAACATTGACAACAATGGGAGCTGCAGCAATCTAGCCACTTCCTTTAGGTGCCTCAGTAAGAGCTGTTGGATACGGAGCTCTTCTGAAAATCTAGCCCGGTCTTGTCTTTTTGGATTCCTTTGATTTTATAATGATTTTTATTTTGGAGATCCAAAGTTGTCATAAAAAATTAAAAATAGTTTTTATATGATAAAATATTGTGATGAGCTGTATTGAAACTGTAATGGTGTATACGCACCCATGCACAGACACTCACTTGGCAACCCCTTGAGCAAATTGATGCTAAGCAGTCCAGTTGGTTTTAATGGAACTACACACCACTGTACAATTATTCACGTACCAAGCACTTGCATGATCAAAGCTTCATATCATAATGCTGTTTTCCTGGTAATAATTTCCGGTATGGGCAGGGTAGCCTTTTGTTGGCTTCCTCAACTATATACTGAAATATAACAAGAAATTAGTAGAAAATATATATTCCCAAGAATGCAAATCTTTGTTTACATGGAGACATGTAATAAACAATGACAGCTAGGAGTTAAATTATTGCAGGAACTATTACTAGCCGTAAAACGAAACACTTTTCCCATGAATGGAAGGGTTTAATGACACAAAGTGATGAAATGGCATGTTAGAGACTTATTAGGGACTGACAGCTGTAAGCACTTCATGCTACTGTACTGTAGGCAGAAGATAAAAAATATCACTGTTTAAAAAGAAAGGAATGAAAAACTGAGAGCACAAAGCAACTGTCAAATCCAATTCTGTGTCTACTAAATACTGAAACCAGGGGAGATAAAAGTCCTCTTGATTTCAATGTACTACACATAGCACGGCTCTAGGCTGAGCTTTTGGATTTAGGCACACTGTGTCTCCAGTTATTCATTGTATCTACTACATGGCTTGTGGGACATGTGCTTTACTTCATAACACACCCTCTTGTGTATAAAATGTGAGCCTGCAGGCATACAGCTAACAAGCAATGGAGGAAATTGTAGCACTGATTTCATATGGGATATGACCTAGCACATTTTTCATCCCACATGATCAAGTTAAGATTTAGACATGTATAGTTCACTGGCTGCAAGGAAAGACTAAAATGCTTGCTTGAGATATTATGCAGTAACAGGGAAATACATGTGGAGTCAATCACCCAAAATCCAGATGCTGCTACTGTTTGGCTTCTGCTTTCTGCTATTTCTAATTTTTTTCTTCCTGAAGTCAAGCTGCTCTACCTTCAGTGTCCACTGCTACCAGGTTCTCTGTTACAGTCCAAGGAAACCAATAGAATGAGGCCAATTGGTCTTCTATGCCAAATAGCAGAAAAATAGAAACTTAACTGCAGTCACGAAATACTCCAACCAGCAAGGGCACAGACAAGGGATTCTGAAGGTGTTCAAAATAATCCTGAGCACTCTTGGCCATTGAAAATGGGAGATGAGAGAACTCAAGGGGAAGATTTTCTAAAGGGACAAAGGAAGAACCCCAGAGAGAGCTTAAACTGAAAGGAAACCTGAAGAGAGTAATTTAGGTTCCCTAGTTAAATAAATGAATTAGCTACATAGATGGAGGCTGATGTTGCTACCCTACTGGAAGCAAAACTGCCACTGAAGCTCCGTCGGGCCACAGAAATAAACAGAGAGCTGGAGAAAAAATTACTGTCTTTCAAAATTTCAATGAAAATATTTTGGACTTTTTCATGGAATTTTTGTTTGTTTTTGGTTTTTCAGCCAGCTGACACAGCATTTGAAAATTTGAAATTTCAACCAAAAATGTTGAGAAAAAAATTCAAAACTGTTTTTGCAAGAGTAGTTCTGCATTTTTCAACCAGCCCTAGATAGATCATTTCTTTAGTTCAGAAATCAGGCCCTGAAATTATCACCAGAACAGCTGTTCTTCCACAGTTTCTATTCAGCTACTCTCCCTGTGACTGAAATACTGCAAGGGAAACCTCTCTTCTGGTATTGCAGGATTTTTACTTCTGGTCAAAACCTAGAAGTGAGGAAAAGTAGAATAAAGGGAAAAATATAGCCTCCAAAAAAGAAAACAAAGTTAAGCAGATATTTTCAAACCACAGGAAAATTTCTTTTTGGCACTGGGTCAAGGTGTTTGGGTTGGTTATTCAATCTAGCTCCTCCCTCTGTAGGTGTAAACCATATATTAAAGATGAGACAAAGAGCTGGTGTTCAGAATGGGATCGAGATCATGGAATAAACTATGGTTCAGGTTTGAGGCTGAATCATGGCCAGGGTTTAAGCTTGCATTCAACAGTGCCAAAATCTTATGAACTATTCTCTTGAGATTTTGGCTGCACGTGAACTGGCACCAGAATACTGGCTCATCTGCTTCTGGATCTGACCCCAAATGAAAGGGTAGCTTCAGATCTGAGTGTTCCCATTCCACTTATACACACATGCAATAAATCTGAAGAGGTTCAGATTCAAATTTCTGGTTTTGTATAATCTTTGTGGACTAAAGAGATTTAAATTTTGCCCGGCTTGACAAACCCGTGGCTGGGATGATTTAGTTGGGGTTGGTCCTGCTTTGAGCAGGGGGTTGGATAGATGACCTCCTGAGGTCTCTTACAACCCTAATCTTCTATGATTCTAAGGCCATCTCAATGGTAATGGACCTTAGGCAAAAATATCATTAGGATTGTTACCATGGATAAAGGTTTCAAAACCACCCAAGTCCCATTTTAAAAAGTGACTTTGGGCTTGTCTATACAAACACTTAGTTCATAGCAAACTAGGGTGTAAACCAGGGGTCTCATACACGCGACCATGGGCCGCATGTGGCCCGTGGAGCTCTTCCCTGCGGCCCGCCAAGCTCCTCGTGCCCCCCCCCCGAGTTCTTTTATATGGCAGCTAAGCTCCCTGCTTGCTGCTCCCCAATGTTTGGGGCCGGGTCTCTCCCCCAGCCCTGCTTGCCACTCCCACGCGTCTCCCCCGAGTGTCCCCCGGGCTCACTTGCTGCCCCCTCACCGCCCGGAGCCTGCAGCTCATGCTGACTCCACTCCGCTCTGCCGGCTTCCGGCATCACCTGCTGCCGCCGGGTCCTAGTGCCCCCCTCCACTATCGCCAGGGCAGGCTGCCCGTCCCCTTCCCTTCTGCCTTAGTTCTGAGCCTCTCCAATGGCCCAAGCTTCTCCAATGCCCCAAACTCCTCATCCCCAGCCCCACAGCCCTCACCCTTGCACCCCCTCCTATCCCCAAACTCCATCCCAGAGCCTGCACCCCCACCCCCTCCCCCACCCAAACTCCCTCCCAGAGCCTTAGGCAGGTGGGGGCGGAGTTTGGGGGGGCAGGTTCTGGGCACCAGCAAAATTTCTACAAACCTGCCACCCCTGGAAGAGGCAGAGCAGGGGTGGAGTGGTGGTGCACCCAGTGCAGTGGGGGGGGCTTTAACAGAAGTAAATCTAACTAAGTGCGTGTTTTGTCCTTTGAGTGAGGTGCATTACTGTTGGCGGCGCTTAGCACTTTCCAGGAGGGAGGGGGGAGAAGCAGGGAGCCACACGCTCAGGGGAGGAGGTGGAGAAGAGACGGGGCAGGGGCGAGGCCTCATGGAAGGGGTGGAGTGGGGGCGGGGCCGGGGGCAGCAAGGGGTGTGTGTCAGTGATGCGGCCCTCGGGCCAATGCACTACTCCTCATGTGGCCCTCGAGGTCATTTGAGTTTGAGACCCCTGGTGTAAACCTACCTTGGACTAGCCTGCTACACACTAACTGTCCATGTGGACCCTGATGCCATGCACTAGAGGTTCCCTAGTTTGCTTTTATCTACCCCACTTTGAACCTTTAGTGTGTGGTAACAGGATCCACCTGAACACTTAGTGTGTGGCAGGCAAGTGCAAGTTAGTTCCTGGCAAGCTGGAGTGTAAATCAAAGTGTTCATATAGACAAGCCCTTAGGAACCTAAGTCTCACTGGAAATTAATAAGACTCAAGCTCCTAAGTGCCTCAGTCACTTTTTAATATGGGACTAGGCACCTAGATAACTTAGGCACTTTTGAAAATTGTGCCTGACATCTAAGTGCTTATGTGCCTGAGCCAAAGCCCATGGACGTCAGTGAAAGTGTTTCCATTGACATCAGCAGGCTCTGGACCAGGCCCCAGTTGAATTGCTAAACCTAGGTGATGCTTTTGACATGAACAGACACACTTTGCTGCACCTCCAGTGCTAAGCAGGAAGACAGGCCCAAATGGATTCCCTTGAGCAATTCAGCTCCACGCTCACAGGGAAACCCAGCTGCCCAAACCAGTCATTTGGCATATGTGGATTCTGCATGCGCTCTTCACTCTCTTTAGGGAAACCTCTGGGCACCCATTTCCCACTTGTGCCCTGAACTAAGAACCCACATAGAGATTTGTGCATGAGCAAACTTCTGAAAATTTGGCTAACTAAGTCTCACATTAATAAGGACTGTTCAGGCCTACATAGAAATAGGCTACACAGAAGATAAAGAAAGGGGTAGAAAGCAAAGGAAGGAAGCCTTCAGTGACTCAAGTGTGTCTCACTAAACCAAAGTTTAGTGGAACAGACAGTCTATCAGTCTGAAGGCTGGACACATGATCTCCAAGGAATTAGTTGCATTCCAACTTAAATCACAAGACTGTAGCTACAGTATTAGCCTAGCTAAGTGAGGTTTTGCATAGTCTTCGAATGGGTATGCTGCATTCTGCATCCATGTTAATTAAAAAAAAACCTCTCTTTCCAAGTTAAATAAACCTTTTTTTATTTAAGATAATTGCTGATCACTGTGTTGGGTTTGGGGCTAAATCCTGCAAGTTGGTCCTAGGGAGAAGAATTTTGAAACCTTAGATTCAGAGGACTCTGAGATGGGACAAAGGGACCCATCTGGAGCATCCTAACAAAGGTATTGGCACAGAAAGCCCCACTTGAGAGGTGCTGCCAGGACACTGGCTGTGGGCATTTAGGGCACGAGGGAAGCCTAAAGACCATGGACATGATTCTGCACCTAGAGCCAATGGGAGCTTTGGTACTGATTTCAGAGGGCACAGGGTCAAGCCCAAAGAAAGGTGGGAAGGTCCAGGGGTAACCACGAGTTTTCCATCAGTTGTGAGTCTCTACAACTCTTGGGCATGGAAGGAGCACGTTTAGTTTTTTTAGAGTTGGGAGATTCTATTTCAGGCTAACTCTGCTGCCCATTAGGTTGACCAGCCATGAAGACAAGGTCTGTGGAAATACTGGCGTTAGCCTGTGAGACCAGCCCCAAGTGGACTGGCAGATCTATAGGGCTAAAACTATCATCCTTCTTTTGTAAATTCTGTAGAAAGTTCATGAAGTCTCAAATGTGCCTTTGCAAAGTAACGTCATTTACTCTGTTGACCACAGGCAAGAAGAAAAAAGTTCTAAGAAAACATTTTCATTACTGAGAAAACTTACAATTACGAAGTCGCAGCTTAAACGCTGAATTTATGGTGTTGCTGTTGTTCCCTTTCATCTCTTCTACTTCAGTAATAAAGTCAATAAGTGTGGTCACTCACAGAGTAAGTGTGGCAGGTACACAATGCCAAATGGAGATGTATCATTTGCAGCAGGGGCTGAGTTTGTGGCTGGATTTAGGGCTAACTCCTTGGCAAATTCCACTGCTGACTCTGCTGGCACAACTTCAGAGACAGCTTCTGGGGCTGTTTTGGATTCAGGCAATTGATGGTTTGGCCTCTCTCACATGTCCTCTTGAACACAGCTCCTCTTTGTCTTTTTCTTCATGACATGCAATCCCTTTGGGACAATTAGGACCTTCACAAACTCTTTGTTTCTAACTTTGGGCAGTTGAACACAAAGTATATTTATGCTAATTGCATATTTAAAGTGCACACAGCAGGGCTTTTCTTTCCCCCTGGGACAGGCCTTCCAAATGAAATTTGTCGTTACTAAGGAGGTGGGAGCCCTCGGAACGTAGAGAATTGAAAACCCCCTGCAATTTGGTGGCTTTGAGTATTGACAGCTTGAGGTTTCTCCAACTCTCACTCTATTTTAAAAAATCAGCTCTGCTTTAAAATACTACGTTCCCCATCCAAGTGAGCGGGTCTGCTAGGGGCCTGGATACTGCAGCACACCAATGTACCAGATCTACCCCATCTCTGACTGAGCAGGAACAAAAGCATTGTGACACCACTTGGAAAAGGACTCAGCACTCCTCTGCCAGGCACAGGTTTTGGAGGAAGGTGCCTCTTCCACCTCGCTCTTGTATGGAGCTTCAGCTCAATTTGTGCAGGAAGGAACAACTAGAGGAATAAGTGGAGAAAAAGACACAAAGATTATTTCCTTGCGTAGCTCAAAACAATACTATAGTGATAAAGAACAGCTCATTGCAGCCGAGTGCCCCAGGCCACTCCAGGCTGCTCGCCCACGTCATCATAATTCACAAGCCTTCTTCCCAGGCACATTTCCAATATCCATATCTACGTATCAGCATAGCATCTTGTTTCCTCTCTCCCAGCCCTGTGCTGTAATGAAGACAGACAAGTGGGGACCTGACGGGAGGGAGACAGAGAGGGAGGGAGGGGCAAAGGAGAGCAAAAGAGGAATTTGGAGAAAGCTCTAGAGAAGACGGTGGCAAATCTCCCCACCTAGGCTCAAATGTTCCATTCAAAAAATTAAACTATTAACTAAGTATATGCCTGAGTGTTTAGAGGCTCAGGACCTATGCCCCCTTTTGATGGGGTGTACAAACCCCACAGAGGCCAAGAAGGGGTTAACGGGAGCCTATGGGCTCAATCAGCCCTGCCTGGCTACACCTGAAGTAGGTGTCAAGTCTGGAGGGAGAAGCTAAAGGGGCCGAATCCGGCTCCATTGCCAGTTGACTAAGAAGGAGAACAGTGCTCTGGCTCTCCATGAGAGAAGCCTTGCTGGAGCCAGGGCGTTGAGCTGGTAGAGAGAGGGAAGGTAGAGCTGCAGCAGGACTACTGTTCTGAGCTCATTTCCAGCACCTTGCCTGTTGGCGCTGGGAGAGACTGCTGCCTGGCACAACCCCTGGCCCCCAAAAGGGAAGGTAGGCCTGAAGCAGGGAGCCTGGAGGGGTGTTGTCTCAGAGAGACAGGCCCTGGATGGATAGAAGGAAGGGCTGGCTCCAGTCAAGGGCCAGGATAGATGACTCTCCTTTTTTGTGTTTGTGATAATTGTTTGGAACTTTGATACCCCAGAAGGGTTAGCTCTAGGGTGTGACTTAGGCAGAGGGCTAAGTCACCATAGCACTGGACTCCAGTGAAGGCAGCTGCCATCCCGTGAACACCTGGATGGGATCACCTGAGGCAGGGTGAGTAGTGCTATGGCAAGCCACAATGGGGTGCTGCAGAGGCCAACCCAGCCACACCCCCATAGCGCCCCCGGGACAATAGACTGCACAAAACGAGCAATGCTTACCCAGCAAAAGATGAAGGATTAGAGGCAGTGGGCAGAGCCAGATTTGGCATGGGACCCTCTGGCACAAATCCATATATGCCATATATATGACATGTGATATAAGGCAGCCTACATCAACCTAATTATGTCATTGTCTACACTCTAGCCTTCCTCCCGCCAATGCAAGTGCCATACTACACTGACATAATAGTTCCACCTCCATGAGATGCGTAAGGCTTATGTCGGTGTAGTTAGGGTGATGCAGTGTCTACACTTTGTCCCTTACATCAGCTGTTGGCTGTCTTGCCCAGATGCCCGCGCTCCCCTGGAGAGCTGGGGGTTGGATCCCGCCCCTGGCTGGGAGCCAGGAGAACAATGGACCCCGCTCCCAGCTGGGAGCCAGGGCGAGAATCCCCAGCAGCTTTGGACCCCACTGTGACACTGCACCCCATATTCTGCATAGTGATATTATTACGATATGATTATAGCATAATTATGATGCATTTTGTGCAAGATAAGTCATGTGAGATGTCATTGGAAAAGTTATGTCTTGCTACATATGATTATCCTATTTGTATGCATGTATCAGTTTTGTATCTGAAGTTATGACTGTTGACTATGTATCTGTATTTCACATGTAGTTACACCTGGGTGACACCCAGTAGGCAAGATGCTTCCAGTCTAAATAGCAGGGTAATGGGCCATTAGGGAAACAATAGGCCTTAGGAGAAGCTTATTTCCCACCTGGTGAGCCTTCCTGAGAGCACTCCAGACAGCCTGTAAGTAATGGCTGCTATGACTCCACAATGTCATGTGACCAGGCCACGTGACTCTGGACTCCATTTTGGGGTGTCAGTGTTTTTCCATAAACTGAGTTTGGAAACAAAGGATTCCCGCCATATGCTAAAGCTATATAAGTCAGGAAGTGACATCATCTGGTGTTCTTCACTCCCCACACAAGAAGACTCCAAGAAAAACACCTGAGGAACAAAGACTGAACGGGGGAAGTGCTGGACCCAGGCTAAAGGGATTGTTAGCCTGCGTATGAAGGATCTCGGGATTCCAAGCTGTAAAGCAAGTGCAGCTTGTCCCTTAAGGATCTCAAGCCTGCTTGTATCATCTCTCAGGGTGAGAATCTGCTATTCATATTCAATCTATCTAGTATGGTAAGCTTAGTTTGCGTTTTTGTTTATTTACTAGGTAATCTGCTTTGATCTGTTTGCTATCACTTATAATCACTTAAAATCTATCTTTTGTAGTTAATAAACCTGTTTGTGTTTTAAATTAAACCCAGTGTGCCTTTAAATGAAATGTCTGAGGAAAAATCTCAGCTTAGTTTAACACACGCTTGCTGTATTTCTTCTTCACATTGAAGGAAGGGGAAACTCTATGAGCTTACGCTGTACAGTTCCATGTGCAGTGCAAGATGGTATAATTTTGGGTTTATGCTCCAGAGGGGGGGTGTGCCTGGGGAGCTGAGAGTTACCTTGGCTGTAGCCTTTCTATTGTTGGTTCATGCAGTGGCTGGTCAGAGAGCCTGCATACAACTGCAGCTGGGTGTGTCCCTACCTGTGTGAATTCAGGTAGAAGTGTAGGACCAGGAGCGCGTCAGCAGCTTATCACAGCAACTCAATGAGAGAGGGAGCCCAGGCTGGTGGGTCAGAGGGCTCAGTGGTACCCCAGTTCCAGGTGGCACCCCGGGGGGAACCCATCACAACCACTCCCATCTGAGAAGCCCCAGCAGCTTTGGACCCCACTCCCAACTAGGAGCTGGGGTGAGAAGCCCCAGTGGCTTCTGACCACTCCCCACCAGGAACAGGGCAGCCTTGTCAATTTCCTGGCTCAGTGAGCTGTGAAATTGACAAGGCTGCCTGGCTCCCTGTGGGGGGAGAGGGTGCTGGGGGGGGCGAGCAGCCAGGGCAGCTGGACCCCGCTCCCGAGGGCGAGAAACCTCAGGCAGCTTCCCCTGGTTTCAGGCAGGGAACGGGGAGGGGAGAAGTCCTGGGTGGCTTCCCCACTCCTGGTAGGGAATGGGAGCAGCCCAACAGGAGCCTGTGGGGCAGCCAGAATCCCAGCAGAGAGCTGCCAGCAGAGCTGAGAGACTGGGCTCTCAGCTCCCCATGCTGCCCCTCTTAGGTTGGTGGAAATGCTCTGGTGAGGACGTGCACCACCGACCCAACGAGGGCAGTGTGGACATGCACCATCGCAGTAATTACTACGGTGGCTGTAAATCGACCTAATCTAGGTCGCCTGACATTTCTAGTGTGGACATACCCTCAGTCTGCACTGGGCATGAATGTGCTTGTCAGGCCAGGGGATGCACATTCCCCCCCCTCCCCCCATTCTTAGATCCTGTCTCAGAATGGTCTTCTGTGACTTCCACCACTAACGGTCTGCATCAAGGGTCTCTCCATCGTTTTAGTGGGAGCCAGAATCAGGCTGGAGAACTTCCATCCCAAGACACTCCCCCACCATTCCCAGTTCTTGATGTACATAGGCGCACTAGGTAGCAAGAATTTGGCCCATAGACTGAGTACTGTTTGTCTGAGATTCAGCGACTTGAAGGAATTCATATAACACCAGTATTTTTTTTTAACTGAGCGGATCTCTACTCAAAGCTCTGCAAAGCGCAGCTGAAAAGGGAGAAGCAAAAGGTGGCTTGAAACCACTTTGTGCTCCCTAGATCCCTGGAGCTGCTTGCCAGCATAATTCAGAGCAGACTCAGAGCTGTTCTAAAGTGTGCTGGGCTGCAATGCAGTGCATTCTTCAGCTGTACAGTGCAGTGCATTGTGACCACACTCTCTCTCCTTGACATGCCCCTTTCACAAACCCTGAACCAGGGTATAGGAGCAGAAGGTGGTATAGTGCAGACTATGCTGGCTCTATGGCATCAAAGGATTCCCCTACACTGGGGTGTGGTGATCCCAAACAGCTATTTAAGATGGCCTTCTGCTTCCTTTAAGCCGCTACAAGGGGCTGGTATCTGGCCCAAATATTTTAAGTGGATTAGCTCACTTTACCCTTTATTTTACTTAAAAATCTTTTTTTACTTCCCCAAATTTGTTCTCTCTCCTGAAGGAAACAGACACACTATATGCAGAAAGCTTGTTGGGTTTTAAAAACTAACTAGACGTTAGTTGAATTTATGGCTGAGAAGGTAACACATAAGCACTGTTCTGGGCTTTGATAACTTAGCACTTCTGTGATGTGTGAATGAAGTCCAGCAGGCCCATGACCATGCTAGTGTTATGTTTTTGATCTCTGTCAGTAATGAGATGCCAGCAGCCTGTACTTCAAAGCCTGAACTGATACAGATAATCTTGTGAAAGGCCCTTCGAATTTCAAGTCAATTCCCAGACTAAAGTACTGGGGATTATAGAGACAACAGAGCAGCTGATGGAAGAGGTATTGCTTGTTTGCTATTCACTCCTTTGATTTCTTTCTAATATTCTTTTTAATTTCCAAAGGGCATTCTGTTTCCTCCACACCATAACACAGAAGGCTTAACATTGTCAGACTTGCTATCAGTGCTCTATGAGGAAGATGAAGCATCTACAAATTTATCTTGCTTTTCTCTCCAGGATGTATGTAAAACACTGCCATTCAGGGCTAAAGTGACAAATGTGGTGCAATGTAACAGTATCCAGACTACTATGCGGGCCGAACTTGCATTACAAACTGCACAGGCAGTAAAATATTACACTTCCATTCTTTTGAGGTTTCTTTCTTTCTTGAAACTACTTGTGGGGAGAAGAGGGGGTGTAACTTGACAAGAGACCACAGGCTCTGAGAAGCATGTTATAAAGGAAAATTAACATGAGTTTCATGCACACAATCATGCTTTGAGTTGAAAGCATATAATTTGCAAGGCGTGTCTGACCAGGAAACAGAACTAAAATATTGTAATGTCCGCCAATCCTAGACACACAACAATGGCAAAGAGTCATTATAAAGTATTTCTCAGTTGCTATTCCAATAGGCATATCTAAATATAACTAAGACAGTGGCTTGATCATGGATTTAGTTTGAATGAACTGAGTTTGATAGTTGGGATCCTTTCACCATTAGCTGTAACACTGCACTTGGAATCTGTGTTGGAGGTTTTTCAATGTGTTAGGTATCCCTGATTCTATGGAGCAATCGATTGTTCCACGGCAACAGTAGCTTAAAGCTATGTTTGATACCCCTATTTATCACCTAATTCAATCTCCTTATATCTATAGATATCAAAACACACTCAAAAGGAGGATAAATATCACTATCCCCATTTAACAGAGAAGAAACTGAGGCAAGGTGACTCCAAAGCCAAGAATAGAATCCAGATCTTCTGACTCCCACTTTACTCCCCGTTCCACAACTAGACCATGGTGGCACTGTTAGTGGCCCACCTAAGGCCTGGTGTACAATGTGGGGGCTGGTCGATCTAAGTTACGCAAGGCTGTGAACTTAGATCTACTTACCGCGGTGTCTTCACTGTGGTAGGTCGACTGTTGACACTCCCCCATCGACTCTGCCTATGCTTCTCACTCTGGTGGAGTACCGGAGTCGACGGGAGAGCACTCGGCGGTCGATTTATCGCGTCTTCACTAGACGCGATAAATCGACCCCCGCTGGATCGATCACTCCGGAGGTAAGTGTAGACATGCCCTGCTCAGAAATCCCTTCAACACATACCATCAAAGAGGCATAGGTGATGAATACCTTCTCTTTCCTGATCAGCACATGACAAGTGCTGTTCTCCTCCACAGTACTCAGGGGGTTGAGATGAGAGTGACAGGAGCTACTCCTGCTTACACTTCATACCCTCCAAGAGTTGTAAGATGTACTACTACATGATGTGACAAAGTCAGAAATGATGAGATGCTGACTGCAGTGTGCAATGCAGGGTAGATAGAGAGAAACTGGATTACAGCTGTTGTCTTGAACCACATAGTCATGGCAAACTTAATATTTTAAGACATGGCACATCTGGTTCTGTACCTCATAAATGAACAAAAATTGCTGCTTGTGAGGGCAGTGGAGCAAAAACTAAACACATCTAGTAATTATGAGAGAGACAGCAGGGCGCATCTATTCCCAGTGAAACTGCAATCTGGCAATAGGGGTGATAGCTGGCTTACATGGGAAGTCAAGGGAGATTGATAGAAGGAAAGTTGAACTGAACAAGCAGTAAAAAATGCATTTTAGATGCAAGAGATAACAGGGCTGCAGCTTGGTAAAGCCAGTGATGAATGGAGACAATTGTCGGATGCCTGTGTGAGAGTGGCTGACCACATCAGTGAAAGAATAAAGTTTGTGAGGAAGAGACCCGGAGACAATTACTGCAGTGCTGGACCCACTCTAAATACCTAAATTGGATTAGTTAGGCTAATAAAATGGATTAGAGAGACAGACAGTTAGTGGAATGGGAAAGTTCAGAAAAATGCAACAACAAAATTAAAGACCATAAAGAAAATGGAGCTAGATAGAGGCAGAAGTCACAGATGACGCAGAAAAAGGAAGTGAAGCAGACAACAGGAGTTAAGCAGCTAAGAGATGAGCTACAGTGCTTGGAACAAAACCTCAGAATGGACTGGAGGCAGCGCATTTTGTCAAGGATGAGGACGATGAACTGCTCCTTATTGGGACAGAGAAAGTGAAAGAGCACTGAAGCGAGCCTTTCAGAAATGGCTCATTTCAGACAATCTTCAACAGAAAGACCAGCAGATGGAAATTAAAAGATCGGACAGGCACATGGTATGCACCAAAGTACCTACAGACTGGCCTGAGGAACTGCCATGACTGAACACAGAACCAAAGCAATGGAGATAGCAATGTACTGGAACATAATGTCAAGTATCAGAGGGGTAGCTGTGTTAGTCTGAATCTGATGAAGTGGGCATTCACCCACGAAAGCTTATGCTGCAATACCTCTGTTAGTCTTAAAGGTGCCACAGGACCCTCTGTTGCTTGGAACATAATGGTTACAGTCTTTGGACTGAGAAAAGGATTTGAGTCAACGGTGTGCCCTTGTTGCCAAGAAGGCTAACGGCATTTTGGGCTGCATAAGTAGGAGCATTGCCAGCAGATCGAGGGTCGTGATCATTCCCCTCTATTCAACATTGGTGAGGCCTCATCTGGAGTACTGTGTCCAGCTTTGGGCCCCACACTACAAGAAGGATGTGGAAAAACTGGAAAGAGTCCAGGGGAGGGCAACAAAAATGATTAGCGGACTGGAGCACATGACTTATGAGAGGACGCTGAGGGAACTGGGATTATTTAGTCTGCAGAAGAGAAGAATGAGGGGGGATTTGATAGCTGCTTTCAACTACCTGAAAGAGGGTTCCAAAGAGGATGGAGCTAGACTGTTCTCAGTGGTGGCAGATGACAGAACAAGAAGTAATAGTCTCAAGTTGCAGTGGGGGAGGTTTAGGTTGGATAGTAGGAAAAACATTTTCACTAGGAGGGTGGTGAAGCACTGGAATGGGTTACCTAGGGAGGTGATGGAATCTCCTTCCTTAGAGGTTTTTAAGGTCAGGCTTGACATAGCCCTGGCTGGGATGATTTAGTTGGGGATTGGTCCTGCTTTGAGCAGGGTGTTGGACTAGATGACCTCCTGAGGTCCCTTCCAACCCTGATATTCTATGATTCTATGATTTGAAATGAGAGTGCTGGAGAATTAGGGGGAGGGATGGCTCAGTGGTTTGAGCATTTGGCCTGCTAAACCCAGGGTTGTGAGTTCAATCCTTGAGGGGCCACTTGGGGATCTGGGGCAAAAATCAGTACTTGGTCCTGCTAGTGAAGGCAGGGGGCTGGACTCGATGACCTTTCAAGGTCCCTTCCAGTTCTAGGAGATAGGATATCTCCATTAATTAATTAATTAGAATTCTGCTGAGATCCTTTACCAAACTCTCTTTTCATTACTGCACCAAATTACATGAGCATGTAAGGTGAAGGAAAACTGATCTACCTGCAGACTGATTTATTCAACTGCTGGACAGGCACTAAAGTGGACAAACCTATTAACAGTGTTTCCCCTTCAGGAGCCTGAGG
The DNA here is from genome assembly GCF_028017835.1 of Emys orbicularis. Taxonomy (NCBI): domain Eukaryota; kingdom Metazoa; phylum Chordata; order Testudines; family Emydidae; genus Emys; species Emys orbicularis. The sequence continues at coordinate 267,219,321 of NC_088684.1, read as the reverse complement.
GCTGGCTTTGATAACACAGGGCTCATGTGGGCCTGTTCCAGATTATCAGCACAGTTGCAAATTTGTAGTTAGTAACTTTGCACGTGCTCTAACAATAGAAAGGCTACATTTGGGGAAAATCAATAGGAAGGAGCATTGCAATTCCCTAGCCCACTACAAGTGACAATGGGAAGCCTCACCTCTCTTCCCTGGCTGGCCAATCTTTCTCCCTCCAAGCCGTCTAGTTGCTCCACCTCTCTTTAAGCAACCCCCTCAATGCCTCTAAAGACCTTAAAGGAAGGTGGAACCTAAACTGTGCTGGTCTCCAGTGATGTGCTTCTAGCAGCAGCTGCCACATCCTCATCTCCAGCTGCACGTGTGGCCACCTGTTCTACTTTCCAAATCACACGTGTCTGGAGTGACCGGTAGAGAGGTACATCCATCACAAGCTCTTGGAAGTTACCAGTTCTGTTATTTTCCAACTCTTCCTTGAGCCCTGTGACTTTCCTTTTTTTATGCCAGAATTGAAGAAGTGTTGCTCCCATGAGAAAGAGATGCTACCACATGTCCCCTACCAAAGCTTCTCAGCTTACACCTTCACACATGAGTACCAAAGAATTCCAGTTCGTTACAAACTCCTGAAGGATATTTCAGATCCCGGCTCTGTAATGTTCAGGGGATAGCTGCTATAATCACTCCCAAACCTGAAATTCTCTCAGTAGCATTAGCCTCACAGGTATCCTCACTGTTTTCCAGAACTGGATCTCTCACAACCAGCCCGCCAAACCGATTACTGTTATTAAATTGAGAGTAAAGTAAGCTTGTCCCAGAGGAATGTTGAGGTTCATAGTCTGTGATTAACCAGATACCTTAATTTATGCGTGCCTACTTCCAAACTGTGCCTGCTTCTAAATTCTGGGCCTACAGGCTTTTGTATGGGGACAGGGGGAGAAGCAGATACCATCAAAGCGGTTTATTGACTTGATTCATTAAAACCAGCAGCTGCCACAAAGAAACGGTTTCCTCAAGAGCCACTAGCCAAACAGCATCCTCTTTCAAGCAAGCCTGATAGAAAGCTGAGATAAACCTTTGCCTTAAATGTGTCACTCTTACCCTAACTTGGCTTCCTTTTTACAAGCATCTCTTCGTGTGTGCTGCTGTGGGTGGACAGGAAGGAGACTGGGGAGGGGTGGTTCACAATACAGGCAATGCTGATTATAACTCGACAGTTGTTGCACATTCCTCTTTCCCCAGTGTGCCCTGGCACAAGCACTTAGCCACTCAGGACTAAGGGTTGTGATTTAACAGAGCTTTTCTGTGTCTTCCTCAGCCTCATTTTGCAACTTAATTCCCGAGATAAGAATCAGGAGCACAGCGGACAAAGCTCAGTGTAGCCACAGATGTAACATTTCCCTCCTCAGCTATCCAAGTGTGAAAGCAGGACTGACTGTTCATTTATTTGCACCAAAAATAAAAACATCCTCAGAACTGGTCCTCTTAATGCTTTCTAATGTCAAGTGAATAATCTCTGTAGATATCCTTTATTGAAATTTTCTAGCACTCTTACTTACAAAAATGAATAACTAAATCCTGATAACTTTTAAAAACAAACTAATTTACTGGATTTGCTTTGATCAAATCTACTGCCTCTTACTGCAAGACTGGACTGGTGATGGCCTTGAAGCATGAGATCTGTGTTAAAATAAAACATATGCAATGATTATGCAGGATCACTTTTAGTTTATTACAAATCCTAAGTATAGTAGGACAAGAAAGATAGTGAATTAAATACAGCTCCTCTTGCTTTTGAAGGCACCAAAGAACTAAGGTATTTTATAACATGTAATAAAAATAGGCTCAGTTTTTGTAGTACAGTACATGAATTATATTATATATTATGTTTTATTTATTTTATTTTAATTTATTTTAATTTAATTTAATTTTTAATATTATATATGTGCTACCTACTTCTATACTGTTACAAAATACCTATTTGGTATTAAATTATATTCCTGCAGCATCACAAAATGCTATTACTTGTACATCACAGACTATAGCGAGCATGAGCTGGAGCTTTTCTTTAGCAACTTACATCACCTAGATTTTGTTGCTTTCGAGGATCTTCACACTATACAGTAGCCTCTCTACAAGCCTTCATTTGGCTGAAGTAAGTCCCTGAAAGATGTGCACAGAACGACTCCATATGAGACCAACTTATCACATCTTCAGCCAGTTCAGTCAGAGGGAATTTTATTTTAGCTCACCTGGCACAGATGCTGCCTATATTCCATGAGCGTCCCAGTTCAAGTTTCATTTCTGGTAATCTGTAGGACACATTCAATGACTGCAGGGAAGATTTCTCTAATGTGTTATCCCTTCCAGGGCTGGCTCCAGGCACCAGCGAAGGAAGCAGGTGCCTGGGGCGGCCAATAGAAAGGGGCGGCAGTCTGTCCGTTGCTGGGACAGCATGTCCAGGTCTTCGGCGGCAATTCGGTGGCAGGTCCTTCACTCCCTCTCTTCACTCGTCGGTGGCACTTCGGCGACAGCTCAATCGGTTTTTTCCTTTTTTTCCCCCCTTCGCCACTTGGGGCGGCAAAAAAGCTGGAGCCGGCCCTGATCCCTTCTAGGGTAAAATCCTGCCCCATTGATGTCAATGGGAGATATTTCCATTGACTTTAATGGGACTGGGATTTCTCCCCTTTTTGTCTGGCTACCGTGTAGCTAGGAAAAATCCCAGCCTACATTGGAAGTGGCCCATTCAAAAAGTGGATTTCAGCAGTGAAGATTTAAGGAGGCAGATGGCAATGTCCCCTTAAAGAGAAAAATTTGGTGGGCCTGATTCTCCTCTGCCTTGAACCTTATATAGTCATTTACATCTGGGCAAAGTGAATGTCAAATCTACCTAATCATACTAGTAGATTATAGTAGAACTCCCAAACCCCGTTCTGCACAGATGTAAAAGACTACCCAAGATGCATGATAAGGGAGAGGCAGACTCAGCATCTAGATAAGGGGGTTTCTTCTCAAATAAATGAAATAGCCTGCTTAGAGGAGCCACTCCTGAAGTTGAGTGACTGGGTGAAGTAGAAATCGTGGCAGTAGATTCTCTCTTTATCAAACACGAGCTACATTCGAATGACTTCATGAGTGGGATGATTCTCCCCCTCATTTGCTGTCCCCTTGTGACTGGTGCATTAATCTCATGCATCTTTGGAAGCAGAGGAAACATGCCAGAATAATAGTAGCACTTATGTCACACTCTTCACGTCCAACATGCTTTTAAACATTACGTAATCCTCATACCGCCCTAACTAGTATCCCTATTTGACGATTAGGGAAACTGTAGTTATTTGTTCAAGGGAAGAGAAAATCAGTGTCAGAAATTAGGGTTCGTGGCTCTCAGTCAGGTGCTCAGACCACTAGACTAGCCCTCTCTCACCAAAGAGATCTATTAACACAGAAGAAAAAAATGCATTGCTTCCAAAAAGCTTAGATCGCTACCCGGAGCTTCACTGAAATACACTGAAGACACATTTTCTTTGGAATATTTCCCACACAAATAGTATTAGAAATGCCTATTCTGGGGTTCAGCTGGAGATTCAAGATGGTGATACCCAATGTATTTCTGCTTCAGGCAAAATCCTTCTTTCCTGTCTGCACTGCAGACCTATAGCCTGTGGGACTGAAAATCTATTGTGTGTAGTGGACTAAGATACACAGAGAGAAGAGAAATCTGCCCTAAAAATCTTCATTTTAACCCAAGAACACTTGAATTCTACACGTCTGGGGCTGAACTCAGGCCTTTATTAGCTTTTTCTGGAGCAGATATGTTAACATAAAATTGTGTTAATTAATTTGGGACTGTTTTCTACTCTATGGGAGACTTGGGGTAGCTGGATCAGAGTGTCTATGTGCAGAGCTTGCTTCCTGACCACACACTCTGGCCCACAACGTTCGTCCATGGCTCACACAACAGAGCACTTGCAGAGCGCCAACTCTGTGGGTTTTGGAGAGCACAACAGTTGGCCATGTCTTTCCCGCTCCTGCAACATACATGTCCATGAATGGTAGCTTGAGTTTGCTCTGTGGCATTTAAAGGAGATCTATTTTATTGTAAAACAAAAATAATTTAAAAATCTCTGCCTTTTGGAACCAATCAGATGTTTGGGTCACAGATATTCTGGAATCTGGTTACCCTGTGTACCAAACAATCCTGTTTTACACACATTTCTGGTTTTTTGGAACACACACACACACACACACACCACAAAACCCCAAACTACTGCCACTTTATTAGAACAAATGAACCGTTGCTATAGGAGTGAGAAAGCAAGTAAATGTGAGCCAGAGCTGCATTATTGATCACTTCCTGTGATAACTCTCAAAATAAACGAGACTCCATTTAAATGACAGCAATAGCATTCTGCCAATAAAAGTGGCAGTTGAGAATGTGCCTAGGGCATATATATGTATCTGTCAAACTCTAACGTGTGTGCCCTGGGATGGGTTCAGCTGTGAGAGAAAATAAACATATTTTACCACTTTTCAAAATGTTTTCTTAATAGTGTTAAAAGTATCCATGAATAACATTTGGGTTTCTACCATTGCTTCTAATTGGAGTCAGTTTTGAAATTGAAGCCCAGTTAAAGCAATAGCCAAAGCCTCCTGAAAAGCGGCGCGGATGTCAAATATTGTACTTTTGTATCTGATACCGACACTGCATCCCTAATGAAATCTCTTACTGTGATTGATTTGTGAAGCCATCCTGGTAAGCCAGGACAGAGCTTAGAAACTAAAAGAAGAAAGAATAAAAACCTCACATTAACTAAAGACAGAAGTAATTTTCCCTTGGAGACTCATATTTCTAAAAGAATAGGGGTTGTTTGTCAGTGGAAATTATTTTGAAGTCTGAATTCTACTGCACTAAAGATCAGCCTAGGAAGCAAAATCAGAGCTACCCTAAATGCAAAGCTCTGAATGCTGTTTTATCTTTACAAATAGGCTGAGACCTCACTTCTTCTTCCTGTGATGGAAGAAATGAGGGAATGCCTGGCTCCATGATGGAGACATGGTACAGTAACAGCATAATTAAGAAACAGGACAGTCTCCATTCTAAGTTCAATTGTGACCCCACTTTTTCAATTCTGAGAAGGGGAAATAACTCCTTTTGGTTTGAAATGTATGCAATTATTCTTTGACAGTGGGTAGGTTCATGGGAAACTGAAAATTAATTCAGAAAAGCCATTTTTGAATTTTAAATCGTAGATAAAAGTACCATTTTTCACTTTTTGAAAATTGCCTTTTTATTTCTTGGCCCTCTCATAATTAGCTCGGAATAAAGGCATCAGAATTATTTGGCACATTAATCCCCAAATGAGACTCAGAGCACATGTCATGTTTTATCTTTCCAGAGTCCCCAGGCTACTTAGTTATTACTGGAGCACCATTATTATACTGCATATTCCCTGGCAGAGTTTATAAGCTCTGAAGGTTCTATCATACAGCTGAGGTCCTCCCACACTCTGGTTCTTCCTGAGCCCCTCATCCAGCTGGATGAGAAGAGGACTCATATAGTAGACTTCAGCCTGGTCTTGAGTAATATAACCGTCCATCCCCTAGCCTGAGACCCCCTTGTAATATGAGTGCTGGTGATATAATGATACAATAAAAGACCATCATGTTATAATGCATATGTGCAATAGGAAAGGGTGGATGTAGGTAAGGGAGAGAGTTAAGGCTAATGTAGCAATCGTAACTTTGAATTTCTTATTTTCAAACAATTGTACTTTTTGATAACTGTAGTTTTCTGCAATCAATGTACAATGACTTGGCCAGCATTGTTCTGCAAGCAAAGGCAGATTTTCTGGAAAAGGGCATGTGGGGGGAAATAAACACTCATTTTGTGCAAACAGAATTTAGAGGAACAGGCTCTGAAATATACATTACTCCTGCCAAATTGGCCTATTACATGCCTACATATCCATTTTGCATACACAGGTGCCAATTTGTACCAATACACCATTATTGCAGGTGTAATATGGATGCCTATCTTTGAGTATTCAACTCCAGATTGTATCTATTATATGTTAAGGTGAATTTTGCCCTTGTATAAATTATAGGGAAGTTATATTAGCACTTTCAGTTAGACTACAATTTCTAAATCCTACATTACAGGTTTTTTATTTTAGCTGAAGCTAATTATTAAAATTGTGTTATTGTTTATTGATATTTGTATTAGTCCCTAGAGTTATTTAATGGTTTATAGTTCAAACAGCTATGGTTAAATGTATACAGTATTAGTGACCGACAGAGAGGGAATAAAAAACAGGAGAGAAACAGGTAGGAGAAATGAGTTTGGCTGGGAATGGTAAATGTATTTGATCCAGACCCTGAGACACTTGTGCAGAAGATTCTGGCTTATGAGTCTTTAAAATCAATTAGCATGCAATAGACATTTGTACCTCAACAGACCAGATTCTGGTGCATAAACTCACAATTCAATTAACAACCTGTATAGATCTTTGGGCAGGTCACTAGCTCCCAGTACAGGAAAGCTTTTAGAGGGGAAAAAATTAGCAAAGGGCAGTGAGATGGCACAAGCAAGGTGATGAGCTGTGCTTAGCACAAGAAAAGTGGAGACCACTACATTTTATGGTACATGTACATGATTAATATCCTAAATTAGACATTTTCCCCTCTATCTGTGAACAGGAGCATTGGATTTTTGTCCACAGTTAACTGAATGGCTAATCTCCAGAAAAAGGGCTAGATTTTGGTACTCTTATTCCTGCTTATTCTATTGAATGGGAGTTACCAATTGAGTAAGGTACTACGTAGCATGAGTACAGGAATCAGAGTCCAGCCCGAAATTATTAGACTCACTTGCCACTGACAGACTACAAAAGCCCAGGAGCGCCACCCATATTCATTTCCTTGAATTAGTCTATGTCCTTGCCAGGAAAAGTACATTCTACTATTATCAAACTCCACCGTATTTGGTCATTGTGTGGGAGGATCGTGCTGATTGAGCCAAAAGAAGTTTCTACTGCTTCTTGCAGAGGATAAGATGGTGGCACCATTTTCCTGGGCTGCGGTGTATACAAGGGGCGTGTACAATCTATTCTGCAGAGAGCACTGTTCTTGTGGCTTTCATGTCACCTTCATTATTTTACTGGAGACAACCTGAACCTGTCATAGCATAGGGGAGTGAGAAACCATTTTATTACCTCTATAGCTTGCTGATTTTGTTTGTTTGTTTGTTTGTTTGTTTTAAAGGATCAAAGCCTTATGCTAGATTTTTTTTTAATGTAGTGGTGAGAATGCAGCCTGAATATATGGGTCATTGGATCAGAGTTGTGGATTCAATGATGGAGGTTATAAAATTGCATCCTGCCAGAACTAGACCACTAGAGAGAAATTTAAGAGAGATGTTATGCCTTAATGGTGTACATCAGTGGTTTTCAACCTGTGGTCCATAGACCACTGGGGATCCGCAGACTATGTCTAAGGGGTCCGCGAAAGGTTGTCATTAACATAGAATAGTGGATTTCAACCTGTGATCCGTGGACCCTTGGAGGTTGGCAGACTATGTCTAAGATTTCCAAAGGGGTCCGCACCTCTTTTTGAAATTTTGTAGGGGTTCATAAATGAAAAAAGGTTGAAAACCACTGAGGTATATGGTCTACACTCTAGGCTTGAGAGTATGGAAATAAACAGTATGGCAAGAGATGGTTCTGAAATTACAGCCTCAAAGAAAGCAAGACTATAATGTTGTCCAGGGCCATCGCGTTCTCCAGAGCAGTGAGTAAAGGATGCTGGGATTTCCACATTGCTTTATGATGTTTCTCTCATATCTGGAAATACCTGCTTAATACACAATGGCTAATGCTGTTAAACAGGCATTTACTCCAGCTCACCAGAGCTGAATCAGTGGTGGTTTCGTGTGGGATACCTTACTTCAAATTCTGCTTAGGGCATAAGTTAAAGTGTGGTTGGTGGTCTGATCCTGGGCCCAAGTATTGCTGCAGATTCTTCCTTCAAAGGAACTCAAAGGTATATATCGTACCTTTAAGTTGATATTAATGCAGTTGCCACTTGGAACCACATGAAACTCGCCTGGTTTGGAGTTACTATATAAACTCTAAACTCAGTCCAGCTGCGTCTCCAAGGTCTGCACACTTTTTGAGTAAACCTGGGCACAGATATGAAGAACGTGAGCTAATTTATGGCTCTGTGTCTAAAAGCTATAAAACTTGCAAAACAGGAAAAATCAGGTGGTTTGATTTGAATTCCTGGTTTACATATATGGTGCCATCTTTTTTAAACCTAAAACTTCTCTTTTCTTAACTGTCACGTCAGGGACTATTACATATGACATAGTCAACATTTTGAGCAGAGTTAGTCAATACAGTGTTAAGAGCTGTGGTACATTGGCTTATAGGGTATAACAATGTGTCATGCCAGCTCTGCATAGTACATAATGTGTGCAGGTTTGCACAGGTCATGGGGCATGCATTGTGAATGCAAAAGGAATTACTATAATTTGACATTAGACTTTTAGTTGGTTGTTTTACATTGCTTTTTTGCTGAGTACATACAGAAAGAGAATTTAGGCTCTAACTTGTTGAGCAAGGTTAGGCCAATTAAAGACTCCAATGCCAAGAAGACTTCCAACGGTTAATCTGTCTCAGAGGATAGTAACTCCCATGCTTAAAAGCTCCAGCAAACTGTTCAGTGAAAGCCTTTATACAGTCCAAAACCAGTCAGCTCTACCACAGAAAAAGGAAGGCCAGATTAGACAACAAGGATAAAATTTTCAAAAGTGCCTTAGTGATTTAGGAATCTAAGTCCCATTTTCAAAAGCATCTAAGTCCGAGGTGTCTCGGTGCCTTGGCTTTTGGGAGATGTAAGGGATGGGAGATGTAGCCCAGCAGGGGGACCTAGCTCCAGAGAAGAATGCAGGTATGAGGCATTACAGCTGCCATGAGGCACCATGATGGTACTTCTGAATCCATTTTTTTTTGGTTCTTGAATGAAAGCCCAAAACTTTCTGTGTTCAGTTTTTAACACAAAGTTGACATTTTTCTCTAGAGAGCAGACATTTTTCACAAAAAATTCATTTTGTTAGAAGCCCAATTTTCCATCCAAAAAAACAGTTTGGATGGAAAATTTTCAACCAGCCCTAATTATGAGCACACTACCTTTCACTTTAATGCACATTAGCTAAAAGAAATTGGGGCCCAGTCAAACTCCATTAGGAAGCCTAGCAGGCAGCCACCTGTTCCCTTTCCCAACACAGCTCCATAGGATCAAACTAGGGAGAAACTACAGAGAGGAATGAAACCAAGCTAGTGAGATCTCACTGAAACTGAGGTCTAAGAGTGTCTGCACTGAGTATGCCTATGCTTGCTGGGTTACAGATAAGACAAGGAGCAAAGACATTTGGTTTCCACCAGGAAGCAGAATAGTGAGGAACCATCTATACAAGAGCTACAGCAGCACAGCTGCAGCACTGCCGCTGTACCCCTGTAGTGTAGACACTTACTACAGTGACAGAAGGGGTTTTTCCAACACTAGTAAAGCTACTCCTTTGAGAGGTGGTAGCTAGGTCAACAGAAGAATTCTTCTGTTGACCTAGCTGCATCTACAGTGGGGGTTAGGTCAATCTAGCTACATTGGACATGAAATTTTCCAAAGCCCTGAGTGATTAGCTAGGCCGACCAACATTTTAAGGGTAGACCAGGCTGGCCTGATACTTTTGGTAAGTGTGCGGAGAGACTCATGGCTTGCCTATATGGGGACCACCAGTCAAGTTAAGGTGAATCAACTAAAGATGTGAAGTCAAAGCATGTAAATTAAAGACTGTTAAACCCCATACGGCTGCTTTCACTCAGGAGTAGAGTAGCCTTTAGCCTGGTCCACACTAACCCCCCACTTCGAACTAAGATACGCAACTTCAGCTACGTTAATAACGTAGCTGAAGTCGAAGTACCTTAGTTCGAACTTACCGCGGGTCCAGACGCGGCAGGCAGGCTCCCCTGTCGACTCCGCGTACTCCTCTCGTGGAGCAGGAGTACCGGCGTCGACGGCGAGCACTTCCGGGATCGATCCGGGATCGATTGCTTACCGCCGGACCCGGAGGTAAGTATAGACGTACCCTTAGTTCATGTAACTTACTCCTGAATGAGCGCATCCACACAGGGTTTTAATGAAATTTCACTTATGTGCATTGACTTCACACCTTTCATTGATTCACCTTTACTTTCCTGAGTGTCCCTGTGTAGACAAGGCCTCAGAGACACTTGTATGCAATGTTATCAAACTCTGGAACAACTCAGGCTTGGGGCAGCATACAGAATCATCCATTCATCATTCCAAATATACAGAGGTCTACTTGGATACTGGGTTAATTTCTCTGCTTGTCTATATGTTGTTTTTATGCAGTCCTGGGGCGTGTATTCAAATGAAGTGCACGTTACAAAAACTTTACTTTATGCTGTATTAAGATCTAAATGCTTGAAATATTTTTAAGACTTCTTTGAGGCTTGTTCGGACTGTGCTGCATTTTATTGAGTAGCATGTTTAATTTTATGAGTCCATCAGAGGTATTCTAATGTAAATAATATTTGAAAAAGATGCTGATCATTAAGCTGCAAAATTACAAGCTTTTTTTAAAAGCACCCTATTACCGTGTTCAAATACCCCAGCATTAGTAAGCTTGGAAACCTCTTAGAACTAAGTATACATTTTTAAATAATGCACATTGTTCAACTGTAGTTACCAAATTCCACTCTGACATTTAGTACTTAAAGAGTTTAGAGAATCCAGACTCTCTTATCAACTTCCAGACAAGTGCACCAAATGTCATGTAGGCTTCCTTTGACTTGTAGCCACAAGCTACACATAGCATTTAATATAGTCTATGGTTAAGTGCTTAAGGTATTAGGGAAATCTGGAAACAAAGTACATTGCCATTAGCAAAACTGGTGCTGACTTTTCATATTCTACAGTTGTAGATTGGTCTTTGTCAACACTTTTGGGACAAGAGAAAGTTTGCTGCCTGTAATTTCTTCACAGGATGCAAGAGACTGACAAAATTTAAAATGAGTGTTCTGACATTCAGGTGTTTCCATTTTCAAACCATATGTTGCTTATTTAATTAAATACTTATCTTATTTTTTTAAATGCCACAGCTTTTAATTAGGAAATCAGAATATGGAACATATAATTAAAGGTGTATCAAAAAAAGATCCTTGTACTTAAATCACAGTAATTATTCAAGCATAATTTATGTGTATTTACTTTAAAAAATATTAATTGTAGGACTAAATTCACCATATCTTAAAGTCCAAACCTAGAAAATTGGGAAGGGAAGATGGCAAAATTATCAAACCAGCTCAATTTCTTTTTATTGCACATTTATTTATTCTTTTATTGCACATTCATAAAAGTCAAAAGTATAGGCATTAAAAATGTTATAGAATGATTAGCTACTAAAAGAAAATAGATAAATATGCCTTGAAAGACACTGGGGATAAAAGCTACAAAAAGAAAAGTCTTTGTCATGCATATTTAACTCTAATGCCCTGGATTAGAGTAAATTTGAAAGTAATATATTTAAAGATTATGGATAAATCATAAACCATAAGAGAAAAATGCAAATGGATCATTAGTAATATGCCACAAACAATGAACAACCCCCAATAGATGCAAAACTTCTAAAAGGCTCACATAAATTATGTTCCAGTTCATATTTGTAGCCCTAGGAGCATCCCTACGCCAGAAGGCAAGGGACTTCCTGGTATCTAGCAGTGAGTTTCAGTCGGCCTGACCAGCTCAGAGTACATGAACTCACTGTTGTTATAATGTGTATCTAAAAGGTGTCATGTAATATGTCATTGGAAAATTGATAACTCACTGATCAGTAATATTCCTGTATGATATATGTATAATAAACCCACAAAGGATTATATAGATATGCTGGAATTGTGATTAAAATGTGTTTAAACCAGACATGTTGGGGAGAGTTAAAAAAACAGGTTTTTTTCCAGGCAAAGGAATGTGGTTCCTGCTTGAATGTGTCTCCCATGTAAATTGAGCAAGGTGTGACCAAAGACAAAGGAAAGCACATTTGCATGCCGGCCAAACAAAGCTATCAGGAGAGCAAGTGGGGGAAAAAAGTGATCACTTAACAAGCTCAACGGGGGATGGAGACTGCACCCCCAGGAAGTCATCCTGCCTCTTGAAGCAGGGTCAGTGAACTTCAAGAGAGATACTTTTCAAACGTTTACTGGACTATAAAGAGAGGGGCAGAGAGCCCTTAAGTTATCCTTCACCTGAGGAGACAGGGGAAACCAGCGCCTTGAACTCTGTGGGGATCCTGACTAAGAGCTAATCAGCCATTGCTGGAAAGGAAGACTGGTGAGGAAACAACCTTGAACAAAGACTTTAGTTTGTTACGTTATGTCTTAGCCATTAGAAAGTGTATTTTTACTTTTCTTTGTTTGTAACCCTTTCTTCCTTCTATTTGGCAACACACAACTATGTCCTTTTGTTAATAAACTTGTTTTAGTTTTACTATAAATCAACTCTGTGTTTGAAGGGAAAGGTGTGTTTACCCCAGTTACGTTAAGAAGCTGCAATGTACGGACTCTTTAAAGGAGCAGTGAACCGAATGTCTTCTGTGAATGTTCAGTGTTAGGAGCTGTGCACTGTAAAGAGAGATCTCTGAGGAACTCAGGGGCTGGAGTTCACAGATTGTTACCTGCTAGGCAAGGGTTGGGCTGGGAGTGCCCTGAGGAGTTTGCTAGCAAGGCAGACAAGCTGGGGTATCAGGGAGTTGTCTTGGCCTAGATGCAGCAAAGCTCTCACTTACTGAGGCTGAGAGGGGTAGCACAGTGTCTTACGGCTCTGGGTATTCACAGCAGGTGTTACAGTCTCCAAAACCTTTTATTTCCTCTCCTTTCTCCATACCGTATTATGACTAACCGTTAACTTCTACTCTACCCTTTCCCATGCTCACCAATTAACCCCTCCCTACCTTCTACCCAGATGCCCCTTCTCCCTTGACAACTGCTACCAAAAATATCACCCTCCCTGCTTTCAACCAAAATCCCAACATGCTATAGCAACACTTAGATATTACAATAACAGGTGCTCTAGAAAGATCTATCTGATAAAGAACTCCATTCCCAGAATTGTTCTTGTCCCATTCTTCTCCATTCCTCCCACTCAGCCTTGTTCCCATGACAACCTCTCAACCCAGTGTGACCCAGCGACCTCTTGGTGCCAACTGGCAGAGGGGGTGCACAGGCGGTGCACAGGCTTTTACAGGGATCCCCTGGATCAGATATAGACATAATAATTCGCCAAAAAGTGGCATGTGAGGTCTCTACCAAGAGCCAGTAGCCCATTGGTCATCATAATCACTGTTAAATATCTATACAGATAATAGTGTTTGTACTGAAAATTATGTTCTTAAGATCTTGGAGTTAAGACAGGTCACCAGGAAGTGACATGCCCCTTTCAGGCAGGAGGTATCAGACACTTATATCCCTGTCTGGTCATATGTGTATTGCATATTGTCTGCCTCACAGTGGAAGCCTGTTTGCAAGTGCCTGTCGAAAGGATGCAAAATCAGAGAGAAAATCCACAGGAAGAATCAAAACAGCAGCGGGGTGTCCTGCTCACGAATAAAGACAAAGGATGGGCCTTGTATATCTTAGGAGGCAAAGGAACACACTAAGTCCCTCACCTAGGAAACAAGCTGACAGGGTGTCTGTCTCATGAAAGAAGGTCCACAACCAAGTCTGGCTTGAAGACGCTGCAAGAACTTTGGGTGAGCATTACTGGACAAGAGATGAGAGTCTCTAGTTATTTAAGTCTAGGTTCCAGAATGGGTGTTATGATTTTATTTTATAGGTAACCATTTGTTTCCAATACGTCTATGCAATTTCTTGCATCTCAGTGTGTTGTTAACTAAACTTACACTTGATTTCAATATAATCATATCTAAGTGTGTTTAGCGGCGCAGTGATCTGAGGTAGTGCCATTAAGCTGGGCTGGACTGTTTCTTTGGAAGCAGCGAATCTGTGAATGCTGCGAGTGTCCAGTGGAACAGGGGCTGGACACTACAGCGAGATGGTCGACAGGCTCAAGGGTTGAATTAGGCCTAGCACTAAATTGTAGAGAAACAGCGGGGCCTGCAAGGCGTAGAGGGGACTGCTTGTGTTGCACATAGCCCGTGGAGTTGGGGAGCTGAACTTTAGCAGGCACAGACAAGGTTTCCTCATGCTAAAGGCAGGTGGTTGTTGTCTATGAGGTGCCTCACACCCCTGGATACACCCCAGGAAGCATCACACCTAGTAATCCCCACACCTAGCCCCGTCCTCTAACCTTGCATCGTCCACTCTGCATTGCTTCCCCAAAGTGTGTATAAATATACAAAACTCCCATTGACTTCACCCATGAAGGATGCCTTCAAGCAAAGAAGCACCATGCACTGTAAGCTGTTGGAGCAGACGGTAAAGGCAAAAGTGGCAGGCAGAAGTGAAAATGAGTGCAAAGCTAATGGAATTTAGGAAAGGAGGATTTCTGGATGCAGAGAAACTGGAGCAGGTTTGAGCTAGAGCAGTTATCTTGGGGAAGAAGATCATGTGATGGGCAGCTATAGTTAAGTGGAGAAGCAAAAGGGAGGGGAGCACTTGCAAGGAGGTCGCAGGTGAGCAGGAGCTGGCATCTAAGGGGAAGCTCACTGGGAGAAAGGTCCGTAATGTGAGACACTTCTACTTAATTTGAGAGACTTGGGATCATGCTTCTCTGTGTGTTCCCCCCATCTCAGGACCAGTGATGTTACTACTAAGAATAACCCACCATAGAGAAATAATTTTCCCAGCTAACCAATCCAAGTAAACAAACTAATAATAAATAATATAATAATAATAAAATATATTAAATAAAATAAAATAAAATAATATAATAATAAAAATAAATAAATAATAATAATAATAATAATGCTAGTAAGACAACCCGGCACTTCTATTTGTATACAGTCCTCCATCCAGAAGGATCCCCTCACACTTTACATATAGACATTCCACTACTGAATTGTAGCCACCACTGGGTGTTTAACACTACTCAGCAATGCTGCCCAAAGACTGAGCACAGAAGGTGAAGAATATTATACACCATTAAAACTACAGGGCAGCAGGAGAGGGAGAAAGAAAGAGGGAGAGGTTTATTAGACAGAACATATAATTAGTCAAACTAGGAACTGAGTAGGACACAGTGGTTAAAGTTTCTACAGTTGCAAAAAGTGCCCTGGGATCTTTAATGACCACAAATTGTCATGATATGTCTAGACTGGGGTAAAATGTTCAAAAGTGTCAATGACACTACTAAGTGCTTAAGTCTCTTTTGAAAATGAGACTTGGGTGCTTTTGAAAATTAAGTCCCGGTTAAATGGATTGTGTTTAAAATCATGTTAGCTAACCTGGTTTCAAACAGGATTTTCTGCCTATTATGATCAGGGCAAGTCATGTTCAAAAATGTGCCAGTCATGGTCAACACCAGGCTACCCACTAGCATTCACCATAACTAGCTAACATGTTTAAAAGTCATTGTATTGGTCTACGGTAGGTGATAAGAGGTTTTTAAAACCATCTTAATTAATTTAATAATAAATTTTAAAACAACACCCATTTCCCCAGTCTAGACAAATTCTAAAAGAGAGCACTACAGTGAACCCTGACACCAGGCTGGTGCATTGGCTCATTACTGACTCAGAGGGGAAAGCGACACCAACCGAACCATCACCATCATTACTTATAACAACATCCTGGTTTATTTTTTCCTGGGGGAAGTAGTTCCGCCCAATGTCATCTATTACTCAGAAATGTTGGGGCGGAGGGGGTGGGGGAGAACTGAACAACACCAACACTTTTGTTGTTACCAAGCTTTCAATTGTTTTAAAAATAAAATTTCAAGATAATTGTAGCAGTTTTATTTGCAATACTTGGAACCAACAACTGGCACACAGTTATTTCAAAGAGTGGCACTTTAAGACCAAAAGTGTAACACATGAGTGCAACAACACACTTTCGAAGTGCACATTTCTAAAACACTGCCCGCTGCCTTGATTTAGCTGGAACTAGTTGGCAGTATATTGCCAAAAATTAAGGCACATTGTTTTTAAAAAAAACCTCTTCTTTAACAGATTTGACTCATTGTCTAATTGTATAACTGGAAAATAGAACTAATCCCATTAATGTTAGAGATTAATGATAGCAAAATAGTGAGCATTAGTTTACTTCCCTCCTACACTAACTCTCAGGGGCCTAGCTAGCTCTTTGGCACTGAAGACCCAACTAAAATGGATGGAATCTTTCTGAAATGCTAAGCAACAAGGTATAGTTCTTGTAGGTCACCTAAAACTCATCTAAGAAAGAAAATAACTGTTGTGTGTGTTTATAAGAGTCAACAGGAAAATTTGTTGGAGAACTATGCCTGTAATGAAACTGCCTGATGGAAATATATATTTACTCTCCCAATATGGGTTTCTTACTTTCTTTTGTGTATTTTGACATGTACAAGAAAGAAGTATAATTCAATTACCCCTTTCAGTATTAGATTATTCTGACATTGTCTATTCTATTACTTCTCCTACAAATTTGAAAGAGGCAGAATACTGTTTTTAATTCTGTCGGTTTCTGATTCCCTGCAATTATACTGAACATAATTGTTTTCTGTGTATTTAGGGCTTTCTCCACAAATGTTCTCCTAGGCTGATCTTTGTATATAAATGTATATACAAATAAAGTCTGGAATATTTCATGCAACAAATGAAAACTCTTTTCTAGTATACATGTGAATCTCAAAATCAATTTAATTTATATTGCAAGAGCTAAGATTTTAAATTGAGATATGTATGTACTTAGATATCCCAGTCTTGCAAAATTAACTACTGTTGCACTTGCAAACATATACAAAGTAACTAATTTTACAACACCTGCACACTGGAAATCAAACTCTTTTGTCACTTCTGCATTCAGACATAGAACATTAACACCTCAGACTAACCTTCCTTCATTTATTAGATTCTTTAGTTTCTGCATGTTTAAAACTATTTCTATCTAGTTACATCAAACAAAGAAACAGCCACTATAATGAATCCTAGATCAATTTTTCAATATTTATGGTTGTATCTGGGCAAACCATGGAAAAATTATGAATGTTTTTACAAATTCTGTATTGCTGTTTGATTCAGCCATGTTCACAATCCTTTTTGTTATCTTTTCCATTTATAGCTGTGTGAATATGTTTTGCTCAGATAAATGATGGGGAATGGCTGTCCCAAAACCTGCATTTGCAAACAGTCCAAATAAAAATCACTTCCCATCTCAATCAGGTTTCCCTTCCTAGTACTGTGATGTCATAATCCTACTATTCCTCCAGTGACCCATAGAGTCTTCTAGGGTAGATAAGACCTTAATTTCTAATGTAAAAAGCAAGCAGAACAATTTTTTTTAATCCCAAACTTCCAGGCCTTCTTTATACATCATCAAGAAGCAAAAAAGGGCAACCACCACTTTTTTTTATAAGCAGGTCACAATTTAAGGTCAAAGCAGTCACAGCACAAAACATGTTTTCTAAGGAGGAGTGTCGGCTTTTGTCAGTGAGATACATGTAAATCATATGTAAACAGAAATTAACCTTATGGCCAAGATCAGAAATATTTTGGTTTAAAAAAATCACAAATACATAAAGGAAGTAAACTTTAAAATTTGCAGTAGGTTAGGAGTAAATTTATACCATCTGGAAAAATCTGGAAAAACTTATTGAAAGAATTCTACTCATGATTCTTTTGCTATGTACTATCCAAGTATTTTTGACAAGATTTATTCATATTAGTGCAAGAAGCCAATTCCACTGGGCCCTTGTTCAAACATTTGTAGATGAAAAAGGTTACCCTGTGTAAATACCTTTTCTTAAGTAAAATAAAGTAAAACAGTACTGAAATCCAACAGCTAGAATTCATACACTTATGGTCACAGTATCGTACTCAAATGGCATGTTGCTATCATAGGGCCTCTTCTGTGGATCCCAAAAACCATAAAAATGGCTGCTTAAATAATAAATAGGGAAGTGCATCTGTTTAAACATAGCAGCAAAAAAATCTTGCTCAATAAGACCGTTAACTTTTTTTTTTAACTATCTTGTTTTAGCCTTTAGAAATGTTATGCATTCGTCCTAGAAACATCAAGATGATCCTGTAGCCAAACTCAGGTAGTCAGGTCATATAAATTAAGTGAATTGTTGCTGTCACCACTCACCATTTTGCACAAGCAGGGCAGTGGATGTAAGACTGGGAGGTCTGTACTAGAGAACGTCGAGACATACAGGTTTTGGTGCTTTTCTCTTCCTACACAGTCTGTCCCAATGTTTGTTGTCACTTTTCTCCCTCACCTGTTTTTCCCTTCCCTGTTCCCTATCCAGTCCATCTGGTTTTAAAGCTTACCTGTTTCTGGTTGCTCCTATGTACTAAAAACTGTCTATTTGGAGAAATAATTCAAAATGGTAGACAGGCCATTTACAAATGAGCCCTTCCCAGGGGGATAAATTAATGAAGAGGTGGAGCGAAGGTGGAATGATATGATTTATTGGGGAGAAGACTGTGACCTTGTTCTGGCCTGTGATAGGTATTCAGAGGAAACCCCAGCTGATGTAGGATCAAAGGTCACAAATCCCAAATAAGTCAATGAGAGTCAAAACTCCCACTGACTTCAACCAGGCCAGGATTTCACCCCAATTTTTTAAAATCTGGGCTTTAGTACTTAGTCAACATTTCCTCTTCCTTATTTATCTCCTGATTGCATTTAAAATGTAGGATCTGGAAGATTAATCAGAGTTCCTAAAACCTACTAATTAATTATTAAATATTCAATTAATTATAAAAGATAAAACAATCATTTTCAATGAAATGTTACACATTAATAACTAATACTGGATTTCATAATTCTTTATACTTATTTCCCGTTACCTATAATCTTATTTCTCTGACTGCAGGAGTTAATTGACCACAGCATAATCAATGTATAGTGGTGGGCCATTAAAAAGTCATCATCATTTGCCAACAGTTACCCGAAAGCAGTATCTGAGCTTCTGCAATTATTCCCTGTGCTTAGAATAGGAAGTAACTGCATTAACTAAATGGCAGTACAGTATCTGCTCGCAAAAGCTGATTTTTTTAATGGTACCCAATATTTACCGAATTTGATTATTTACTGATGACATTGAGCTAGGATATAAAAAAAAACGGAAAAGCTACATCTTATTGACAATGGTGTGTGTATATGTGTGTGCGTGTGCCTACATGCAGAGCTATGCAAGTTAAATTTAAATTAGTTTGGCTGGACAACTAGATAAAGTATTCATGTAGGTGGAATTTCACAGTATTTTTAAAAGAAATTATTCAAAAAATATGTATTGTGTGTTCTCCCAGGCTGATAGAGATGAGCTATTAATTAATTAATATTCATTAATTTATTAACACATTTCATTTGCATCTTCCAATTAAAATATTTGTAATTGTTTTCAATGGTTTGCCCAGCTCCAGTTAAGACTCTTTATTTTGACTGTGAAGATGAAGGAGTGTAGATTAAGTCTAGCAGGCAGCTGAAGCTCAAAGCTAGGGAACAGTTTATCCATCAAATCAGAGTTCAAAGCAGAATGTGTTAATATAAAATAGCTGCTTAGAGAAATGAAATGACCCAGTCTTCAAAAATACAAATGTCTAAGCAGCTACATTGATATTTGCTTTGGTAACTGTACATTTTAATCTAAATGGAATATTCTTGCCTTTATCTGTTTACAAGTAGCCATTGCAACCTCATCACTAGTGGTACAGTCGATAGTTACTATGCCCTATCCAGAAAGCTTCTCTGTTACAAGAAAATCAACATAATACATGTTTGGTATAAAAAAATCCCCTCCCTAGCACTATTGTCAAACATATTCCATATGGTGAGAAACCTCTACAGATACCCTCTGCTCTCTTAACCCAGACATCGAGACTTTGTTTCTTTAATTCAGTACAGTGTACAGCTTTGGATAGGAAATCCTACCATCAGCACAAAAGGGAGCACAAAAGGGAGTAAAGCCTGCTTTGAATTAAAGACATTTTGCTAGTTAAGAACAATGTGAGATTGGATCTTGTCAGCTAGATCCCGAGCTCCAGCCAAACTATACAGTGGAGAGTGGAGGCAAAAGTGACCTTAAGCCTGGGAGCGGCCCTTGGTTACACCTGGCTGACCATGGCCCTACAGGTTTGCCCTGGAGCCAGAGTATTCTTATCATGGACTCCTTTCCCTCAGCATGGCCCACAATGCAGAGCCAGAGGACCCTCAGCTGGGCACATCTGCTGCATGTCCAGCTGGTTTGCACCACCATTGTATTGCAAATCAAACATAACAAGGCAAAGGATATGGCCTGTTGGACTGGATTCACACTAGGACACCAGAGTGATTTAAATATAGACATCCATAAAGACAATATGTACAATGAAGTCCCGGCTATCTAAAATGAGATCCAACACTACTTTATCATAGATCTAGACTTCATTGTATCTTATGTACACAGCAGTGTCTTCCTATTTCTGCTGCAAGAAAGTGATAGATCCTTAGTATCTAAATTAGTCGCATTTCTAGAGGTGGATATTAAAGGCAAAACCCAGAATAAAGCAAAGTATACTCCTGTGCTCCACATTTTTCCAATGAAATAGCATATGGCTGGCTGCTGCAGTACTGTGGCAATTAATACCCATATGGTTCTTGCAATGAAAACACAAAGAAAGAAAATGACAGAGCACTGCAAGGGGAAAATGGTTACCTACCTTTTGTAACTGTTGTTCTTTGAGATGTGTTGGTCATGTTCATTCCATTCTAGGTGTGCACGCGCCCAAGTGCGCAGTCGTCGGAGATTTTGCCTAGCGGTATCAGTAGGGTCGGCTGTGGTGCCCTCCGGTTATGCAGCGGTATATCAGGCGCCGCCGGCCCTATGCTCTCCCAGTTCCTTCTTATCACCCATGGTGGTTAGTCAGCGTGCCTTCCCCTGCTTGGCAAGGGATAGCAGTTTTTCTCAAATGAACTTTATGCCTTGAGAAATTTGAGCATTTTTGAAAATACAGATAACATCAAAGGTGAGATGAGCTGTCCCCACCTCTCATCCACAAACTGCAATAACTAACAATCATGAACCCAGGCCAATACAAGAAAGCATGTCATGGAACACCAGGAAACATTTCTGACTAAGAACAGGTCTCACCTTTTAGCTTTTGCCATTGTGAAGGGCAGACACAAAGAAGATTGTAGATTCCTTTTTCATACACACCCAAAATATGGACACTGGTCTGAAAGCCATTTGTTCCTCTTTGGTTAAGATACTAGAATGGAAAACTCAGTGGAACAGCCCCTACAGAGAGAGCAATTTTCAGTATTTTCTGAGACAGAAAAAACTCTAAAATAGCACTTTTCTATTTCACATTCAGTACCAAGTTAAATCAGGAAATGATTTACAAAAAGACCCTACAATAAAGGCTGAAATATGCCATCAGGCTGTAAGTCTTTAACATCTATATTAGAAAAGGATATTTATGGATAGCTGAAGGATACATTTGATAACGTTCCATTAAACAAGTGTGAATCAGCATGGATTTATAACAGATAAATCATACTTGACAAGCATGGTTACTTTTTCTTTTTAGTGAAATAAAGTAGCGATCTAGATAGAGGGGAAGCAATAGCTTTAAATATATGTGTATCTTCACAAAACTATTGACAATTTCACATGATGGATCATTGCATAATTTCTCTAAATATAAGTTACGAGTTAATAAAATGAAATCAGAGCTCTGGAATAAAAGGTATAACAGTTCTTTCATCCAGTCTCCACAGTATGACAAGTTTAAGTAAGTCCCTTCTACTATTCTTTTGCAGGTCACCCATTGTTAAGTGTGGCAACAGCCATCACTTCTATTAGAAGACTGGGTTCCAAATGCTAGCCATTCGTGTTTACTCTTGTATCTCTTTATGAATTCTGCTGATCATAGATAGAACTAAGAAAGCAAATCACACAACAATCTTGACTAGATTATTTTTTCAGCTAAGCTATTTCCTAGCTGCCAAGTCTGCCCTGTGCTATCTATTATATCCCAAAGGGAAAGGTTTCTCCTACAGTTACTGGGCTTCCCACATTACCTTTAGCCAAAAAGTAATACTAGTCTGTAAGTCTGAAGGGAACTAAAGGTTTCTAAAGAACGAATGAACATGAATATACAGTACACTGATAGAGCTTCTGATCAAGTAAAGCCCTTACAAACATTTCCATAGTGCTTCCTCATTGAGAGGAAAAACTAAAACTTCATCTTTCACCTACTCCTGACATCCACACAAATGGATTGCGGCTCTGCTGGCTGGAGCTAACAATAAGCAATTGTTCATCAAAGTCTTCTCAGCCAATACGGTTACAGGCATTACTTTAAAAATTACACCCTTGTTTTCTGAAAATAAAGCAGCTGTGTGTGTGTGTGTGTGTCTGTGTGCATGCATACACAAGTACATATATGAGTACCCAAATAGATGTGTGTGTGCTGTGTATGAGATCTATATCTATATATAAACATTACAAGCATTTACTCATGCAATGTACTATATTCCATCCAGTTGGCATTAAGACAGCACAAGGACCTGTGTACCAATTATGACTTGTGCACTGGGACCATGGGCAAAACAGCTTCCCAAAGGTGTTTACACGTTCCCCTGATCTCCAGGAGGACCCATGAGAAGTCACATTAACACAGAGCCAGTCAGCCACACAGCTGGTGTGGAGGGCTGTGGCCACTATCGCAGCACATAGACTGAAAGAGCTGCCACAGTGGGGCAGCCCTGTGCCTTGGCATTAGTTTGGAGGAGATGGATCTAACCTCCTAACTTGTCCCACATCCATCAAGGCAGCACCTTATTGCTCAGGCTTTATGTGGGTTGAGCAGATTTTGCCCTGGTTGAATATTCAGCAGTGAAGAGTGTAAGAACGACACTTTTTATGAGGAATACATAATTTACACAAGCTGCTGTGAAGGCTGAGTGGTGAGGGAGTTGTGAAAGGGCTGTGCTGCACACAGAAACAAGGAACAGACAGAAGCATGCATGGTGGCAATAGAGGTAAGTGATTTATTAATGATGACCTAGAGATGGGTGAACATTACCACTGAGTATAGTGAGACACAGATTTAGGGTGACCAGATGTCCCGATTTTATAGGGACAGTCCTGATATGTGGGGCTTTTTTTTATATGGGCTCCTATTACCCCTCAACCCCATCCCGATTTTTCACATTTGCTATCTGGTCACCCTACACAGATTAAACCCTCAAAGTACAAGTTGTGCCAAATTAAAGTTTCATGGTCTTAGCTAGGCTTTGGGACACATTATGATCCTAGCTTTCAGGCATTCATAACTACTGTCAGTGTTCCCAGAGAGCAGCACTTAATACATCTTGAGAGACAATCTATCATTAGACAATTGGAAGGCATCATATCTAGCCTCCAATTACCTAGCCCCCATATACCTGGATTTCTCTAAGTCTAGCTGAGTGTGAAGGTATTTGTCTCCCCTAAGTAGTGAAGAACATAAGAATAGCCAAACTGGGTCAGATCAATGGTTCATCTAGCCCAGTATCCTATCTTCTGACAGTGGCCAGTGCCAGATGCTTCAGAGGGAATGAACAAAACAGGGCAATTTATCAAGTGATCCATCCCCTGTTGTCCAGTCCCAGCTTCTGGGAGTCTGAGGCTTAGGGAAACCCAGAGCATAGTAATGTGTCCCTGGTCATCTTGGCTAACAGCCATTGATAGACCTATCTTCCAGGAATGGATCTAATTCTTTTTTGAACCCAGTTATAGTTTTGGCAACGAGTTCCACAAGTTGACTGTGCATTGAGTAAAGAAGTACTACTTATATTTGTTTTAAACCTGCTGCTATTAATTTCTTTGGGTGACCGCAGGTTCTTATGTTATGTGAATGGGTAAATAACACTTCCTTAGTCACTTTCTCCGCACCATTCATGATTTTATAGACCTCTATCAGATCCCCAACTTAGTCATCTCTTGTGTAAGCTGAGCAGTTCCAGTCTTTTTAAACTCTCCTCAGATGGAAGCTGTTCCATACCCCAATCATTTTTTGTTGCCCTTGTCTGTACTCTTTCCAAGTCTAATATTTTTTTTGAGATGGGGCAACCACAACTGCACTCAGTATTCAAGGTGTGGACGTACCATGGATTTAAATAGTGGCATTATATTTTCTGTCTTATCATCTATCCCTTAGCTAACGATTCCCAACATTCTGACCACCACTGCACATTGAGCAGATGTTTTCATAGAAGTATCCACATTGACCCCAAGATCTCTTTCTTGAGTGGTAACAGCTAATTTAGACCCCATCATTTTGTATGTATAGTTGGGATTATGTTTTCCAGTGTGCATTACTTTGCATTTCTTTTCCATAACTCACAAATTAAGTCCTTGTCTCATTCATTCATATGTGACATTCACCTTGAGAAGTCCACAAAGCAAGAGTTATTCTGCTGTAAACCTCACCCAGATGGAGCTGGGGTCTGTCGGTGAGCTCTTTCCTGTTACATAATGGCCAAGTCTATTTACACAGATATCAAAAATGTGTAGTTCTATTTTTAATTCAAACTCCCTGAATACTGAGTGAAACCCAAACTGGCTTTGAGGCTTTTGATTTCACTGGGGTTTTTCTTTTCTACCTAGCACAGGAAATGCACATGAACTTTCATGGTCAGATTGCTCTCCTACTTACTCAGACGTGTTTTACACTGACATTCTTTCCTAGCTGCCTTTACCTATTTACCTACATTATTCCTCTCCCTCTTTATCCTAGGAGTCCCTTCTGCTTTTTGAGGTCCACATGAAGATAACAGTCAAACACATGGCGATTCTGTCTCCTACATTTAAAATATGGTTAGTGAACTTCTTCTTTCCCTGATTATGTTTCTTTGGAATCTGAGAGGGGTGGGGGGTGCCCCTCTCTGCTAGGTTGCTCCAAACACTTACAAACTTTGGAGAGGCAGACGGTCACCAAGGAATCACTCCAGCACACAGGTGCATCACAGAGCCTTTCTTAGCATGTACAGAATCCCAGTGATCTTCCTTGCAAAGGGCAGTAATTGGGAGTAGGACACAAATAGAGTCATAGCACCTAAAGCCAGAAGGGGCCACCGGATCATGTAGTCTGACCTCCTGTGTACCACAGGGCACCAACACCCGCCATCAATTACAAACAGTCCCAATTATCCCGCCAGGCTTGGCTCTTTAGTCCCAGATTAAGGCACCTCCTTCCCTTGGGGGCAGTGGCTGATACTTACGTGCAGTACAAGATCACAGGCCACATGCTCAGGCTGATCCCTGGGCCTGTCTCCCAGCCCCAGCTCAGACTCTTGGCCTGCGAGGTCCCTGTAGCAGGAGCACATGCCCCATCCTGCAGCGTGTGCAGTAGTCCCTTCTCAAATCACATCTCCCATCTCCAATCAGAGGAGAGTTGGCAGCAGGAAGTAGGGGTGGGATTTCCTGCCAGCTCTCTAGCCAGCTTGGGCTCTGTGAGGGTGGAGAGGCCAGGTGGAGACGGTGGTCTCCCCAGCCTGCCCATCCCCAAGCAGTCAGGGTTCCGCCGCAGACCCAGCCTTCACAGCGTTGCTGCTGACCTGGGGAGTGGTGACTGTACAGAATCATTTCCTACAATCTTCAGGAGATATGCCAAAGAAATCAGACCACGCAAATGCACTCGATTTTATTATTTTAAGGTGGATATTTTATGAAATCTGTACACTGCCTCATCCCTTAGTGACTTGATTCATGCCATCACAACTTCTGTGTAAAGGTCTAAGTTCCCGAAAGTCAACGTGCTTAGTTGGATTCCTATGAAATTTGGTGTGCCAGAGGAGGGTGCAGGGCAGGGATAGTGAGCCAGTTTGGGGGTCATGTGAGCCAGGGGTTCTGGAGATATAAGCCCTGGAAAAAATTGCCATTTGTCAACAAATGTCTAGGTGGGGTTGTTTTTGTGCAGAGCTAGAGATCAAACTATTGATGAGCTGTGGGTCAAAATGGTCCCAGTCTGTCGGGTTTTACCCAAGATAGTGCACAACACACATTAACTGCTCATGTCTTCACTTGTGTAGCTGTGCAGTCTGGAAGGATTGCAGTGTGCATGTGCCAATAAAGGGAAAAAAGCATGAGAGGATTTCTCTGCAGCCATTTGATGCCTGGGTAGTTTGAAGGTATGTGTTGATGCCATTAACCTTGGTGGCCACCCCACCACTGATGATTCTAGTCTGAACCTCTGTACACCTGTGCAATAAAGATTTTAAAAATGCATGTTGCTTGCTACAAGTTGTCTCTGTTATGATGTAACATGTTTTTTATGTTATGGAGATGTTTCCTGTGAACACAGCGGAACAGTCAGCAGCCAGTCTAACCAACATTCTTGTTATGCCAGGTGGAGATGAGCCGGAGACAGAGAACTGGGGGAGGTGGAGGGAGACAGGGCCAGGGGTTGCTGCCAACCCCACAGTACAAGCTCTTCCCTTCCTTTTTCAGCCTTCACTCTCACCCACAGGAGTCCATCTAGCACTATTAAAGGAGAAAAGTGGGGATGGAGGAGAAAAAAGGTTTCCTGAATTTTCAAAATACTGTAAATTCCTTTACGTTGATTATTAGCTAAGGTACCCTGTAGATTCCCACAAACAAAGCTCTTATAGCAAGTGGCCTGGTTGGAAGATGGGCCATCAGTTCTGTGTGATCTTTCCAAGATGAAGGCAGGGTCTTATAAAGTATTTGAGTGGTCTGTGACTTTCACTTGAGTTCAAAGCTACCTACAGTACTTGCTTTCAGAAACATTGTTATCAACACACAAAAACTAGAGCGATCCATCAAAGCAAGGGGTTGTCTGAGAGATTTTTTATGTTTTTAATATCACACAATCTAATTTGAAACACCTAGGGCCTACTTTCCTGTCACTTACATGAGTCATACATTGATGTCACTACGATAGGCCTGATTCTGCTCCCAAACTAGTGCAAATCAGGAGTAAATTCACTAATATTAGTGCAGATGCACTAGAGTAAAATTAGGCCCAGTGAGTTACTCCTGATTTACACCAGGCTCTATTTTTGCTGCTTTACTTTTTGTCATTAAAAAAGTTCTGAAATATTTTGCCACTTTCTATTCCTTCAGCATTTTCTGAGGGAGCCAAAAGAGCTGAAATGATAGTAAAAAGGGGCTCTGTCCTTTAACAAGACTCAAACTTCATAAACTTTGTTATTCTTAGAAAACATTGAATCTAGAATCCACAAGTACATTTCGGTTTTCCAAAACTTGTTTACCCTTAAGTTATAGTTAAATGTACAACAGTGATTAAACCGAATAAAGTCATGGAAAGTGTCATTCTTACATGGCACTGTGTATTCACTGTGCATTGTTTAATGTATTTTTCCTAGATCAGTTCAAGATGGCAGTAATATATTTCATATCAGTGTGATAATCTTACAGACAAAGGTAATGGAGGGTTTGGTGGGGGAAGTAATGCAAAGTGATGAAGTAATCCCCCAGTTCTTAAAAACTGCAGAGGAGTGGTGTCTGACATTCTTATAAAACAATTCTACAGTTTACCACACTCAAAGTCTCAGTTTGACAAGATACAGATTATGCTGTTTTTCAGTGTAAATCCCAGAACTGTGTATGCACAAGGGGGAATACTAAAGAGTCATTTCCATAAACCACGGATTAGTATTTATTTATTGTTTAGATTGTGGCAGTGCTCACTATATGCTATGCAGTTTCCAGACACAGAGGAAAGAGAGAAAGGGTAAGTAACTTAAAAGCCTAAATACCATTTTTCAAAAGTGACTTAGGCTGCCTAGGTCTCACTGGGATTTAGGCTGCAAAGGGCCAGCTTTTCAAAGGTCTTTAGGTGCCAAAAGATCCAGCTGGGAACCTACTGGGATTTTTAGAAGTGCCTAAACATCTAACTCCTATTGCTTTTCCCATCTGCTTATGCATTTTTGAAAATCGCAGTAGACATCTATTTGCATCTTAAAGTATCTAAATACCTATGAAAAGCTGGCCCTAAGAGCCTAAGTTGCTTTTGGAAATGGCACTTAGGCTCCTAAATCACTTACACACTTTTGAAACTGTTACCCGGAGTCCCTGTCCCCAGGAATGTGCAATCTAACGTATTCAACACAAGCTCCATTTCTGCCCCATAATTTCTATATGGTTTTAAATGTAATCTCCATGCTCTGTCCAGATGTTACAGCTGAGAAGCCTGATATAATTACGGAATACTGCTCCCTTTATCGCACACGAGAAGTTCACTCATTCCTATAGTGAGTTGAATTTTTTTTTAAATGAAAAAAATCAGCATTAACTGTTGAATCAAAGCAGTAGAGTTTTTAGACTACCTCTCCATTCATATATACATAAGCCCAACTACACGTACAAGATGATGGCATCTAAATTCATTGTTACTACTCAAGAAAGAGTCATTGCGAATAGTTCTCTGAAAATGTCTGCTCAATATGCAGCAGTGGTGGGGAAAAAAGCTAACAGAATGTTAGGAACCATTAGGAGAGGGATAGATAATAAAACAGAAAATATTATAATGCTACTATATAAATCCATGGTAGGCTCACACCTTGAATACTGCGTGCAGTTCTGATCGCCCCATCTCAAAAAAAGATATATTAGACTTGGAAAAAGTAAAGAGAAGGGCAACAAAAATGACTAGAAGTATGGAATAGCTTCCATAGGAGGAGAGATTAAATAGACTGGGACTGACTGGCTTAGAAAAGAGACAACAAAGGGGGAATACCCAATAGACAGCTATAAAATCACGAATGGTGTGGAGACAGTGACTAAAGAAGTGTTGTTTACCGCTTCACATAACATAAGAACAAGGGGTCACCCAATGAAATTAATAGGTCTAAAACAAACATAACTTGTTGCCAGAAGTATAACTGGGTTAAAAAAAGAATTAGATAAGTTCCTCAAGGATATGTCCATCTATGACTATTAACCAAGATGATCAGGGATACAACCCCAGGCTCTGGGTGTCCCTAAGCCTCTGACCACCAGAAGCTGGGACTGGATAACAGGGGATGGATCACTCGATAAATTGTCCTGTTCTATTAATTCCCTCTGAAGTATCTGGCACTGGCCACTGTCAGGAGGCAGAATACTTGCCTAGATGGACCATTGGTGTGACACAGTATGGTCAGTCTTATGTTCTTATGCTTATGGAAATAGAAGCCAAAAGTAGCTGAGTCCTCATACTGAGTTCTTCAGATCATGTATGTCAATTTAATTGGCCCCTTATGATACCAATGAAGAGAAAAACCATTTCTAAGACATCTGATACAGTGGAGACCATTGAAAGCTGTTGCCCTGCACTAAGGGATTCTGCAGGAAATCAAAGGATTCCCCATTGAACTCCACCACTTACTACCATCCTGTTATAAAAGCCATAGCTGAGGGACTGAGAGCCAAGGAAATTTCCCTGCAATGCTCTCTCAAGCAGGAGGTCTGGGGGAACAAAAGAAGAAGGAGAGAAAATGGCTTTGAGTCCCTAAAGTGTGATATATTAAAAACTGTTAAAATTGTGATCTATCACTTTAAGTTCCATGGGGTTTTCCAGAACCTGCTTCCGTAGGGAAGTGTGTGATCAGAATCAGTTCTGGAGAGAGCCAGCCTAGAGAAAGGTGTGGTGAGTTGTGCCTCTGTTTTAGGGAGCAGCCTGCTTTGTCCTTCTCTGTTTTTGAGTTCTTGTGTGTTATTGTTCTGAATTCTAAGAATTAAAATAGTGTTATGCTGCAACCTTCCAGCAAGAGTATTTGAATGTTTTTGTCTGATTCTCTGTTTGCATGCCATGCAACATAGCAGAAAGAACCAGGGAACTTGTGGGCTAAGAAAGCTGCAGCCCCATGTGCGCCATCCTCTCTGTGACAATGACTGCTCCCCTATCCCCATGGCAGTTCTGAGTTAGGTTGCTGTAGGAGGAACACCCAAAGCACAGAGGGGTGGGGACATTGTGGGGCTGCTGCTTCCTTTCCCAGCAGAAAGGACCTGTGCTACTTGCTCTGCTTTATTTATCTCCCAACCCGCCTCTCTGAGCAGAGTGCAGGCACATGGTGGCGATTAATGCTGCTTGGAGCCCACTTGAATATCCTCTGGATCCTGCAAAATGTCCCCCTCGTGTGCCTTCCCAACTCAAACAGCCCTGGCCCCACTGACCTATGGCATGCTGTGAGCTGTGACTTTTCAGCTCCCCACAACCCTGCCCCTGTTCTTTGGTTTTGCTGAATTTACTGGGCTAGCAGAGAGATGTTGGTGAGAATAATTTTTTTCCCTATCGGGAATTTTTTTAAATCTAACATTGTTGCAGAACTTCTACAACTTACTAAGAAAAGAGCAAAGCTCCCCACATTCTCCCATTCTCAGAAAGGGCCTGTCCCTGCAAACAGTTATGCTGAGTCCAATGTTTCCTATTGTTCGTAATCCTCAATGGGACTCCTTGATGTTGCAAGCAATATGCTTGGTAGTAAGTGCTGGCAGGGCTGGACTCAAAACCTCAACTATCTGGTCTGGCAAGCACACAGTAAACACATTTGCATCTCTGCCTCTTCACTTGTTCCTGATCTCATCCTCAGTTGACAACCTGGTGGTTTAGCCCAGTGGATTTTGCGCTATGATATTCCACCAAGATGCCAGCAATCCTGACAACAAGGAAAATCTGTTGTTATAACTCTTGGTAAAGTCCCAGCTCACCTTCTTTCCTCCCACCCCTGCAGCTTCCTAAGCTCAACATTTGAAACCCTCTCTTAGGCTAGGTCTACACTACGGGGGGGTGTTGACCTAAGATACGCAACTTCAGCTACGTGAATAGCGTAGCTGAAGTTGCGTATTTTAGGTCGACTTACCTGGCTGTGAGGACGGCGGCGAGTTGACCGCTGCCGCGCCACCGTCGACTCCGCTTCCGCCTCTTGCCGCGGTGGATTTCCAGAGTCGATGGCAGAGCCATCGGGGATCGATTTTATCGCGTCTTCACTAGACACGATAAGTCGATCCCCAATAGATCGATTGCTACCCGCCGATCCGGCGGGTAGTGAAGACGTGCCCTTATTTTTCATTTGGCCTGGATGCTATTTTTGAATTTGCTTCTCTCCCTCTCTCTCTCTCTCTCTCTCTCTCTCTCTGCTGCTTGGATTTAGCACTATATTTATACCTTGAATTGTGATTCTTATAGGTCAGCAAGTAACCATCATAAGCAGAAGTATCCAAATTAAATACAGGCGTGTTTCAACAAGGGAACACAATCTGATTCCAAAGGTGAAAGATCAGCTTTATTAACTAAGCCACCCACCTCCCCAGGAATATTACATGAATTAAAACCAGACTTCCTGGTGTTAGAAATGCGATTCCTGTCAGCAGTATAAATTATGCTTGAAAAGATTTTACTTGCTTTTCTGCAAAATCTGAAATCGTTAAATTCTTCTAACCTTCTTATGCATTAAACAGTCACAGAAAGCTTTCTAATTAATGTGGACAATGTCCCGTCTTCTACATGTGGCCCTAATCAGTTTCAGTTGAACTGTCCCTTACGGACATACAGGGGATATTCAAGGATTTGCTGTATTTGATGATGAAAGTGAATACATCATTTTAAAAAAATGAGTGAGCCTCCTTTACATTTGCCCATAGCAATGGGAAGATACAGCCATCTCTGAAAATTACTGCTACTATAAAGATTTTATTTGGAAGAGTAAAAACATGAATTGCTGGTTCCTTTAAAGCTTAGAGGGGTCTTATATCCCAGATGGTTTACACTGCATTCATCCAATCATCATGTGCTGATAGTCAAAACCAACAGCAGACCTCTGTCATAAATAGCCGGCAGACAATGCAAGGCTGTAAAAGCTGATGGCTAATTTACAGAAAAAAAAGAGGAATAACCATATTTTACTTGACAGACCAAGTTTGAGGAATGACTTTGAGTAGGAAGGAAGAACTGGCCCCCTCCTGAAAGTGCTATAGTCTTGATTTTGTATAGAGGTAGCACTTTAGAAGAATTTTGTTGAGTGGGTTTGGACAGTATAGACCTCATCTGACTCCGGAGTAAATCAGAAGTAACTCCATATCACTCAGTGAAGTTAAACTTGTATAAATGAATCCCTAATTATGTTTTCTCTATTGCTAAACAGCCCCACATGAGCTTTTTACACTACAACCCTTAGTTGTGTACATCTAATTTGTACTTATAACAACAGGTATAACAGTAAAGATAAAGAAACTCCATGAATTAATGTTGCTAAGATATACAAAGGCTTGGCAGAATTCAATTTTTTTAATACTTTCAACAGAAATTATCAATGTTTATTTTTAAACACTTCTTTAGATATTTTTCCAATTTAAATTTTCAGATGCAGGAAATTATGGTGGGAGGTGTCAGGCAATGCAAAGGTTAAACAATAATTATTTACTGACAGTAGATGTTGAGATTCAACATTTTAAAACTTTATAACCATTAAAACACAAATTGTCATCACATGTCAAAACATACAAATATCCTTAAATCAAAGTATTTCCATTTGATGATCATCAATGGAAATACTTTTTCATCAGGTTGTGTGGGTATGGTGAAATTGACATTTACCAACATTTACCAATCAAACTCTAATCCTTCCAACCCTACATATATACACAACTGAAGGTTTGAATTGCTCTTGTATCATAAGTGGAGCCTATAAATTGGGTGGGTGCAGGGACAGTGTCTGGTGTCTGATAGTACTCTGCAATCTAAGGAGAACAGGCCAGTGCTTAATTTGTGCCAGGGCTTGCCAGGGCTGAGCCCTGGCACCTCTAGGCTTGGCAGTTCATAGCCCTGGCACCGCCAGGCTTGCTGTGTCAGTTATGAATGTAAAAAAATTGCTTGAGCCCCAACATGTCTTTCATTAAAATTAAGCACTGTCTGGGACAGTCTGAATTCCTTAAGTGTTCATTTCCGGTTACTCTAATATTAGGGGGGTTTAAAGATCTAGAATTAGACTCATAGACTCATAGACTCATAGACTTTAAGGTCAGAAGGGACCAATATGGTCATCTAGTCTGACCTCCCGCATGATGCAGGCCACAAAAGCCGACCCACCCACAACAGAATCTTCCAGCCTGCGACCCCTGCCCTATGCTGCGGAGGAAGGCGAAAAACCTCCAGGGCCTCTGCCAATCTACCCTGGAGGAAAATTCCTTCCCGACCCCAAATATGGCGATCAGCAGTACCCCGAGCATACAGGCAAGATTCTACAGCCGGACCCTCATTTTACCCACGATGGCACGTTAATGCCTAATTGACTAAAACCACGTTATCCCTTCAAACCATTCCCTCCATAAACTTATCAAGCCTAATCTTGAAGCCAGAAAGGTCTTTCGCCCCCACCGTTTCCCTTGGAAGGCTGTTCCAAAATTTCACCCCTCTGACGGTTAGAAACCTTCTTCTAATTTCAAGCCTAAACTTCCCCACTGCCAGTTTATATCCATTCGTTCTCGTGTCCACATTACTACTGAGCTGAAATAATTCCTCTCCCTCCTTGGTATTAATCCCTTTGATATATTTAAAGAGAGCAATCATATCCCCCCTCAGCCTTCTTTTGGTTAGGCTAAACAAACCGAGCTCCTCGAGTCTCCTTTCATAGGAAAGGTTTTCCATTCCTCGGATCATCCTAGTGGCCCTTCTCTGTACCCGTTCCAGTTTGAGTTCATCCTTTTTAAACATAGGAGACCAGAACTGCACACAGTACTCCAAATGAGGTCTCACCAGCGCCTTGTATAACGGAAGCAGCACCTCCCTGTCCCTACTAGAAATACCTCGCCTAACGCATCCCAAAATCGCATTAGCTTTTTTCACAGCCACGTCACATTGCCGACTCATAGTCATCCTGCGATCAACCAGGACTCCGAGGTCCTTCTCCTCCTCCGTCACTTCCAACCTATGCGTCCCTAACTTATAACTAAAATTCTTATTAGTCATCCCTAAATGCATCACCTTACACTTCTCACTATTAAATCTCATCCTATTATTTTTACTCCAATTTACAAGGTCATCCAAGTCTCCCTGCAGAATATCCCGATCCTTCTCCGAATTGGCAATACCTCCCAACTTTGTGTCATCCGCAAACTTTATCAGCCCACTCCTACATTCGGTTCCGAGGTCAGTAACGAATAGATTGAATAAAATCGGACCCAAAACCGAACCTTGAGGAACCCCACTGGTGACCTCCCTCCAACCCGACAGTTCACCTTTCAGTACTACCCGCTGCAGTCTCCCCTTTAACCAGTTCATTATCCACCTCTGGAATTTCATATCGATCCCCATCTTTTCCAATTTAACCAATAATTCCTCGTGCGGCACAGTATCAAACGCTTTACTAAAATCGAGGTAAATTAGATCCACCGCATTTCCTTTATCTAGAAGGTCTGTTACTTTCTCAAAGAAGGAGATCAAGTTGGTTTGGCACGATCTGCCTTTCGTAAACCCATGTTGTAATTTGTCCCAATTGCCATTCACCTCAAGGTCCTTAACTACTTTTTCCTTCAAAATTTTTTCCAAGACCTTGCATACTACAGAAGTTAAACTAACAGGTCTGTAGTTACCCGGGTCACTTTTTTTCCCCTTCTTAAAAATAGGAACCACATTAGCTATTTTCCAGTCCATCGGTACCACCCCCGAGTTTACAGATTTATTAAAAATTATCGCCAAGGGGCTTGCAATTTCTCGCGCCAGCTCCTTCAATATTCTAGGATGGAGATCATCCGGTCCGCCCGATTTAGTCCCATTTAGCTGGTCAAGTTTGGCTTCCACCTCTGATACTGTAATGTCAATCGCCCCTCCTTTATTCCCCTCTGTCCCGCTCCCTCTATTCCTAAGCCCTTCATTAGCCTTATTAAACACCGACGCAAAATATTCATTTAGATATTGTGCCATGCCTAGATTATCCTTAATCTCCACTCCATTTACATGCTTCAGCGGTCCCACTTCCTCTTTCTTTGTTTTCTTCCTATTTATATGGCTATAAAACCTCTTACTATTGGATTTAATTCCCCTCGCGAGGTCCAACTCTACACGGCTTTTGGCCTTTCTCACCGCATCCCTACATGCTCTGACCTCAATAAGGTAGGTTTCCTTGTCGATCTGCCCCCTTTTCCATTCTTTGTACGCTTTCTGTTTTTTCTTAATCGCCCCTTTGAGACGCCCGCTCATCCAGCTAGGTCTAATTCTCCTGCCTACTAACCATTTCCCCTTTCTTGGGATACAGGCCTCGGACAGCTCGTGCAACTTCAGCTTGAAATAATCCCAGGCCTCATCTGCCTTTAGCTCTCTAAGTATGTTAGCCCAATCCACTTCCCTAAGTAGTTGCCTTAATTTATTAAAGTTGGCCTTTTTGAAATCGTAAACCTTAGTCACAGTTTTATTTCTGTTAATCCTTCCATTTAGTTTAAACCGAATTAGCTCATGGTCACTCGAGCCAAGGTTGTCCCCTACTACCATTTCCTCAACTAGGTCCTCACTACTCACCAGCACCAAATCTAAAATGGCATCCCCCCTCGTTGGTTCAGCTACTACTTGCTGAAGGAATTCATCTGCTAGCACGTCTAGGAACATCTGAGCCCTATTATTGTTACTAGCATTTGTTCCCCAATCTATGTCTGGGAAGTTAAAGTCCCCCATGATCACACAGCTCTTATTAGTTTTTACTTCCTTAAAAACATTAAATAGTTCTCTGTCCGCATCCAGGCTAGATCCCGGCGGTCTATAGCACACCCCAAGCAGTATCTCAGGGGAGGCTCTAGTAGTTCTTTTACCCAGTGTAATCATTGCCCAGACAGACTCTGTCTTATCCATTCCATCACTTATTATTTCTTTACATTTTAGTTCATTATTCACATACAGTGCCACACCCCCACCTTTACCTTTTTTCCGGTCATTCCTAAACAGCACATACCCTTCGATACCTGTACTCCAGTCATGACTACAGTTCCACCATGTTTCAGTTATTCCTACGATATCAGGTTTTATTTCTTGGACCAGGAGCTCCAGTTCCTCCATTTTGTTACCTAGGCTTCTCGCATTGGTGTATAAACATCTTACCGTATGCTGTCTATCCTTTCTCCCATTAGTTATGCACTTTGGTACGGACCCCCTAGTGTCCATCCGCCCCCTCCTTCTAATGTCCAATTCCCTACCCCTATCTATATCTGTGCTTATCTCTTCGCCCTCATTTTCAGTGTTGGAATCTGGCGTGGAGATCAACTGGACATCTCCCAACCGTCTCCCCCAAGTTCCTAGTTTAAAGGCCTTTTGATGAGATGAGCCAGCCTCCCTCCCAGAAGTCTATTTCCTTCCCTACTCAGGTGAAGTCCATCCCGCGAGAACAGCTGTCTGTCCCCGAACGCCTCCCAGTGGCCATACATCCCAAAGCCCTCCTTATAGCACCACTCCCTCAGCCAGCTATTTATCCTCACAATTCTGTCTGCCCTTTGCTGTCCTTCTCTAGGAACAGGCAGAATCCCACTGAAGATAATCTGAGCCTCAACTTCCTTAAGCGTCTTCCCCAGCCTGGCATAATCTCCCTTGATTCTCTCTAGCGAGAACCTAGCCGTGTCATTCGTTCCTACGTGAAGGACGATCAAGGGGTTCTTACCTGCTCCCTTTAGGATCCTTTTCAACCGCAGGTCCACATCCCGTATCTTAGCGCCCGGCAGACAGCACACCCTTCTGTTTTCTGGGTCCGCCCTGGTCACAGGCCTGTCTAACCTCCTCAGTAAGGAGTCCCCAATCACATAAACCTGCCTTTGCCTAGGGGCAGCGCAACCTACCAATCTATCCCCTGTTCCCTGCGGCCGTAACTCCTGTCTGTCTCCATTTTCCCTTATAGTCCCCCTATTGCCATCCTGTATCCTCCCGGGGCCGAGTATTGATGCTGTCTCCATCAACTCCTCCCCCCTGTCTATTGGACTAGCTGCCCTTCTTTTCTTCCTCTGCCTCCCACCATCAGTTACCACCTGCTGCGTCCCCTCCTCGTTAGCCAAACACCCAAATCTGTTCCTGAGTTCTATTTCCCCCTCACTAGCCCTCCTTTTCCTTGGCCTGCTTCTCACGGTCACATGCTTCCACTGCTCTTGTTCTCCCCCCGACATTCCCCCCTCACAGACCATAGCCCCCGCTTCCACCTGCACCCCTGAGCATTCCCCTTCAGTTACCCCTTGCCTTTGCTCCATTAGCTGTTCAAACCCCCTTCTAAACTCTACCAGGGTCTCTACCTGCATCTCCAACCCCCGAACCTTTTCCTCTAACAGAGCAAGTAGGCGGCATTTCATACAAACATACCTCTGAGCAGTTGCACCTGCTAGGACTATATACATACCGCAGCTGCTACATGCTTTCATCTGCATTGTGTCCCCTGCTGCTTGGCTCATGGCTGCCATGGTCTCTGCCTGCAGCCTCTGATGGAACAAAGCACACCGACCACCGCGCCCTCCTGCCTCCCCTTCCAAACTCCCACTTAAACTCCCCTGTTTGCCGACCGCTGCTCGCTGCTAGCTGCTCGCTGCTTGGCTGGGAGGCCTCTTTTATAGGTCCCCTAATCAGCCAAGCTCCGCCCCCTAATCAGGGCTCGGGGCTCAGCACACTGCCCCTACAGGCCTCTACACATACAAGCACCACAAAGACAGACGCAAGTACAGATACCTTCTCCTCCAATGAGACTCACTCCCACTTAAACTCCCCTGTTAGCCGCCCTGTTTGCCGACCGCTGCTCGCTGCTTGGCTGGGAGGCCTCTTTTATAGGTCCCCTAATCAGCCAAGCTCCGCCCCCTAATCAGGGCTCGGGGCTCAGCACACTGCCCCTACAGGCCTCTACACATACAAGCACCACAAAGACAGACGCAAGGTACAGATACCTTCTCCTCCAATGAGACTCACTCCCACTTAAACTCCCCTGTTAGCCGCCCTGTTTGCCGACCGCTGCTCGCTGAATATGTAAATATTGCTGTGGGTGTAAACTGGGCTCCATAGAAACACACTTTCAACCTTAGCTCTTTATTTTAAAAGTGCTTGGTTTGCAAGCACATACTAAAGATGGACCCCAGCCATCCCCATCTGAACTTTCCCTACATTTTGGTGTTTTCAGATTCCATGTTCTAGTCTGGCACCACCTCTAGTGTGCATAATCACACCCTCCCCCCCCCACCCGCCCATATATATGGGCATAGGAATGTCTAACATGGCTGTATCCATGTCATTTGGGGTTATGTTTTCTGTACTGGATTTGAGCAGTGTAGACCAGGACACTGTATTCTCATTACTGGATATAAAAATGAGATTTCATGGGGCCGCACCAAAAAGACAATTTTCAAGGTCACAGTACAAACAAGAAATGCTGACATTACTAGATGTTTGGAGCACTATGTAAAATCTTTGTCAGTGCAAACAAAAGGAAACTGTTATGAAAAGTACAGCACTGCGTCCCAGCCAAAGCTCCAAGAGTTTGTTTATGGTATGGCTAATGGCTCCATCCCACCCACACAACTCATGCTGGCACCACTGGAGAAGAATATACTAGTTTTTTAATGAGAAATTCAGAGAGTTCTCTGATAAGAGAGCAATTATCTGAAGACAATATCATCATTTGTGGGAAGGCTTCCATCCTCCTTTATACCAGCGATACGAACATGTTTTACTCTAGCCTAACGTTCTCCTTTCATCTAGACTATAGCTGGCTTTCACAATTGTTTCATTTAAAATGCTGCCACAACAATACCTTTTATTTGATTTCCCAAGAACTATATTTTTTAAGTTTGTGTCGGGTCAGTAACTGGTGCCTGGAACATGCTTTTAGCCACATGCCATGAACTGGACCAAGTTAAAGGCTTGAATTACTGACAATGTTCCCCTCTTGCCATTGCCACAGAATGTACCCTATCAGAGTGTATCAGTACTTTGCACTGGGTACAAAATATAAGGACTGTATGAGTGTGGCTGTAGTAGCTGTGGGGTCTCCTTCACTCTCATAGTATTTCACTATCTTCTTTACTTCCCTTATTCGTTTGCAGAACATTTTGTACCTCGTTCTCCCAGGTCCAGAGGCAATACGATCATTATTAAGTCTGCAAGTTTGTCATGGAGATCACGGAAGTCACGGATTCTGTGACTTTCTGGGACCTCCGGGACTTCTGCAACAGCCGGTGTGACTGGCCCGGGGCCACCTGAGCAGCTCAGGCAGCCACACCGGCCACAGCTGGGGCAGTCTTGGGCCACCACACCCCTCTCCCGCAGCAGGAGTTTGGGTGTGGGAGGGGGCTCAGGGCTGGGGGTTGGGGTGCAGAGGGGGTGAGGGCAGCACTTACCTCAGAGGGCTCCCCAGAAGTGGCGACATATCTCTCCCTCAGCTCCTAGGCGGAGGCATGGCAAGGCGGCTCTGCGCACTGCTTCCAGCTGCAGACACCACCCCCCCACAGCTCCCACAGGCTGCGGTTCCCAGCCAATGGGAGCTGCAGAGCTGGCGCTCGGGGTGGAGGCAGCGTGCAGAGCCATCTGGCCACACCTCCACCTAGGAGCTGAGGGAGGGACATGTCACAACTTCCGGGGAGCCACACGGAATCAGGTAGGGAGCCTGCCAGTCACACCAAACCCCCCCCCATTACCAGCAGGGGTACCAGGCTGCTCTCCCCAGAGCATCTGCAGTGCCCCCTAGACTGCCCCCCCAAGCACCTGTGGCACCCCCGGGCTGCCACCCCCCAAGATTTAGTCAGGGGTATATAGTACAAGTCATGTGGATTTTTGTTTATTGCCCATGACCTGTCCATGACTTTTACTAAAAATACCCTTGACTAAAACGATGCCTTTATCATTATTCATGCAGCCACCCTGCTGTCTTAGTGCCTGATTACTGTGCTATGGTCCAAACTGGGGATCTGAGTTAGGATTCCCTCCTCATTTATGTGCCTCACTCTCAGCAGGGATATGGAAAATACTATAGAAAAATGCCCAGCCTTCGAGGTGACAGACTAACCTCCTGTGACCAGTGCAAGGAGTGGCACTGAAAAGCTCAGGAAGGCTCCACCTCCAGCCCTCTTCACACAGAGGAAGGGTTCCTATGACATGGGGCCTCCGCGGCTAGAGAAAGCAGAAGGATCTTTGGGTTCTGAGAAGATGTTACTAAAATCCTGCTCTCCAGTGGTGGAAATGCTCACCATCCAGAATTTTATTGCTGCCTCTTCGCCTTTTGTGTTTGACCTTAACCAGTAAACTCTTCAGAGCAGGAATAATCCTTATTTCTCTTTGGAAAGTGTTGGCGCACCAGAAACAACGGCCTGTGTTTGTTATCTGCTATGTCCTGCTCGTGTTGTGATGATGAACTCAGTATGTATCCTGTTGACTGAGGTTGATTTTAACAACTGTCGTTTCATTCTGTGAGATTGGTAGTCTCTTTAACTGTGTCCTTTAGGCCTCAGTCCTCCAAAGAGGACCAGGTGGGGAAACCTCTAAGTCCCACTGAAATCAATGGGTCTATTCTCATGTTTAAATTGAGCATGTGCTTAAATGCTTTGCCGGATCGAGGCCAGAGTGCATAGGACTGGGCCCACACCAAGTATAGTCCTGCTGCAATGGAAACTTTCAGTCTATTTATTATGGTGAGGTAGTGCCATTCTTTTCCTATTTCAAATTATACAGAGCATAATCTTTTAATGGTCCAGTCTCATTCTGTTCAATTTAATTGTAGCTTTTGCCAGCCTTCAGCATAGCAGGATGGGGCCGCACACAGCCCCCAAATAACCCTGTTTATATTTATTTGCTGCTTCTTAACAAAAATCCCCACTATCAGAGCTTAATCTCTTCCAACGCTAAACAAAAACAGATTTCCCTGTATTTCTTCTCTTTTCCCTGTTTCCTAGATGCAACTGCCAAGTTCCATGTCACTATTTACAACAGACTATCCCACTATAGTCATTACTGTCCTTTTAAAAATAATTACTAGGAGGGTTTTAGAAAAGCAGGGGGAGGAAAGGAGAGAGGACTGTTGCTGTTTTGCAAAAGGGCAGAGTTAACATGAAGAACAAAAACAATGATATCAGGGTGAACAGTAATGATTAAAAAGGCTTTCAAAGCCACAGAATCAAAAGGCATGTGTAGCTGGAAAGCCTCTAGCTCCTCAAAGGCCTGGGATCAGTCCAAGAGAATGGCAAACCAGTGAGAAGTTACATGAGTTTTGCCATCAGTCTTCATTGTAAAAGACAACGGGGAAGTTCCTATTCTAATGGCACTTTTAGCAGGGAGTCAGAATGTGGCCTGAACAAAGATGGTCAGACTCAGGAGCAGGCTGGCAAGGCACTTGACAAATATGTGTAAATTAAGCCTCACCAAAGCCATTGGAGGTAGGTTTGATCTCTCTTTTCCTGGTAGGGAAAGTTCAGCACAGAGAATGACTTAGCTAACACTGCTGTAATTCCATTGGCTTCTGATTTACATGAGAGTGCATAAGAGGAGAATCAGGCCCAACAAATTCAGGGCAGAACAGGGAACAGACCCACAACCGCCTTACTTGTGTTCCTGTTCTTTAGCCACACACCATGCATCCGCTGTTTCATACAGGAGATAGGCCTGATTCTGATGTGACATCAGACTCAGTCAATTGAGTAACCCCTGCTTGAGTTACACCAGCATCATGAGATGAGGATCAGGCCCACACTGTACAAATACACTCGAAAACCAACAGTTCCTGAGGAGTGGAAAGTTGATCACAATGTGGTGCCTATTTTTAAAAAAGGAGCCAAGGGAAACTGTGGGAATGAGAGACTGCTGAGCCTCCCTTCAGTTCCTGAGAAACTGACTGAGAGTCTCCCTGACTGAGAGAAAAGAATAGTACAGCACTGGGATATACATAGCCCAACAGGGTCAGACCGGCACACAGCTTCTGGGTGAGAAAATCACTTATGCCTTTCTAACCTGCTAGGCTTCTTTGAAGAAATTACTAGCACAGAGGGAGCTGCGTGACTGGAGAGACAGCGAGCAGGCACGTTGCTGCTGTTCTACACCTACCTGCTCCTGGCTGGGACATTTATAAGCTTCCCTGCTGTTACTAGTATATAAACTGACTATAAAGATTAAGGGTCAGATCCTCAGCTGGTGTAAACTGGTGTAGCTTCACATGCCAACCCATGCCAGCTGAGGCTCAAACCCTAAATCTTTTTATGGTCCATCTACCGCAGAGGCACAGGTTGATTGGAGCAACCTGGTGCTGGTGATGCTGTTCTGTTTGGGTTGTACCCTCTGCACTGTATCCGGAGAGTAATCCTAACAATGTATCCTGTCAAAGAGGGGCCTTTCACATTACAACCTGCTTTTAGAAAGGGAATATTTATACTACAGCTGGGTGGAACACGCAAAAAAGAGGATTTGCAATGAATTTGCTTCAGCCTTGTCGGCTCCCTTTTGGAGTTCACTTTTTGCAAGTCGTCGGACAAGCCAGCTGACTGGCCCAAATGTTTGTAGAAAGCAAATCACAAAATGAAATTCAGGGTCCAAATCAGAAAAGTTTCAATGCTCTTACACATCTCTATAGTTCTCATTATTTAATTATGCCAGAAATCAGTGCAGCTAAGTTCACAAGCACTAAACAAATGTTCATTATTGCACCCAAACCAATAAATCACGGTAAAAAGCTTTGTGTGCCCACCCAAAAAGCTCTAGGTCCAACTCTGCCAGGCATTTACTGTGTTTTCTTTACCATGATTTTAAATATTTTGGGTGAGATATGTTGTTCTAATAAGTGCATACTAGAACTCACAGCACAGGGGGAGGGGATTAACATAGCTTTAAGCCACCTTTGTACCCTCCTGATCTTGGATTCCTCCAGGGGCTGAAGGGGCCCCCTGGATAAGTTAGACAGTCCTAAGGGGTCTGTCTACATTACAGCAGCCTTCCCAGGCTGCTCTCTAGGCCACAGCACTGGCCAATGTCCCAACAGCATTGCATACTGTGGCACCCTCCCTGACATACCTCTCCTGGTCTCAGCCCCACCTTGACACATGGCTTGCAGGGGAGTCCTCGGAGGTCAGCCTTATTGTTGTCCCCAACAATACTTGAACCAGGGGGAAATCCTTCCCTGGATTGATACCGAGGTTTTTCAGGGCCCCTTTATACCACTCCAGACACTTTACCCAGTGTAAAGGGGCTGAAGTTGTATTGAGGAGCTTACCCCTTATTATTATGGGGATTTTGTTTTCACTTAAAGACCGCCCAGCCCAACTTCAGTTTGTAAGACGCTGTAATGAGACATAATTCTGTGTTTATGACAATAGTCTGTTGTCCTGGAAATAAATGCAATGTCACAAATTTAAAAGGATGGACTGTCAGTCTCTGTTGCCATTGTCTCTGAGGCTTCCAACAAGTTGTCCAATGAAACCAAAAGAGACAGACAAGACAAGGCAAAAACAGGTTAAAAAAAACCCTAAACTTCTTCATACAAGAGGTAAAGAAGCAAAAGAAGAGCACAAAATCAATTTGTTTCCCTTTAAGAATGGCATATGGTCACCTATATTATAACAGCAAAGGAGAAATGAAAATGGATGATCTAGCCATGCTATGAGGCTGGGACAATAAAATTGTAGTTTATTCACAACGGGTTAATTTGACTGAGAAAAGTTGTCTCT
Source organism: Emys orbicularis (assembly GCF_028017835.1). Classification (NCBI taxonomy): domain Eukaryota; kingdom Metazoa; phylum Chordata; order Testudines; family Emydidae; genus Emys; species Emys orbicularis. The sequence goes on along the minus strand of NC_088684.1, from coordinate 267,175,518 downwards.
CTGAATAGCCCTCCTGATGGCCTTGTGAGAATAAGGGACAGACAGAGTGGAGCCTTGATGGGGTTTGACCAGTTTGAAGCACACGAGGTAAAGAACCCTTATTGCATAAAAAATACTAATTTGAAAGAAACCGTTTTACAGCCTGGCTGCAACCGCATCATATGTACTAAGCCGGAATTGAATGTATTACTGCAGCTATATAATTTTTAATAGTTACTTCCCAATTATCTATTTTGTTCCAGTTTCAAAGGCATTAATCTTTGTGTTTTACCCTTATCGTGCATCAGCTAAACAGTCACTCAGTGAAAACATAGAGAAGACAACAAAAGGATTTTTCACTCTGATCTTCCTGATGTGTGCTTGGTGGTGATACACAATCTCACAAGACGCTAGCAATGACATGGAGGCCTGCCCAAAGCAATAGATACCAGCCCAACATAGAAGAATCAGAAAGCTGACATCCGGGAGATGTCTACCCTGCAATCGGAGGTGTGATTGCCACTTAGGTAGGCAGACCCGTGCTAACTAATCTAGCCTGTGAAGTGGCATGATCTTCAGCCCACCCAGAACCATGGGACTATACGCATGTGCCAGGGTCCGTGCTGGTCTTCACTGCTATTTTCAGCCTCACTAGCTAGACTAAAGCTAGTGTGGGCATGCCTACAAGAGCTGCAATCACACCTCCGACGCAGTGTAGACATATCCTGAGTGACTGTAACAGGAATGAACTTCAAACAATTCTCAGCATGTGCTGTGCTATAATATCTCTACACAAGGGTCAGACCTTTCGGATTATTATTTGTATAGCAGTAGTGCCTAGGAGCCCAGTGGTGGACCAGGACCCCACTGTGCTTGGCGGTGCACCAACACCTAACACAAAGTCCCTGCCCCCAAAGAGCTTACGATAGAAGTATGCTTGGGTATTTTCATCAAGCACAGAATTGCAGGCAGGGCCGGCTCCAGGAACCAGCGTAGCAAGCAGGTGCCTGGGGCGGCCAATGAAGAGGCGGCACGTCCGGCTGTTCAGTGGCAATTCGGCGGTGGGGCCGTCACTCCCTCTCGGAGCGAAGGACTTGCCTCCGAATTGCCGCCGATCGCGATAGCGGCTTTTTTTTTTTTTTTTTTTTTTTTTTTTTTTGTGCTTGGGGTGGCAAAAACACTAGAGACAGCCCTGATTGCAGGACTCCTCTATGTCAACAAAAATGCCCATCAAAACAAACATGGCTCGTTTGGGGGTTTATGCCCAAATACCATACATGTATCTGGCTGTTAATAGAGTGAAACTACAGAAAAATCTAGTCAGACAAATAATTAGCTATTTTTTTGATTAAAAAAGAAAGCCTTGTGCCTTGCAGCAAAAATCCATGCCCTGACTCTCTAACTAATTGCAGTATGTAAATGAGGAGTTTAACAGGAGACCCATGTTGGAGCAGGCACTGGTTGGGACTGGACATTTTCAGCAACAACAGTGACATTTAATTGCATCAACTTAGAATGATTTAGCTGTTGGCAGTTCAAGGGAGCTGATCTCACCACAAGGAGCCGATCCAAAAGCTCAGTTCTAGAAGTGAATTTGGCATTCTGTTCTACATAGGTTCTAATAACGTGCTCATCCCCATAATAGCCAAGGGCCTTGCAGTTGTGCATTAAGCAACATGACTACATATCTGTCACATGTTGCTGTTCTCTCATCCTCACCCTGGAGGAAAAAGCACGTGCAATGGAGTGCTCTTGTTTTGGTCGGGTATGTTATTGTTGGAAGTTCCACTGTGCCAGAGGAGTGGAGTTGTTGACCATGGTCTTCATCCCAGAGCTTAAGTTTAGCTTCCTTGGTGAAATAATGCACTCCCATTGCTCCCACTGCCTCAGTGTGTGTATATACCATTTACTGACTATGTTCTTACAGGAATGTTGTCCTTGATCTCAAATAGGAGCATGAAAGAGCCCTAAAAGATTGTGTGTGTTTTTGTAAACTTGGAGCATTAAGGCAAGACATATTACACCACAGTTTTTCAACAAGTTCAGGGTTGTTGTATGATGTTATTCTATGGTACAACTGCTCATGCAGGTCCTCTCTCTTCTGATTACTTAAACATAGAGAACTTCTAAGTGTTATTTTAAAATATGTCCAGTAAGAAGGTATTAATTCACATATTTCTATTCAAGGCATTCTATTCTACATAGGTGAGCAGGAAAACACCAAACTTACCTAGTTTCAAGAACAATGGAGACCATATCATTATCCCAGCTTTTTCATACCCCCCCATAGTTAACTATTTTTTATTTTCATCTCAAGTATTTGCCAAAAATGCAGAGCAAGTTGTACAAATGGATCACTTTTGTATACAAACACATGTACACAAACACACACACACATATAATGTGAAGTCACACAGCTTTACCAGTTACTCATGGATACCTTTTGCCCACCTAAGGGAGACATAATGTTGTTCCATTGCTTTCAAGAGAACTAACCCTAAAAGGTAGCACTTCCTTCCAGGAGTGAACAATACAGCTGGCAAAAAATTCTCTCTCTAAAATGTTTTTTACAGAAAATTGGGGTTTTGACAAAACTAATTTTTTTTCATGGAAGTGTCCGCTTTCCACAGAAAAATTCAACCATTTATTGAAAAAACAGAAAAGTTTTCAGAGTTTCAGCCAAAAACTGACAAATGTCAATTTAAAAATGCCACTGTGGTTGTAGCAGTAGGTGTAGTTTAAGTGCTACATTCGCCCAATCTCCTGTATGGGTTGGGTTCCCCAGAAGGACTACATCTCCCATGATTCACTGCAGCCATGGACTCCCATGGTGCCTTGCATTGGTTAGCGTTAGGGAAGACCATACTGCAGCATGGGAGATGTAGTCCAGGCAGGGGGCCTGGCCCACAGAAGAGAATGAGGGCATGAGGCATTTGAACTACACAACTCCTGTTATGCACCATTGTGGCACTTCAGAATCAACATTTTTCAGTTTTCAGCTGAAATTTTTTAGCTTTTTATTAAAAAAATGTGGTTTTGATTTTTTTGTGGTAAATTTTAATGAAAGCAATTTTATTTCCATTTTTGTCAAAACTTTCCATGAGAAAAATAAAATGTCAACCAGCTCTAATGCCCAATACATTCACAGCAACCAATCAGTATTAAATGACATTATGACATTACTAATATAGGGGGAGCTGTGTTCTAGCAGACTGAAGAAGAGGCTGGGAATTAGGAGACCAGGTTCTAATATTAGCTCTGTCACTGACTTACTAAGGCCCTGGGAAAGTCACTCAACTACTTTATGCCTCAGCTATTCTGTCTGTAAAGTGGAGACAATGATGTTTACTCTCCTTGGTTAAAGTGCTTTGAGAGACTTAGATGAAAAGTGCTCAGATACTCTTGTGAGGAGGGCTATAGAACTAGACAGATTAGACAGAAGTGCAAAGATTACATTAGGTTAGATGAAACAGAAGTATTACTGTTGTACTACTTTCAAGGGCAGGGCTTCCTGAAGTGATGTCATTAGATAGGACAGTGGATCAGAGGCAAGTACAACAAAGGCCAGTAAAATATTAGGAGTGACAAAAAATTCAGTAACTGTTTGAATGCCTGTGGACTGACAAAGGTAGAAGATTGCTGGTTTGCCTATGGTAGCAAAATGCCAGATCCAGCCCCGGGCAAAACAGAACCTTGTTTGCCCTAAGTGTCTGCAGTTCACCCTGTCCAAAGTAGAAATATTCATAACAAGTCATTCTTAGTTTATTATACCATCAATTTATTTGAACCAGGAAGTTTTTAATGTCAACCCAATTTAATAAAGGGTATTTTGCAGCATATATTGTTGCAACATAGAGGTGAATAGTGGAACACATTTTTTCCAGACCATTTAACATTCTCCAGGGAGATATGATTTCCTTTCAAACTGAACTACATTTCAATTCATAGGACATTTTTATTATCCATTTTGGACTAAGTAATTGATGCTTTTGGGAGCAGCTCCTTCAGTGTCTCAACAACAATTAGCCAGTGAAATATTGTAACGCAAAGTGATAATCTGATGAGATATAGGCAAGTTTTCCTCTAGTTACTTAAAATAAAATCTCTTTGCTTTTACCCAATTATTTGGGTCTACTGAAACATGGTATCAATATATTTAAATCAGTAACAATCCAGTGCCTATATCAGACAGGAAATACAGCAATATATATGTGTGCAAATGGAACGAGTCAACAACAATATTTATTTCCTAGGTAGGTATACATTGAGCACTATGCAAAGCAGAAGTGGAAAATGTTATGCCCATGGCATACGCACAGAGAAGTTAGCTAAAACCATTAAAATACTCTTGCTGGAAGGTTGAAACATAACACTACTTTAATGCTTAGAATTCAGAATAACATACAAGAACCCCCCAAAAAAGAAAGAGAAAGCAGGCTGCTCCCTAAAACAGAGAGGCACAACTCACCCCATCTTATTCTAGGCTGGCTGCCTGAAAATTGACTCTGATCACACTGTGCACATTTCCCTACAAAGCCCCCTAGCCTTCAAGCAGGATCAAGAAACTTCAGAGAATTTAAAGTGAAAGATCACAATTTTAACAAAGTTTTCAATATCCCCCAGAAAATGTTGTAGGCACTAAGCAGGCCCCTTTGACAACTGAGTCACATTGATTTACATGAGACTCCAGAGGGAACAATCATTCTATACAATCCGACCACCCTCAACTCTCTCTGAAGCCCAAGGATGCCAGATGATAATGCTCAGAACCTTGGAGGTTTGGGCCAGCATAGTAAGGCTGAAATATTTGTTTAATACAATGCTGATACCGTAGTGATTGATGTTGTGGGGTTGGCTGTTACGGATTGTGTTGCATGCGCTAGTGAGGAAACAGGAGGCTGGTTCACCAGTATGCCTCACCAGATAAACCAGGGCTGCTTTGCAGTACTGGAGTAGCACAAAACAACAGCAACATACCAGAGAATTGGGCCCAGAATGTTCTGTGTACACTATACATTCCAGATTTGATTTAGATCCTTTCAGTATCCTGTTTTGAAAAAAGAATCTACTGTGCTATACTTAAATAGTGTAGGAAAGTTTGCCATTAATGACTAGTTAGGTCGTTGATCAATGCTTCTTATTTTTATCCTGTTTTGTCAGATAAAGATTGTTAGCACATGAACCTCCGGGCAGGAGTAATGCAGTCAGTGGCACTTTTGAGAGATTAAACTGCCTTCTTACTGAGAAATATCAGCAAAAATAATTTTAAAACTTTTGAACAGTAAAATGCATGCAATCTGGTTTGATTAATAGATTGTAAAGCCAGAAGGGACTACTGGGATCATGTGATCTCCTGTAGTATAACACAGGCTAAGAACTGCCCTGAATTAATTCCTCTTTAAACTAGAGCATATCTTTTAGAAAACCTCCAATCTTGAGTTAAAAATTGCCACTGATGGAAAATCTACAACCCTTGGTAAGTAGTTCCAATTATCAATTACTCTCACAGTTAAAAAATTTCCCTTTATTTCCAGTCTGAAATTGACTAGCTTCAATTTCCAGCCATTGGATCTTGTTATACCTTTGTCTGCTAGACTGAAGAAAACATTATCAAATATTTGTTCCCATGTAGGTACTTACTGTGATCAAGTGAACTCTTAACCTTCTCTTTGTTAATTGGGTATGTAGATTACTAAATAGATTGAGCACCATGTGTCTTTCACTATAAAGCATGTTTTCCAATTCTTTAATCATTCTCATAACTCTTCTTTGAATGCTCTCCAATTTAGCAACTTCCTTCTTGAATTGTGGACACAATATTCCAGTAGTAGTCGCATTAGTGCCAAATGAGTAATATAAGTTCTCTACCCATGTTTATATTTCCAAGGATTGTACAGACGTTCCCTGACTTACGCAAGGCATTCCGTTCCATAACACTTTGCGTAAGTCGGGAACATATCTCCGACAATTACGGAAAAAAAAAAAAGAGTTTACGGAACTTTTTCCGTAAATCCAGATTTCTGTAAGTCGGGTTTGCGTAACCCGGGGAGTGTCTGTATTAGCCCTTTTGGTCACAGTACTCGAATGGGAGGTCATGTTCAATTGCTTATCCACCATGGCCCCCGAGTCCTTTTCAGAGTCACTGCTTCCCAGAATAGAGTCCCTCATCCTGTAAGCATGGGTTATGTTTTTTTGTTCCTAGATGTATGACTGTACATTTGGTCATGTTAAAACACATATTGTTTGCTTGCACCAACTTACTAACCAACCCAGATCTCTCTGTATCAATGACCTATCTTCTTCATTATTCACCACTCTCCTAATCTTTGCATCATCTGCAGACTTTACTAGTGATGATTTTATGTTTTCTTACAAAAATGTTAAATAGTGTAAGGCAAGAACGGGGACCCCACTAGAAACACACCTGTTTGATGATGACTCCCCATTTACAGTTGAATTCTGAGACCTATCAGTTAGCCAGTTTTTAATCTATGTAATGTGTTCCATGCTAATTTTGCATCATTCCAATTTTTTAATCAAAATGTTGTGTGGTACCAAGTCAAATGCCTTACAGAAGTGCAACTATATTACATCAACACTATTACTTTTATCAACCAAATTTATAATTTTATAAAAAAGATACCAAGTTAGTCGACAGGATCTGTTTTACATTAGATTGACATTAATTATATTATCCTCCTTTAATTCATTATTAATCAAGTGCCATATCACCTTTTCCATTATTTTGCCTGGGATCAATGTCAACCTGATAGGTCTAATAATTATCCAGATTATCCCATTTACCTTTTTTTAAATAATGGCATAACATCAGCTTTCTTCCAATCTTCGGGACCTTCCCCAGCGTTCAAAGAGTTCTTGAAAGTCAACACTAATAGTTTATTATAAAGAAGAAGGTATGAATTCTTCATTATTGCGAATTAGACTGAATTGCCAATATTCTTATGATATGACACGACTGTTACAGACTGAAATCTTATTAGCAGCCAAGCATACAGTAGCTTCTCAGTGCTGTATTCAAAAGACGAGGGGGGAAAAATAACCAGGCAACAATTCACAAGCAAATGATGGCCTTTTAATTAAAACAGTATGATCATGGTTTCAGAAGCATTGAATACTCTGTATTATGTGCTTTATTTGAACACAAATGATTTTTAAAACCATTATCACGTGAAAGTACCCTCCTGCATCACCCAATCAAAAAAGAAGGGTGTAATAGGTGTTAGGAAAAATTTTGCTTTCATTTCTCCCATTTTGAATGCAGTATACAAACCACAAATATTGTGTAGCAAGTTCTTGGCATGGTAGTATATGTTAATGCTTCATTTTCTATATGAAAATCATACACCACATTTTATGCTGTAGCCTGAGCCAATGTTTCCTTCTTATGAAACATCCATGGTTTCTGGTAGGAGTTCTATTACAAAAGATTAATTGTTTCCACTGGTTTATATGCCATTAATGATCAGGCAAATTGCAATATTAACTCTAATAGAAGCAATACTTCTTTTATTAGCTGTTGTCAGTGATGATGATGATGAAACTTTTCAATTTGAAGAGACTCCAAAGAATTATAATTAACTTCAAAAATGTAAGAAAAAAATCAACTTGATTTCTGTGTGTCCTCACTTTCCATGCTGGCTGGGCTAATGGCAAACAGTTCTTAGGATTCCCAAATTTTCACTGGCAAAGTCAGAGAAAGAAACCATTGTCCTTATGTTGCCTTCCATTGTATGGCATGGAGGGGAGCAAATACTACAGCAGAGGTTCAGAGACTGGGGTCTGCAGGGCACTTGTTAGTTGTCCACAGAATGCTGGCTGGTCATGTGGGGCTGGGTTTGCCTCCACGTTTTCATTATTTTAGCCACTGAAACAGACATACTGAACAGTTAAGAACTGTTTAAATATAGTTACTGAAATCAGCTGCAGAGGCTTTCCAGGAGCGAAGATGATCCCTACCCCAAACGCTTACGATCTAAGCATACTCGTAGGCATCACATATTTCAACAAATATTAACAAAATATGTGGGAAAATCATATTGGGGTCCAAATACAATACATAGCCATCCTGCTTCCTGCTACATCTCACAGGCTCCTCCCAAACTCCAACAACAACAATTCACAACAATTCAAAAAGTAATGTGGGCTTTATGTTCCAAATATTCCAAGTATGCAAAGCAAAAGACAACATCCATGTATCGTAAGTGTACAAGGGCCCTACAGGATGTCAAAGAGAGTTTACTGAAGAAAAACAATTTTATATCCTTTGCTCTTTGGCACTTCCATATCCTCTGGGTTTATTTTTATAAGTAACTGAGGGGTCAGATTAGCTGGGAAGGGTCAAAATAGAAATTCTTATTTCCACAGTTTCTCTTTACATTTCCCTTCCATCAGTCTACACAAACCCAAGTGGAGTTCATTGTTCTAATGAAAAGAAAATGGAATGGCTTTTCCATTTCAGTTCTCTCCTTTGGAGATTTTAACTGGGCAGCTAAATAAGTTCAGCATCAGCCCCTCCTATCCCCATATTTTTGTTCACAATTTTTAATGGGAAAATTAAAGAAAAGATGAAAGAAACACCCCACCTGCTAAAGAGTGGTGACCAGAAGGAGTGTGAGAATCACAGAACAATCAGCCATTTCTCAAGCCAGTGAAGTGCTGCTCATGGACTTGGAGATTCATGAAGATGGAAGATGAATAGAAACAAGAAAAGTGGAGTAGAATGTGGGATCAGCTCTTTAACTCACGAATACCTTTGGGAAAAGCCAGGGAGAATAGGTCCTGTGTGTGAATTTGACAGCTTCTTGTTGACATCTTCTCTTTACTCATGAGACCATGGGTTCTCACATACAAAAAGTTAAAAGTACATTATTCCTGCAAAGTTCAGCATTCAGAAGTTAGGAAATGCCATAATTAAGGCTCCCTTTGCAATCTTAGTTCATCCCCCTTGCCCATGTGTATTATGGTGCAGTATTTAATTACACAATCACATACTGTTTTTCCCTCCGACTGTGATGTATTGAAAAGTGTGTTAAAATTACAAGCTACTGCTCTAAATGTAAAGACACTACCTGTCCCTGCATGCAGGCTAGAAAGTTTCCTAGGGAAGTTTGTAATCTGAGTCTTTCAATGTCAGTCTGCAAAGAGCCAGCATTCAGCAGGTGTGTGGAGTTATGCCTCTCTGCCTTGGGAAGCAGCCTGCTTTGTCGCTGTCTGTTCTTGGTTCTTTTGTGTTAGGGTTCTGGATGCTGGGAAATAAAGTAGTGTTACACCGCAGCCTTCCAGATAGAATATTTTATGTTTGTATCTAACTTCTCCATGTGTATGCTGTGAACATAGCACCAACCCCTGCCTCATTCAGTGCCCTGGATGGACAGCGCTCACTGAATGATCAGCCATTCAATATTTAGTTTTCGCCTCATTGTTCAATGTGTGACCCTAGGCCCTATTTCCTGCACACTATTCCAACCCTGCTCTGGAGATGGCATTATTCATTTCCTCGTGGCCTTTTCTATGGCAGTCATCACTATAGTAGCCAGGAGCTTCACAAACATTCGTGAATTTATTTTCACAGCACCCCTGTGAGATGTGGGAATATTATCTCCATTCTACAGACTGAGGCACTGACAAGTTCTGAGTGCTCCATTTCAGACACTGAGGACCTGATTTTTCAGAGTACTTAGCACTGCATAGCACTTCATATGTTCAAAGCAGAGATTGCTTTCAGTTGCAGCTCTGAGTGCTCAGCACTTCTGCAAATCAGATCCCAAGGTTTCAAGTCAGGCACCCAGAAAATAAGGCTCACAGAATTAGTGACCATCTGTGAAAAATTTGGTTTAAGTGACTTGACTAGCATCACATAGGAACGCTGTGGCAGAGTTCTAAAATCCAGTTCTTTAGGGCAACATTCAACTGCCTTAACCATGAGACAGTCCTTTCTGTAATCCCCGGCCTCATTCACTATGTACCTTCCACTTCTTCAACAAATGAAGCAAGGGATCTGCAAACAACAGCCTCCTTTACTACACAACAAGCGGCGGATTATGTATGGGCCAACGGGGCCCATGTCAATTGGGGTCCCCCCCGCAGGCCAAAACTCCGGCCCAGCTGCCCTGCTCCTCCTCTTCCCCCTGTGGCCCTGCTCCCTGGCCAACCTGCACGCTGGAGCTGTGGTAGGGTGAGCATATCCCCTCCCACATGTGGAGCTAGCCCCCCCAAGCCCTTCTCCTTCCTCCCTCCCTCCTGCACAGATCTGCCCTTCAGAGCCCCTCTCCTTCCCCCATCCCCCCTGCACAGAGCTGCCCCTGAGCCCCTCTCCGTCCTCCCTCCCTCCTGCATAGATCTGCCCCCGAGCCCCTCTCCTTCCCTCTCCCTCCTGCACAGAGCTGCCCCCGAGCCCCTCTCCTTCCCCCTCCCTCCTGCACAGAGCTGCCCCCGAGCCCCTCTCCTTCCTCCCTCCCTCCTGCACAGAGCTGCCCCCGAGCCCCTCTCCTTCCTCCCTCCCTCCTGCACAGAGCTGCCCCCGAGCCCCTCTCCTTCCCCCCTCCCTCCTGCACAGAGCTGCCCCTTGGAGCCCCACTCCTTCCCCCCTCCCTCCTGCACAGAGCTGCCCCCGAGCCCCTCTCCTTCCCCCCTCCTCCTGCACAGATCTGCCCTTCAGAGCCCCACTCCTTCCCCCCTCCCTCCTGCACAGATCTGCCCCCGAGCCCCTCTCCTTCCCCGCTCCCTCCTGCTCAGAGCTGCCCCCGAGCCCCTCTCCTTCCCCCCTCCCTCCTGCACAGAGCTGCCCCCGAGCCCCTCTCCTTCCTCCCTCCCTCCTGCACAGAGCTGCCCCCGAGCCCCTCTCCTTCCCCCCTCCCTCCTGCACAGAGCTGCCCCTTGGAGCCCCACTCCTTCCCCCCTCCCTCCTGCACAGAGCTGCCCCCGAGCCCCTCTCCTTCCCCCCTCCCTCCTGCACAGATCTGCCCTTCAGAGCCCCACTCCTTCCCCCCTCCCTCCTGCACAGATCTGCCCCCGAGCCCCTCTCCTTCCCCGCTCCCTCCTGCTCAGAGCTGCCCCTTGGAGCCCCACTCCTTCCCCCCTCCCTCCTGCACAGAGCTGCCCCCGAGCCCCTCTCCTTCCCCCCTCCCTCCTGCACAGATCTGCCCTTCAGAGCCCCACTCCTTCCCCCCTCCCTCCTGCACAGATCTGCCCCCGAGCCCCACTCCTTCCCCCCTCCCTCCTGCACAGATCTGCCCCCGAGCCCCTCTCCTTCCCCCCTCCCTCCTGCACAGAGCTGCCCCCGAGCCCCTCTCCTTCCCCCCTCCCTCCTGCACAGAGCTGTCCCCGAACCCCTCTCTTTCCCCCCCCCACCTCCTGCGTGGAACTGCCCCCTCCCGAGTCCCTCTTCCCCCTCATTTTACACATGGTTATAGTGAAACACACAGAGGTTACGTGGATTGCCTACAGTCAAGCACAAAGTGAATCAAGAATCGCTGCTAGTTAGAGAACCAAGAGTCCTGACTCCCAGTCTCCAACGCTTACGAATAGACAATACTGTTTTAATAGAAAACCTCATGTCTCAGCTATTTCAAAATTCAGCACTTAGGCAGAGTTCTCTGGCATAATGCTGTAGTATGTGAACTGACAGCTGCAGCTGTCCTCACTCACTCACCTGAAACTACAGGCTCCCAAACTACTGTCACAGGTATCAGTGGGGTTATTCATTCAAAACCAAACAATTTATTGACAAGGTGACAACTTTAGGATAGCCACATTTTTAGTGCATTGAGCCATTTATTTTCATTCATATTTATTTCTATGCTGCCTATTTATATTAGTGTTTTAGATTGTTTGACATGTAAAGAGCCAAGGCTCCTGCCCTGAGCAGCTTATAATGTAGTGTTTTTTCAAAAAATATGTAGCTTATATTTAGTGTTTTTAAACTTCAAGCTGCTTTATAAAAGCTAAATAATTAATCCTCACTCCCTGCTGGGAGGTAAGTAAGTAAAAATAAGTTTATAATGTGGAAACTCAGACAATGCAAAGTTATGCAATAAGCAAAGATCACCTAGCAAGGAAGAGAACTCATTTTTCTGGCTCCACAGCCTGTGCTCAGACACCTGGACTACATTAGCGTCTCAAACCACTTAAAAAGGGAAATTTACGTATCGTATCTAAGTTACACAGGAATAATTGAAGTATTTTAAATCATTACGTGTTTTTCTTTATTAAACCGGTTGCACTAAGACAGGCAGTTCTAACTCATTTAAAACAATAAAGGCAGTAAAATAAAGTGCAGCAACTGTACACGGTTCCTTTGTTGGCCTCAATAAATAGCTGATTTTCCCCCATAGCTGTTTCTTTTTAAAAGACTTTTCCAGCCAGCCCAGTACATTATATATAAGCTCTCTAGGCTTTTCTCTGCTCCTCTCTCACCCTCACTCTTTCCCTATGTGAATGGGCCTTTTGGACAGCCAAAACTTCCCCTTTGCTCCCTGTATCTGTAAATTGACCTTCCCTTCTAGTCCCGCCCCCCTCCCCCCCCCAGCCTCTCCTCCCTCTCCACCCTGAGCCCCTTTTTGCCAAAACTGGGCTTTTGTCCCAATTGCTCTTGCCAACTGATGATGGGCAAATGCCCAGTTTTGCTAAAAAAAAATGGGACATCTGGGGCAGGGTGTAAAAAGGGGACTGTCCTGGCCAAAATGGGACATATGGTCACCCTAGATTGTAGTAAGAGCCGCCCAGGGTGCCTAAGAGCAGCCCCCAGCCCGTGTCCCTGCCCCCCAGGGTGCGTCATCCAGGACAGGTGGAGGGTCCGGGGCTCCCCACTGCAGCCCAGGTTCCCTGAGCAGCTCTTACCTCGGCCCGGCTTCCGGTCTGGCCAGGAGGCAGGGCCATGGGGGGAAGGGGAGGGGGAGGGCCTCATGGTGCGGGTGGGGGGGCATATGTTCTTTGTGCCCAGGGTCCCAATAAATTTTAATCCGCCTTCTGTATACAAACATGATACATCCCCAGAGCAGGGCCAGTCTTGTGCACTGAAGCAGGGGTCAAGTAGAAAAAATAGCATGCGATCATGTAATTGAAGATTGTATCATAATGAATATGCTCAAAGGGGCTGAGCTTTGGGTGCATAGGCAGCCCTAATTCTGGCATTTCCTAACTTTTGAGTTCTTAACTTTTCAATATTAATAATGTTGTATCATTGCCGATGTTTTAAAAAAACCAAATTGAAAAAAACAGAAATTCCCTCATATAGCGTCATATTGACACCTTCATTGTTCAGAAGCAGAGTTGGAACCTTTAGATCCACCACATAGCCCTCTGCCACTTGAGCTAACTGAGAAACTGATAGCAGTAGTAGGTTGTCACCCTCTATGTAGATTAGCCCAAGAAGGGGCTGGGACACTTTGCCAGTGGGGTTCACAGATATTTGCTGACAGCAGGTAGGGCTGGGACCCTATTCCCCTTAAAGGGCCAATCACCCTATGACATTCCCCTCACCCTATTGTTTCCCAATGTCAGCCTCCTTGCCCAGCCAGTCTCCAGCCCCTTGCTTCCCATTCCCAGTTTCCCCACCACCAGGCTCCTTGTTCCAATCTACGCTCCTTACCCCACCCCTCCCCAGGCTGGAGCATGCCCATTGTGGATGGAATCTTTGGGGAATTTAGCTACAGATCTAGCAAGTCTCTGCTGAGCATGTGTGAACTGTGATTTTTTTCAAAGGCTAATAGCTTGGCCAAATTCAGATGGATTTTCACAGGACAGCAAAAGGCACATTCCTGACACAAAGGCCACCCCCTGCCAAATTTCAAGCCCCTTCTTCAAAGCAGAGGGGCACTAGAGCATCTCAAAGAAAAGATTGTTGTTCTACCATGTTAAAAAAATTGGCATATTTTTTTCCCTAGCCTTATTCTCAGAATCGGCTGAACCATTTTGGCTGAAATTTCCCTCCCCCCAAAATATCAGCCTCAGGCAGACACCCAGCATGGAAAATGTCAGCCCGCATGGTTAAAGTTTGGCAAAATTATAAGCAACTAAAAATAGTCTTAAAATCAGAAGTGTGTGTCAGGCAACCTTAAGAGGAGGCAGTACTACCAATCCCACCTATAATCCAATCCAAAACCCTGTTTTGCAAACATTTACTCCCAACTATGGTGCCTGCTGCAGTTTCTGATCCATGACAGTACTTTGCCCCACACCTCATGACTACTTAGTCTCCTTAACAGCCTCGCAAGGGACTTTGAGAAAGGCTTTTTGAATGTTCAAATACATAAATTCTGTCAGTTGGTTCTCCTTGACCCACTATTTTATTGACACATTCAAATAATTCTAATCGATTACTGAAGCATGATTAATTTACCATTTAACTGTAATGTTCTTATTCTGTAGAGGAGTTATATTTACTGAACTAATCTTAACTGTAAGTTGACAATGTTTTCCATATTGGTACTTGCTAGGTGCACATATACTACGGTAATGAAGGCATTATAACCACCTAGACAGATTAATAATATAGCACCAAAGAGAAACACAAGTCACTTAATATTAATACCAATATCAAAAGCTGTCTAGAGCAGCAGACTACATAATGTCACTCTGCCATAAAGAATTTAGAGAGATCAATGAGATCCTATGTATGAAGTGCCCAGGCTGTTTTTAAACTTAAAACAGTTTAAAACACTAAAAAATATGAAATTGTCACTATAATTCCATTTAATTTTTTTTTAATCAATATTATTCCTTTCCTCCTTAGGTAAAGAAACTGGACCTATGCCCTTAACCTGGGGCAGTGAATTTATGTTGCCAGACCTTGGTAGAAATCATTACAGAGCATCTAACCAAAGTAGAACTAGAGGGATACAAGCTAAAATGACAATCTAATATTGGAGAGAATTGATCAGCCTCCTTTCCCTCTCTCTCTCTCTCTCTCTCTCTCTGGAGCCTGCTCAAAGCTCATTTATTGGCAAGATTGATGGCAGGGTAGAGACTGAGGGGCGAGCACAGGCTCACTCCACAATGCACTTAAATGATTAGGGAATATTGGACACCTTGGCTGGAGTCAGCTGTTTGTCCTTCAGTCTCTGAGTTGCACAGAGCTGCCTGCCAGCTGTACATCAGTGCAGCTAAGCAGGCCCTAGGATGAGCCATTTAGTATTGATGATAGTGCAGTAGTCCTGAGCTGATCAATAGCATCGTTCCTTCTCTGCCTGGGCTAAGAGCTAATGAGACTAGTTGGTGCATATGTGATGACTAGAATTTAATTATATATCAGATTGATTTTCAATTAGAACTCCAGGGAGCGGTTTGCCAGCATTTCAAACTGGTGTGCAAGGCTCTATCTCCTGTTCAACCCCTTTTCTCCCCCGTTTCCTGCCTCACATGAAAAAGCTTGCAGACTCTCTTCATCGGAAAGTGTTAATATTTAGAGGATCAGCAACTATCTGAGAATGAGGGGATGAAGGAGGAAATTAGGGGGGAACAAAGATCTAATTATTATTATTATTGTGCTGAAATGTTTTTCTAGTGAGTTTAATGAATGTATTCCCGTTCTCAGTTAGGAGAGGCAGACTATCCCGTATATTCAAGCTCTATCTGGGTCCAGGCATAGGGCTAAAGGATGGCTCGTGTTACTCCTATCTTTAAAAATGGGAGAATGTACGAACAAAGAAACTGTAACCCAGGTAGTCTAAATTGAGCTCCAGATAAAACTGTGGAAACTAACAAACAGAACCGTCACCAAGAAAGTGGGAACTAGAAGGGTTTTTATGAAAGTTAGTTGTTGCTAGTCCAACTTAATTCCTTTTTTGTGGAGTGGTCTTAAGGCTGTTGACATAGGGGATACATATGATGTCCTTCTAGATTTTAATAGGGCTTTTGACAAAGTGCAACCAGAGAGTGAACTGTAGATAAATAGCACAAAGCAAGATGATTAAATGAGTATAATATGTTAATGGGTCTCAGTGAAGAGAAGACATTAGTTAGGGTTTGGTATTGTGACTACACTGGATGCTTTTCAGCGCTGTGCCTATGGGGAGGCAAAATTCTCTGACAAACCCAAACCAGAAACATTATTAATTTAAATGATGTACAACAGAAAATCTTCAGAAAAAATTAAACTCAGGGTGTCAGATGAATTTTAAAGACCCTAAAGTGATGTGTTTTGAACCTATAAAATAAGGCAACTGGAACTCAGCGGGTGACAAGCAGAAATGTTCTAGAAACAAGGGGGATTTGTGATTCCGTAAGATGGGAATGGGCTGATCAACTGCAGCAAAGAAGGCAAATGGAATGTGTATTATGATGGCCCCAGGCATCCTCCAGCACACTGGTCCTGTTTTCTGCAACAAGGCTACCAATTTCTGTGAAAGATCCTTTATTTATTTACCAAATAGTGCTTATAACAAAAGTACCTACTTCAGGCACACAGCAGTAAGTACTGACGTTATACAAGGATGGTAAC
Source organism: Emys orbicularis (assembly GCF_028017835.1). Classification (NCBI taxonomy): domain Eukaryota; kingdom Metazoa; phylum Chordata; order Testudines; family Emydidae; genus Emys; species Emys orbicularis. The sequence continues at coordinate 267,159,080 of NC_088684.1, read as the reverse complement.
TAGTAGGCAGTTCTGCCCTTTGTACAAACTAACACGGTAAGCGACAAAACAATTACAAAGGGAAGGAAAATAACAGCATAAATGTTCAGTCAAAAGCCTAACTGAAGAAAAACCTTGCTGCATAAGCTGAAGCTCACATTTGCACTCATGCTTTCTGCAGTGACATAAGACAAACTAAAAACAAAGATGCAACTAATCAATTCATCTGGCATTCTAGGGCTTGACAAGTTCTGTCTCAAGTGTTATGACCTTGTGACAGCTGAGTTTATATCCTAGCTCATAAATTTGCAAAGAAACAGCCACGAGTTCAGATGGAAACACACCTAGCTTGAACATTTTCCCCATTCCCAAAAGTGAACCTTGATGATTCAAAAACGTTCTGAAGAGACATGCACACATTGCATGGCACCTTTTCAGCTGTACTTGTACTTTAGCTTGTGTATCTGTAGGAAGTGTCATTCAAAACATTTACGCTACCCTCCAATTTCCTTGAATGTATTTATTTTTTAAAAAACAGTAGGGTCCAAGCTAGCAAACATAGAACTTACACTGGTGAGCAGTCCTGCACTGAAACCACTGGGACTGCTCACAGTAGTAAGCGCTACAGCTGGTAGTAAATGTCTGCCAGAATCAGGCCTTTAGTGGTGAGGGCTGAGTAACATTAGCAACACCCTGCAGCTGAGCATGAGACACGTGAATAGTACGAACATCTTGTCTGTCTGTGGACTTCCAAACACTAGCAAGTTCAGGTACACAAAGTTCCACCAATCAATAAAGTCCATCTTTAGAGTAGACATTTGTGGTTGTAATAGATACTGTACCTTTTATGTGAAGGTGAGAAAAATCCACAATAGAAAGGACTCCAATGAACTGAAGTCAGATGGACTGTCACCATCAGCATTTCACTCGGCTCTGTTATCTGTTGTGCCTCCCTTTCTTAGTTTTCCTTTGAATGCTCAATTTTTGGCTTCGACATGTGGACGCTGGAACAAAGATGGAAATGGGTAATGTATTACAGGGGGAAGTCACTTGAATTCTCTCTGGAACTAATGAGACAAAAGGAAACTATAAATAAATTAGCTTTACTATGAGATTAAGAGCACTTCACAATTAAAGTTTAGTTCTTCTCATGAGGATTAGACCCATCATTTCAGTTGGTGTCACCTGACACTTAGCACTTCAGGGTGTGAAAAGCGCACAACATAATGAGCACAACATTAGGGAATGAAAGGAGTGCAGTAGCAGCCCTCTCCCAAGGGGAGCCACCTCTCATTCAGCAGCAGAGTGCTCATCGGAATATTTTCTCAGGCAATCCTAAACCAAGGTTTAAGAAAAAGGATTGTCACAGAGAAACAAGCCTCTGAAAGAAGAGGCAACAGGATGTTTTTGTCCTTCACTCAATAGAGGACAAGGCTGACGTGGATGTGACGGGTTGGATCACAGAAACCCCCTTGGGAGCTGCCACCCAATGTGCAAAGACTACCCCTGCTTCTGTTTTCCCTGCCAGCTCAGGATTCCAGCACCCTGTCTTGCTGAGCCAGACACTCCAGTCTGCTCTAACAAAGACTCAGGGTCTGAATCACTTGTCCCAAAGCTGCAAGTTTACCTGAAAACCAGCTCACAGGAGTGTGCTTGTCTTTAGCACTCAGATGCCCAACTCCCAATGGGGTCTAAACCCAGATAAATCCGTTTTACCCTGCATAAAGCTTATGCAAGGCAAACTCATAAATTGTTCGCCCTCTATAACACTGATAGAGAGATGTGCACAGCTGTTTGCTCCCCCAGGTATTAATACATACTCTGAGTAAATTACTAAATAAAAAGTGATTTTATTAAATACAGACAGTAGGATTTAAGTGGTTCAAAGTAGTAACAGACAGAACAAAGTAAGTCACAAGCAAAATAAAATAAAATGCGCAAATCTATGCCTAATCAAACTAAATACAGATAATCTCACCCTCAGAGATGCTTCAGTAAGTTTTTCTCAGACTGGACACCTTCCAGGCCTGGGCACAATTCTTTCCCCTGGTACAGCTTTTGTTCCAGCTTAGGTGTTATCTAGGGGATTCTCCATGATGGCTCCTCTCACTCTCTGTTCTCTTCCACCCCTTTATATATCTTTTGCATAAGGCGGGAACCCTTTGTCCCTCTGGGTTTTCACCCACCCCCACTGGAAAAGCACCAGGTTAAAGATGGATTCCAGTTCAGGTGACATGATCACATGTCACTGCAAGACTTCATTACTCACTTGCCAGCACACACATATACAGGGAGACTCACAGGTAAACAGCCATCTGCAGACAATGGGAGTCATCAAGATTCCAAACCATCATTAATGGCCCACACTTTACATAATTACAATAGGCCCTCAGAGTTACATTTTATATTTCTAGTTTTAGATACAAGAGTGGTACATTTCTACAAATAGGATGATCACACTCAGTAGATTATGAGCTTTGTAATGATACCTTACAAGAGACCTTTTGCACAAAGCATATCCCATTTGCATTATAGTCGCTTATTATCAAATTTTTTATAAAACTATCCCAGTTACATTATATTCACTTATTATCATGTTTTTATAAAACCATGTAGACTGCACAACGTCACACCCTCCTCCTGAACTTACTGCCAGAGACTTGGACACTGACCATGGCGGAGGCAGTATACCTAAAATTCGTTTTTGGGCTCCCCTATGGGGCAGACACTCCTGTGTCCCCCAAAAGGGAAAGAGACCCTGACCCAGCTGTAGGCTCACAGCTACCAGCTATGAGGGACCTTTCGCTGGCCAGCAAAATCCCCCCCCTTTCACTCAGGTTGGGTTTGCTTCCAGCTAGAGTCCTTGGGGTTTGTTCCCACCGCAGCAGTCACCAGGACCCCAACTTCCAGCTCCAGGATACATGTCTCTGTGCACCTCTTCCACTCCATTACAGCCAGGTCATGCTTCTGGGTCTTAATTGCTTTGTCTCTTAAGTCCAGGTTGGTGGGCAGCCTTTTCTTTTTCCAGGTCAGCCTTTTCCCAGGCAAATTGTACATCAGTTTCCATTTGTCTTCCCTTGAGACCACCACTCGATGAGCTGGGATACCACAGAGAACACCCTCCTGCCAGAACAGGCACCCCTCCACTCCTGTCTTGCTAAATTAGACACTCCAGTCAGCTTCAGCACAGACAGAGGTTGGGCCACACCCATCTGCAGTTCACTGAAACTGAGATCACTCAGCTCAGGGGCTTCTTAGTTAACAGAGACATTCCCAGCACCCATTGTTCAGTCTTTCTGGGCAATTTGAAACTTGTGTAGTTTTAGCTTCTTTTGATCTTCATTCTTACTTATTTTGCTTCCTTTTCTGTCCCTACTTCCCTTTCCCGAAATAAGCAAACAGAAAATAACAAACCAGTAACTACCTTGTCTGTTCTCCAGCCACCACACTTAAAACTCACTTAAAATCACTACCAGTATCTCAAAGCAATCAGCTGTGCACAGATCTTGCTCGACTACGCCACTGTGACGGGTTGGATCACAGAAACCCCCTTGGGAGCTGCCACCCAATGTGCAAAGACTACCCCTGCTTCTGTTTTCCCTGCCAGCTCAGGATTCCAGCACCCTGTCTTGCTGAGCCAGACACTCCAGTCTGCTCTAACAAAGACTCAGGGTCTGAATCACTTGTCCCAAAGCTGCAAGTTTACCTGAAAACCAGCTCACAGGAGTGTGCTTGTCTTTAGCACTCAGATGCCCAACTCCCAATGGGGTCTAAACCCAGATAAATCCGTTTTACCCTGCATAAAGCTTATGCAAGGCAAACTCATAAATTGTTCGCCCTCTATAACACTGATAGAGAGATGTGCACAGCTGTTTGCTCCCCCAGGTATTAATACATACTCTGAGTAAATTACTAAATAAAAAGTGATTTTATTAAATACAGACAGTAGGATTTAAGTGGTTCAAAGTAGTAACAGACAGAACAAAGTAAGTCACAAGCAAAATAAAATAAAATGCGCAAATCTATGCCTAATCAAACTAAATACAGATAATCTCACCCTCAGAGATGCTTCAGTAAGTTTTTCTCAGACTGGACACCTTCCAGGCCTGGGCACAATTCTTTCCCCTGGTACAGCTTTTGTTCCAGCTTAGGTGTTATCTAGGGGATTCTCCATGATGGCTCCTCTCACTCTCTGTTCTCTTCCACCCCTTTATATATCTTTTGCATAAGGCGGGAACCCTTTGTCCCTCTGGGTTTTCACCCACCCCCACTGGAAAAGCACCAGGTTAAAGATGGATTCCAGTTCAGGTGACATGATCACATGTCACTGCAAGACTTCATTACTCACTTGCCAGCACACACATATACAGGGAGACTCACAGGTAAACAGCCATCTGCAGACAATGGGAGTCATCAAGATTCCAAACCATCATTAATGGCCCACACTTTACATAATTACAATAGGCCCTCAGAGTTACATTTTATATTTCTAGTTTTAGATACAAGAGTGGTACATTTCTACAAATAGGATGATCACACTCAGTAGATTATGAGCTTTGTAATGATACCTTACAAGAGACCTTTTGCACAAAGCATATCCCATTTGCATTATAGTCGCTTATTATCAATTTTTTTATAAAACTATCCCAGTTACATTATATTCACTTATTATCATGTTTTTATAAAACCATGTAGACTGCACAACGTCACAGTGGAACCTCACCTGTGCTCTACTTAGGGCAAAAAATGAGCCGTAAAATGAGAACTGAGTTTTATCTTGAGAAAGCAAGAAGAACTAGGGGCAGGTCAAACCCAGACATGTTTGGATTCAAATTCTCATGCAGCTCTGGAATAGCTAAACTAGGATTCTCCCCTCTGCCCATACTCTGGAGATGAGCTACCAGAGCACAAAAGTCCTATCCAGCCATCTTATCCATGCATCCACCCTTCTCTTGCAACTTGTGCTCTGGAGATGGAGAGCTTTTCTTGGCCAGTTCTTTCACCTTGTGGCCCAGTGGCTCAGTTGTGCATCTCCTGAACCACGCTTTCAGCATTTGGGTTCAGGTCAGTAGAAAGCAGTGTAGCTAGGTTTGATAAGGCTTAAATACACCTCTAAAACAGTCATTCGCGCTCATGTAAGCTCCTGCAGGAACAACCTGACAAGTGCAACTTCTCAGAGCTCCTGTGAGCAGATAAGACCCATTTTTAACATAGGCAGATAGGACAAATTTGCCTATAGAAAACTGATATTTATCATCTGATTCATCTTCCTCCTATGCTTCCCCTGGCTAACGTGAAAACTGGACCAAATCCCTATGTTCAGTGAGTTGTTTGTGTTGTTTCAGTACTGACACATCAGTCCACACTTAGCATAAAGCCACTCTCTTATCATCTTAAGTGTCAAGGGGGAGTGATGTGTCTAGTATGCTGACACCAGAATACTGGCTCCAGGAAGCAGGAACATTTCACTCCTATTGCCTATAACCTTCCCTGACTTCCTATTCATCTCTGATGCCAAAATGCTCTTCTTGGTTTTCCAAAGTCTCCATGGACTTGCCTCATCTTACTTCTGAGCTCTGATGCACCAGTTCCCTTCCTGCTCAGTCCAACCCTGTCTCTGTGTCTGTTCCCCGCAGCTCTCCATGATTACAGTCCATACTTTGACTAGTCCTGTCACATTTAACTGAGCTTTCTCTCTTTGGACTTTATCTTAAAATCTTTCCTCCTGACTTTAGCCTAACTTGAATTTCCACTCACTTCTGCAACCTTCCATTTCCTCCAAAATTTCCTCTTCTGCATCTGCTCTGCAAAAACACTGATTTACAAGGCATCTGGAGGTCTTCAGATATGGTCCTCTTTTCTTTGACTCCCCTCTATCTCTGCCTATCGTTTCTCCCTCTCTGCCTGTATGACAGTCCTTTTGCCCAAAGCATTTCCTCTCTATTCCACTACTCACTGTCAGGTTTTCCTTGTGATACTTTACAGGGAGCACACTATGTAAAATTTTTATTGTACCATATCCTAGGGAACCAGCCATTTTTAGTGTTATCAATAGTATTACTAGAATTAATGTGATTATAAGGAAGCTTGATGTGAGGCAAGAGCCAAGCTACAGATTTATTTACATCAAAGAAAGAGACAGCAAGTCTTGTAACGCGGGGAGAGAATGTATGACAGCATCTTGAAAGGCATATACCAATTATATCAGGCTAAAACAAAATCCTGAAATAATAATAGGTCTTTATAAACCCAACTAAGTTTTCACCTCATCTGTCTCATATGCTAGTGAAACTTTGCCATCTTTTATATTCAGATAGCAGAGCAATTATTCCCAGAATAGCTCATATCTAAATGTGATTGCATAGACACCTCTGCACATCCCAGAAGGTAGAATCAGTACCTGCTAAGCAACATGATGAGTATCATCAAGAAAAATGAATAGATGGTATAAAATAGGCAACATTGAAAATTATTCCTGCAAAGAAATAGGACATGTTGTACAATACCACACATGCAGAAACATGTAGATTTCATGATGTGGCCATCTCCATGATATTAAGAGTGTGAGTTAACTAGGGTCAGAAAATCAACTCACAATTCTAAAGCATGACTGACATAGCTGAACAGGATTCTGTCTTGGGGATGAGCTAGGATATGGCGCACCCACTGTATCTGAAAACTATCATTACAACTAGCTATAAACCAATAATCTGGGACAAGAGATCAGATGCCACCCAATAAGGCAATATTACTGCTCAAAGCAGGAAGAGGAACAGAGAAGCTACTAACCCATGCAATACTTCCATTTCACACCCTTGTCTGCAACAAAGTCCAGCTCCGCTCAGCCTCCCCAACCACCCCGCACCGTGGGGATTAGTAGGTTAGGTGGGGATCTAACACACTAATGGATTTACCACTATGCACAGTCCTGCTACTGTTCCTTGCAGAGTTGAAGAGCCTGAATTAGCCACTTTGGAGTAAGTGCCCCTAGGGCTGTCTCAGATTGCTCCATTTCTTCCCCACAAAAATACCCTGTGCCAACCTTATCTACTGGAGCCTAGTGTTCAGTGCAGGATTTTGGATGTATATGACACAGTCTGAGGAATTTGGAACTAGCGGAGACTCTGAGTGCGAGATCTGAATCAAAGAGCTGTCTTGTGATGCATAGACACGCTGCTGAATGGAGCGGCCCTTACAATAGCAGGAACTCTCAGAAGGCAGGGGCTTTTGTGGTGGTGGCTATGCAGAGAGGGATGAGTGCAGCCCTACATCTGTGTGAAGTTGGGAAGTTATTAATCTCTGTGCATAGCACCAGGCCTCTATATATGAAGTTTTGAATTTGCTTCCAGGACTCTAATTTTAAGCACCCTGTTCACTGATAGCTGCATCTCATTAACTCCCAGGTTAGGATAAATGCTGAGTATCGAGTGTTGCCAACATCTCACAATTATATCACGAGTCTCATGGTATTTTATGCTTTTATTAAAGCCCCAGATCCTGGAGTCAAGTGATTACTAGAGTTGAATGGTAATGGGGTTATCCATTCTGGGAAAAATTCCAAGTTTCTGATGTTGTTGCTGCTGTTCATGTTATTCTGTAGCAGTACAACTCAGCCAGAACCGGCAGCCCGGAGAGCTGACCAGGTGGGGAACTGGCCTTCCAGCTCCCCAGGGAGCCAACTAGGTGGGAAACTGGTCACCTGGCTTCCTGGGAGTCCATAGGAACCAGGACTATGGACTGGGGGCTTGCCTGGGGTGCTACCCCAGAGTCTGGGCCCTAGTAGCCCAAGCTGCTGAGTAGCCATGGGTCTGGGAGCGTGGGAGCCAGAACCCCCAGAGCTTCCAGGCTCCCCACTCCCCATCAGTCCACTGGGGGGCTCCAAAGGACCTGGGCAGGCGAACAGGCAGGAAAACAGGCTGGACATTTTCCAAGCAGCTCTAGTAATTATGAGAATCTCAGCTTTCATTTATAAAAAATAAGTTTCTAGCCATCATGGATGGAGAGAAAAAGCTTGAAAACAGGAATTGAAGTGCGCCCAGAAGGCAAATGAAAAGTGTTTCTAGTTTTAAAAAGCTTGTGATTTTTATGCCAATTTCAAGATTTTTTATTTTATTTTATTCTTTTGGGTGGGTGAGTCATGATTTCTGAATTCTTGAGGTTGGCAATACTGGAAGTAGCAGTGGGCCGTGGACCATACTTGAGGAACCTCTGGCTTTAAGGAATTCATCGTCTTCCTGCCTCACTTTAAGTTATAAATCAAACCTGTTTAGAGCCATCTTTTCAAAGAACCATCTACCCGATACCCATAACTTAAATTTAAAAGTCAACAGTGAGATTAAAATCATACTGTTGTATTATGGCCCTTCAAGTTGTATTAGAGATAGCAAATACCACTAACATTTTCTGCAGAGATTCACATCAATAAAATATTGTATTCACCTTGCTTGCCTTTGTATCCCTTATTTGTTCGCTTTGCACTAATATTTTAGCTAACATGATTCCTGGCAGGACTGCTCATGGAAACAGGGAATTTTGTTTTAAGAGAATATTGGAAATTATTGTGAAAAATTCTGATGTTGAGTATTTTCACCAGAACAAGATGCTAATAGTATGTTCATGCACTCAGCAGACAGAAACATACAGCTCCCATTTTGAAATTCAGATGCTCATAATGTCCTGCTCACAAGCAATCTGCATACAAGCCATTAGTCATAGAAATTATTTGTCAATAATTTGGAATAATTGAATACACCTGAGAAAGTCACAAGATGCTTTGCACGCAATTCAACAAGAATGAAACTCAGCCCTGTGCAGTGTGTTAGCAAAAGGCCTAAGCACCACTGAAATCCCAGCTAACTCCATCTGGAATTAAGCGGCGCATGCTCCTTGTGTTTGTTCTCTGAATGTCACCCCAACAAAGAGATGAACTGGGAGGAGTGGTAGATACGCTGGAGGGTAGGGATAGGATACAGAGAGACCTAGACAAATTAGAGGATTGGGCCAAAAGAAACCTGATGAGGTTCAACAAGGACAAGTGCAGAGTCCTGAACTTAGGACGGAAGAATCCCATGCACTGTTACAGACTAGGGACCGAATGGCTAGGAAGCAGTTCTGCAGAAAAGGACCTAGGGGTTACAGTGGACGAGAAACTGGATATGAGTCAACAGTGTGCCCTTGTTGCCAAGAAGGCTAACGGCATTTTGGGCTGTATAAGTAGGGGAATTGCCAGCAGATCGAGGGACGTGATCATTCCCCTCTATTCGACATTGGTGAGGCCTCATCTGGAGTACTGTGTCCAGTTTTGGGCCCCACACTACAAGAAGGATGTGGAAAAATTGGAAAGAGTCCAGCGGAGGGCAACAAAAATGATTAGGGGGCTGGAACACATGACTTATGAGGAGAGGCTGAGGGAACTGGGATTGTTTAGTCTGCAGAAGAGAAGAATGAGGGGGGATTTGATAGCTGCTTTCAACTACCTGAAAGGGGGTCCAAAGAGGATGGATCTAGACTGTTCTCAGTGGTACCTGATGACAGAACAAGGAGTAATGGTCTCAAGTTGCAGTTGGGGAGGTTTAGGTTGGATATTAGGAAAAACTTTTTCACTAGGAGGGTAGTGAAGCACTGGAATGGGTTACCTAGGGAGGTGGTGGAATCTCCTTCCTTAGAGGTTTTTAAGGTCAGGCTTGACAAAGCCCTGGCTGGTATGATTTAGTTTGGAATTGGTCCTGCTTTGAGCAGGGGGTTGGACTAGATGACCTCCTGAGATCCCTTCCAACCTTGATATTCTATGATTCTATGAAATTGGTCACACAAATTACCAACCACTCACAAACACGCACACACAGGATATATACATTAAAATACTCTTAATCGTCCTCTTTTCAGACATGTGTTGGCTTGAAAACAATGCATGAACCAAATGCTTTATATTTATTTAATTGATTTACTGAGTATATTTATACAAGAAAAGTTCCTTGGGCTTCGGTAGCACAATTTTCAAAGAGGCCCTGTGATCTAAATCCCATCTGTGAATCCCCCTGCAGAAGTAATATTTGGGGAGTGTTAGGACAGGCAGATGTTCTGAAAGAGGGGGAACATTGTGCCTGTTTGAAAGCAACGTGAGATGTGAACGTAAGAATTCTTTTGGTGCAGAGCCTTGTATCGAACATAAGACATCTTGGATTGACAAACATTGAGCATCCCTGGAGAACAGTGACATCTGAAAGTAGGAAGGCAAATAGCTAACAAGATCAATTTCCAGCGTGGAGCAAAGATTATAAATTCTAAGTGGGAGAAAGGGAGAGGCTGAGGGAAAGCTCCACCAGAAAGAAGTTCTGCTTTTTGACACCATAATAATAGTACTTGGCACTTAACATGTTCAAAAGCTATTACAAATGTTAATTAATCCTCCACACCTCTGGGGACTTTGTTCTTGCCTTTTATATCTTGACCCCTTTTCTGGAAAAATCCTGACTCTGCCCTCACTGAGTACATGCTGGGTTATACATATGGTTGCCGAGTCTCCAGGAATTAAAGATTAATCGTTTACACAGGTTACACAGCTCCAAAGTCTGCATGCTTTTCCACCAGCCCTTCATTTGAATTGCAAATCTTTGCCTGCCTATTCTATGTGGAAAGTGATGTAGTGAGGTGTCTCTGGGACTGACAAGCATGAGCATTTGTTTATAGTTCTTTTGTTACTCCTGAAATGCTAACCTGTGGGCGTTTCCCAGACTCACATAGGTTTGAGTTACAACCGCATAGCAAAATTTCAAAACTCCAAGCACTATGCTGATACACACATTATAATAATCCCTTGTGGGGATTGGGAGCTAATCAGAGACCCATAAAATGTTCTGCTTCTCTCAGCTCCAGACTCAAAAGCTCCAAAAGCAAAACTAAGCCTAGTCCCTGAGTCAGGCTGTCCTCCTCCACCAAGGGACTGAGCAAGCCTGGCTCATATTTGACTAGGGTGACCCGATGTCCCGATTTTATAGGGACAGTCCTGATATTTGGGGTTTTTTTTCATATGGGCTCCTGTCATAACTAAAGGGAAGGATAACAGCTCTCCTGTGTACAGTACTATAAAATCCCTCCTGGCCAGAGACTCCAAAATCCTTTTACCTGTAAAGGGTTAAGAAGCTCGGGTAACCTGGCTGACACCTGACCCAAAGGACCAATAAGGGGACAAGATACTTTCAAATCTTGGGGGGGGGGGGGAAGGCTTTTGTTTGTGCTCTTTGTTTTGGGGGTTGTTCGCTCTTGGGACTGAGAGGGACCAGACATCAATCCAGGTTCTCCACATCTTTCTAAACAAGTCTCTCATATTTCAAACTTGTAAGTAAACAGCCAGGCAAGGCGTGTTAGTTTTCCTTTGTTTTCTCAACTTGTAAATGTACCTTTTACTAGAGTGTTTATCTCTGTTTGCTGTACTTTGAACCTGAGTCTAGAGGGGAATCCTCTGAGCTCTTTAAGTTTGATTACCCTGTAAAGTTATTTTCCATCCTGATTTTACAGAGATGATTTTTACCTTTTTCTTTAATTAAAAGCCTTCTTTTTAAGAACCTGATTGATTTTTCCTTGTTTTTAGATCCAAGGGGTTTGGATCTGTATTCACCAGGGAATTGGTGAATGTCTCTCAAGGCTACCCAGGGAAGGGAATTAGCTTTGGGATGGTGGCAGCGGACCAGATCTAAGCTGGTAGTTAAGCTTAGAAGTTTTCATGCAGGCCCCCACATTTGTACCCTAAAGTTCAAAGTGGGGAATCAGCCTTGACAGCTCCTATTACCCTCCACCCCCTGTCCCGATTTTTCACACTTGCTTTCTGGTCATCCTATATTTGACACAACAAACTGCCTATATAAATCACCCCGTCACCACATCAGAACCTTCATCTCTACTGGCTGTTATAGAAGTTTCTAGTCTACTCTGTCACTGCACCAAATTCTAGGCAGGCTGGGAAATGATGTATGGAGGCTCTGAAACCATAGTTGCTGTAGCCCATAGAGCAGCTCCCCTAGAAGCTCAGTCCAGCATTCCAGGAGCTGACAAACTCCACATGCAGTTACAAAGAAAAAGAATGTATTTTTTCCCCAGGAGGAGTTTATAAATGTGGTATAAGGGCACAAGAATACTTTGAGACACAAGCTTACGTTTCAGCAGAGATTTTTTTTCATACAATTAATTAAAATAAAAAGTTTGCAAGTAATTTACTGGCTTGAAACACAAAACAAGCTAAAGAAAAGTCTCTATTGTAACAAGAAAGACAGACAGTCAACAATGTCTAGGTTCACATCAGAGTCAAGTAAGTGTATGTTCTGGTCATGAATTTCAATAGTTTGAGGTTTGGGCTTTTTTAAATCTCTAAGGGCTTGTCTACACTACCACACGGGGTAGTGTAGCTGAAGTCGACGTACTTAGATCTACTTACCGCGGTGTCTTCACTGCGCTATGTCGACAGCTGATGCTCTCCCATCGACTCCGCTTGCGCCCCTCGTTCTGGTAGAGTACCAGAGTCGACAGGAGAGCGCTCAGTGGTCGATTTATCGCGTCAATGGACCCCCGCTGGATCGATCGCTGCCCGCTGATCCGGCGGATAGTGTAGACAAGCCCTAAGAAAATACAAAAAATATGTTTCTTAAAAAATATTTTCAGGAAGTGAATACAATATGGACATACTATTCAGATTATCAGAGAGAGATGGAGAACCTTTCTGGTTTTGATAAAAAGGCCCTGCTATATTTTTTTCTGTATCAAAACTTTCAGGATCATAAACTAAACGAACGAACGAACGAACGAACGAACGAACGAACGAAAGAAAGAAAGAAAGAAAGAAAGAAATCTGAAATTCATGCTGCAGTGTCAATAATGCCAACAATGATTAATGTGCTAACTGATGTGGCATTTGTACACTGCCCATGCTGGAAGCTCGATTCAGCATCATTCTACAGCGTCCAATGGATTGTTTTGAGGTGAGAAGAGTAGAACTGTTTCAGATGAACAGGTTAGACAAACACTCATCAGAGATGGTCTAGTTATACTTAATCCTGCCTCAGCGCAGTAGGGATGGATGAAATGTTCTGCTGAGGTCCTTTCCAGCCCTACATTTCTATGATTCTATTACCCTCCTTTAATTCTTTATTAATAGAATCCTGTATCAGCCATTTCATTATTTTGCCTGGGATCAATGTCAGGATGACCTGAGTCATCCTGTTTACACTTTTAAAATATTGGCACATTAGCTCGCTTCCACTCTTCTGGAACTTTTCCTCAGCTTCAAGACCTATTAAAAATCAACATCAACAATTGAGAGAGAACCTCAGCCAGCTCTTTTAAAACTTTTTGATGCAAGTTATCTGACCCTGCTGATTTAAAAATTTCTAACTTCAGTAACTAGTGTTTAAAATCCTCCTGAGTTACTGTTGGAATGAAAAGTATTTTATCATTGTATGATATGTCTATATGATCTAGCTTTTTCCCCAAAATCAGAACAGAACTATTTATGGAATACATCTGCATTTGCTGCATTATTATTGACAATTCTGCCATTTCCATCTAGAAATGGACCAATACCATTGCTAGGATTTTTTAAATACTTTAAAGAAGTATTATAGTTTAACGTAAATGCTTTGAAAAAAACTCCTTCTGAAGACAAGCCCCGAGTGGAACTAACACTCAGCAGGACCGGCTCCAGGGTTTTTGCCGCCCCAAGCGGCGGGGGAAAAAAAAGAAAAAAGCCACGATCGCAATTGAGATCGGCGGCACTCCGGCGGCAGCTCCACCGCGCCGCTTTCTTCTTCAGCGGGAATTTGGTGGCAGGAGCTTCCCTCCGAGAGGGACCCGCCGCCAAATTGCCGCCAAAAAGCCTGACGTGCCGCCCCTTCCCCTTGGCCGCCCCAAGCACCTGCTTGCTGGGCTGGTGCCTGGAGCCAGCCCTGACACTCAGGACTCTCGGCACTGGGTAAGTCTGTGCATGAAATGCCTCACTGAATTTTCCTGCCTTGCTGGTTCCAGCCTGCATATTTCTCCAAATGGGATGGGACAATCCTGCCTCTGGCTACCGTGTATATAGTTCTATTGGTTGTACACCGTTCCCTTCCCTATTTACTTTATGAAATAAAAATAAATAAATCAGTAAAAAAATAAAAAATATTCTGTCTATTTTAGATATGCCTCTGTTTCTATATACAGAGATACAATCACCAAGGAACACATTCCAAACCAGATCCTCTGCTACGGCTGGGGATTGCAGGGTGCAGGTGGGCGTCAGAGAGTACCAAGGTAGTGTAAAGGTTCCCCATTGTCCTGATGCTGGAGCTGCCATGTGCATGGCCAGTCCCCAGGAGGCCGATGAGCAAGAGGGTTCTTCTGACTTACACTGTCTGCTAACAGTGCCAAAGGGCTAAAACAGAACACAGGGATTGGCATTGAGAAGAGTCATCCCAGTCAAGTCCCCCTTTCTTGTGGCCACATCCTCTACACAGGCAGCAGGAGAGGGTCTGGTATAAGGCCCCTAGTTCAACTGTGCACCCTTGCACTGAGGTGATTCTCCTGGGGCAGGACAGAACAAAGATGGAATTTGCTGGCAGCATGGCTATGCTGCATCCCAGGATGTAGCCCTTTGTGTGCCTGTGAAATATAAGAATTTGACCTACCATTAAAAAAAGGAAAATGTATTTCTGCCACGCTGTGGTTAGCCCATAGCGCACACACAATGACTCTTAAGCCTGCACAGTTTGCAGGTAGCATTCCTATAAGGACTGAACTTGCCTAGAGGCCAGCATGCAGACATCTACTGCAATCATGTATCATCTTTACTGTTGGAAATACCCCTCCTCATTATGCAGTCTCTACAGGAACTTGACAGGGCCCAGGCTTATTCCTAAAGAGATAAAAGTTAAAAGGTCACACGTCTGGGTCAAAGGCTAAAAGGCAGATAAAACATCCTGCCTTCAGAAGCAAAATCCAAGGTAAATCAAACCAGCTCCCAAGAAATCAAGTCAGGCTGAGCTCCAGCGACAGGACGCAAATGCCCTTATTTTAGAAATTCCTGGTTTCTTTTTTTGTTTCCCCTTCAATGTTTTATTTTATTTTTTTCCAACACTGGTTAAACAAAACAAAGCTAAGCACAAATAGATAAAAACAAAAGGCCATGAAACTCTGACTGCCTTCCGATGTCTGAAAAAAACCTGTATTTAAATCTGGAAAGATAAAATTCTTTATAAAAAATATTACTGTAACCAACTAGGGAGACAATTGTTCTACCAGCTGGTAATTTTGAGGGGACTTCAAATAACAATGGAGGTAACGCCACTGGCTCACTTGCACCTAGAGGGCCAAAGGCTGAGAAAAGCACCTCCTGCTGAATTTGGACCACATATTTTTACACACAAGATATTGAATAGATCGTATTAGACTCAGTCTCCCAGATAGAATTTCTGCAAATAGAGTGGCAGAGAGATATACACAAACACAGGGCTCAGTCTCATGGCAGATAGTACCATAAGGAGCATGCCTACCTAGAGTTTGCAAACCCACACCCACATGAGCAGTCCCATTGAGTAAAGACTTCTTGGTATGCTCAAGGGTTTGCAGGATCATCCTTCATTTTGCTCATTTTTCTCCAGTATGATGCTATGAACAACGCGGAAATAATAGTGCATGGTATACCAGGTGCATGCCTACTTGTGTTTGTGTCTAGTTCCTAAGGTTTAAAAAAAATTAAGAACCACTCTATCTTCAGTTTCATGCATATAGACTCAGCTCCTTTTCCCAATGACAACCATGAGTGTTTTGCTATTTCAGTTGCTTCTTCGCTAGTACTGCCTCTGTACGCAGTTGAACCTTAACGCCTCAAGCTTTTCAGCACATTACTGAGATTAGGAACCAGCCAATTCTGAACTGAATATTATTGAACAGGCATGTGGGAAAGAGTGAAAAGACCCAAATAACTCAAATAGGAATAAATAGAATTAAAAAAAACCCAGAAATTCTTCAGGGATGCCACAGGGGGTCAGCTTGTTTCCATGCGTTGCTCTGCTGGAGAGCACCTAGAAGGGCAGTAAAAAAGGCTTCCTTAAAGGTGAAGTATAAATGACATTTACACTTTTAATTTACTTCTGCAAACCCACATGTGCTGACTGCTCCCTCTCATTAGACTGATGGTGGCATTCACCCAAATAATTAAGACTGACTTCTAACACCACGTTGGCCAGTTCTGCTCACTGATTACATCTTTATGTAATCTGGTGTAATCATGTAGACTGGTTGCCAGCACCATAAGACTAGCATCAGAGATAGAATGGAAACAAACAAAATCTATCTACAGTATTTATATGGGCCCATTACAACAGTACCTGAAAATGCCTCACACTCTTTAAGGAGACAAGGTGGGTGAGGTATATCCTGGGAGTGGGACAAACTTGGCTACAACACCACAGCACATCACACTCTTTAGTGCATGTATCTTCACAACACCCCTAGGAGGTACACATGTACTACTAGCCCCATTTTACAGAGGGGGAATTGGGGCACACAGAGACTAAGATCTGGATGCACAAAAGGAGCTAGGCATTGTGATACTGAGCATCACAGCACCTAACCTAGAAAATCACTGGGCTTCACAAAGCCTGAGTTAGGAACCCAGGCTCCCTGTACAATGAATGGGGAAATATAGGCGCCTTCTAAAGAGATCCACAAAAGCCACAATGCTAGGCAGGGAGCCACCTAAGCTAACCAATGGGGTGTGGGCTAAGTCCCGTCCACTCACAATGATAGGCACCTACCTAAGTCAAGGCTGCAGGGAAGAGCTTATTTTAGAGAGTAATCTTCAGCTGTGAACCCTTTCCTGGAGTCAGGTACCTGTGCTGTTTTCACACAAAGCCAAGGAAGATTGGGGAGGAGGAGGATCTCCCTCAGAACTTTTAGCCCAGTGGATAGGGAACTGCCCTGGGATGTGGGCAAAGGGATTTAAACAGGGATCTACCACCTATCAAGTGTGCGCTCTAACCACTGAGATATGGGATATTCTGATGTGGGGCTCCCTCAGTCTCTCCTGCTGAGGGAGGGTGGTTAGAGAGAGAGAGAGAGAGAGAGAGAGAGAGAATGACTATCGCCTGGTAGTTCGAGCACTCACCCAGGAGGTGGGAGACCCAGAATCCAGTCCCTTTTCTCCAATGACTCTTTTCTTTAATTATTTGTCCACAGCTTCACAGGGAGACACTGGGGGAGGCCCTTCCCCACCTCCGAATATCTCATAGCCCAGTGGTTACAGCACTTATCTGAGAGGTGCAGATCCCTTCTGCCCCTCAGGTGGAGAGGGGACTTGGGCCTGGTCTACACTACGACTTTAATTCGGATTTAGCTGCTTTAATTCGAATTAACGCTTGACCCGTCCACACAACGAAGCCATTTAATTCGAATTAAAGAGCCCTTTAATTCGATTTCTGTACTCCTCCTCGACGAGAGGAGTAGCGTCAAAATCGGTATTGTTAATCCGAATTAAGGTTAGTGTGGCCGCAATTCGATGTTATTGGCAATTCAATGTTATTGGCTACCCACAATGCAACGCTCTGGAAATCGATGCTACTACGGTAGCTTGGACGCACACCACCGAATTAATGGTGCCTAGTGTGGCCGAATACATTCGAATTTATAAAATCGGTTTCCTAAATTCGAATTATATAAATTCGGATTAATCCCGTAGTGTAGACATACCCTTGAACTGGGGATCTCCCACTGAGTACCCTAATCACTGGGGTAAAAGTTATGAGGGAGGTTCTCCTCCTCCTTCCCCTTCCCCGCTGTTTTGAGTGAACTCTTATGGGGCTTGATCCAATAGGCGTGGGGCAGAGGATTCCTACTGGATCAGGCCCCATGTGTTACTCAGGCAGCCAACGCCTCTCTTACTCTGGTTTGTGGATCGTTCTGGGGCTTAGACAGGAGATAGGTGCCTGGACACCTAGAGCATGTGTACCCAGAGGAACAAACATAGGCACCTAGGGTACTTCCAGTGCAAAAACCTAGGCACTGAGCGAGTTTAGGTATCTACAGGTTCAGCAGGAGTTTTATGCACTGCAGTGGAACGAAAACTAGGACTTAGGCATCCCCTTTTGTGCCTCCAGGCCTAAGTGACTTGCCCAAGGTCACACAGGAAGTCTGTGGCAGAGCAGGGAAGCAAATCCTGGACTCCCAAGTCCCAGGCTACCAAACTACCCACTGGGCCATTCTTTTTCCTAGCAAAAGGAAGAGAAAAACATCTCAAGAGTTTTACAGAATAATAAGAGCAACGTATGTTTGTTAAAACACAAAACTTGCTACAAAATTAATTGTTCAGTATTTTAACAGAAAAATAAGTTTTCTTTTCCAAATGTTTCCCTCACAAAGAGAGAAGCACCAGCCAGTCTGGGATGTTAAAAGAACATCTAACGTATAGCTCTTCAAAAATAAGACTATATTTTGGCTCATGGTAAATGTCGATTAGAAGCAAAACCAACATAATGAATAAAGTTTTTAATCTAGCAGCAGATATTGTGAAATCATTACTATTACAGAACAGGCCCTCTGAGATTCATTTTTGGCTTAAAGTTTATCACTGAGCACATTTTAAGACCTTTGAAGTTAGTCTGAAGTTAAATCAATATCCAGTTTGACTTGATTACAAGCCTTTATTTAAAATTTCCAAGGGATGCAGCCCAGTTTTCAAATGCCAGGAGTTCTTGGGCTAGTTTTAACTAAAGATTCTTCATTCTGAATTTTGGAATATTGGAATAATCTGGGAAAGCTCCAGAAATGATTCTGCTAGGAGTTGAGCAAACAGTTGCATAAACCCCCCTTCTAATCTCGGATGTTGACCTAGCTATTCATTCCTTGTTTGCTGTGGTGAGTTCTGTAAATCTAGTTTCCATGGCAGCCATAATCCATGAATAGAACTGGCTCCATCGGTGGTCAGTTACAACATGCTTTGTCCTTTCTGTGTCCTGTAACTGACTGAATTAAGAGACAGAAAACAAGCGCCTTCAGTAAACATGACCTAATGAGGGCCCCGGCTTTCAGCTAATGGGGGCCTAATGGCTTGAAAGAGAATGTAGCTAAACGGCAATATGCTGGGACAGTCGCATCTGCTGAAGTGTCATTTTCCACAGAGGTCTCACAAAGGTTTGTAGTCGTTTATTTCCATTATTTTATTTACACTAAATTTCCATTCACTTCCTGGTTTTTTAGAGATACATGTATAATTGCGTGAATATGGTATAGTGCAAAGGGAGGGATTGAAAGCATTGGTTAATCTAAGTATAGTGTGTTCAAGTGCTATTCAGGGTCTCCCCACAATTCTGCAACTCCCCTCTGTTATTGGAAGTTCTAAGCCTCTACAGAATAGAAACCACCAATTGTATGAAATTGTGCTATGGATCCTTGAGAGACTCCTTGATTCTTGAAAGATATCTTCAAGGGACTCGGATGAGAACCCCACATTTATGTTCATTTGTTAACCAAACAACAGCTGAACCCACTTCTCCAGAGGTTAAAAGAGCAGCATGTTAACTCATTGTTAATAAACTAGCCCCAGGTTTCTAAAATCTATTAGCAAAAGGTTTCTGCTGATGATTTTCAAACAAAATTAAACTCTACGAAGAGAGAGAGATGTTCCACTAATTACAAGCAACTTCTTTCATTTCATGCTGAACGATCACATCAAATCATTTCAGTATTAAAATGATTGCTTTATTTGTACTCTCTCATGGCATTTCACAACCATTTAAGAGGATGAAGGCCAAACATTTCCAAAAGCATTTCAAGTCATTAAAACCCTTAGGAAAAAAGTGGCACTATATAAAATTCAATATGTGAAGTGCTTTAAAGTAGACATGTGGAGGGTACTTCGAGTATAAAAACTGGACGCTAAAATACTTCTTTAAAATACCACCTTTTCTCAGTACATCCAAGTCTATTTCCTTCTGATTTGAGGTTTTAAAGTCTTGCTGACCTTTTTCTTTTTCTTATATTAGATAAGTTAGATACAATATACAGAAAAAGCATGCCGTACAGTGTATGAACATTTTGTGGAAACCCCACAAAGTCATTTCTTTTGCCGTTCAGAATAGGACTGATCCTGCGTTGGTGTTATTTCAATTTTTATTTCAAGTGCAGATCTAACAGAAATCTGGATTGTCTTCATAATAAAGTGTCATCCAAAATGGAGATCTGATTAATAACTCCAAGACCTGCAAATAAAATTTTCAGTCTACAAATGGACAAATCCTACAGTTCTTACTTTGGTAAAACTCTCACTGACTTTATGTAATATACATTTTACCCACAATTAGCAGATACAGTAGTTATATTTATAGGAATTCCTCTAAAATGGAAAACACAGGCAGATTAATGGAATCTAAAAGAAAGAAAAGGGAAGTAACTTAAATAAAAAAAATGGATATATCCTATCTCCTAGAACTAGAAGGGACCTTGAAAGGTCATTGAGTCCAGCCCCCTGCCTTCACTAGCAGGACCAAGTACTGATTTTGCCCCAGACCCCACCCCTAAGTGGCCCCCTCAAGGATTGAACTCCCAACCCTGGGTTTAGCAGGCCAATACTCAAACCACTGAGCTATCCCTTCCCCCCCACTTTGGGTATAGCATGCTTCCACTCCATAAACCCCTGACTGGTTAACTAAAGGAACCTCTGGCCCAAAGCCCGGTCGATTACTTTAATTTTAACCAAGAGGGCCGCGATACTAAACACTCTACAAAAATGTTTCCAAACATTGCCATTGAAAAAAAAAAGTCTTTTACCCTGCCTCCTCAGACACAGCTCTAGTCCTGGACAAATTACATTATATATGGAGTAACATATAAACATAAAAGACATACCCTCCAGTGAAAAACTTGCACAACTTTCCAGAATGAGTAGAATTAATCATAAGGAATAATTACAGTTCTAAACAAGAATATTTATGACATTACATAAACCCCATTAAAACAAACTGAATGGCAATAATTTTTAGAAAGGGGAAAGGAGGAAGTGAGGCGGGGGAAAGAAAGCCAATCAAAGTTTATAGTCAAAAAGATAAAAGTCCCTGTGTGTCAGTCATCTTGGAAATCATTACTTCAACCAGCATTTGGGCCTTGTTTACCTCCCTTCCCAAAAACAGGGAGAAAAAGAATATTACTTATAAAGCTGGTGAACATTTTTTTTTTTTGTTTGAAAGATTTTTTTTTTATTAAAAAGTGAGTTCTTTGTTGTGTTCAGAGCAAGACATAGTGATGGTACCCATCAATTACATTCAGGTCATCCTACCTCCTTTGTGTCCAATCTGTACCCTCGGAGTTTCTAGTGTACCTCTAGTAACAATAGACCTCAGTCCCACCCCTTGTCCAGACAGTAATGATATGGCCACGCCAGTTTTACCAGCCTACAGCACTGAGGGGCAGCATTTTCTAAAGAGGCCTCACAAAAGTACCTTGTACCAAAATAAATCAGTCTGTTTGGATGATGACCCACAGGGTTCTAACTTGCTATTTTGGGGTAAAAAAAAATACATTGTTACACTTCGGGTGACCAGACGTCCCGATAAAATCGGGACTGTCCTGATATTTAGTTGTTTGTCCCGCGTCCCGACCGATGTATGGTCGGGACGCCATTTGTTGCGATATTTTGCACTCCACCTTTTTTTTTTTGCTTCAAACCCCCCCCCCCCCTCCCCATGTGTCCCAATATTTTGTTCTTGTCATCTGGTCACCCTAGTTACACTTGTGGGATGTCCCATTGCATCTATCTGGCCAGCAATCTGAGTAGGAGAATGATGGACCATATCTCCTAGCAGATCCTGATATTACTTTGATCATCACTGAACTTTAATTATTTAAGCTGACCCTCTAGACTCAAAGCATTTCCTAACAGATAATCAAAGTGGGATAAGCTGCCCACTTGAAGCCAAGAATCAGAAGCCAGCAAAGAGGGAGAAAATCCCCTTTAAACATCCCCTCTTTACAGAAGAGGCTGCTGAATGATGTAGGCCAGTAGTTTTTTGAGCAAACCACTGGCCAGAAGGTAGATATGGGACATTCATAAGCCAAAAAGAGAGATGAAGACTCTATAAGGGTAAGGTAGGACCTAATGGTAGGAAGAAGTCTTTTGCTTAGTTTTGTGATGTGGAAGACAGTGAAATACAGTGTGGAGTAATGTGAGCTGCTAAGCAATGAGGATGGATATGGGGGACATCAAGTACTTTCATTCAGGGACAAGAAAATGAGATCTAACTTCTTAGAACTGGAATACTAATGCTTAATAGGTGAACTTTGCAGCATGTGACTATGTAACAATACTGTGCTCCTGCCTGGCTATGGAAAGGATGAGAGCTATGAAGTCCAAAGCCAGATTTTCAGTTACATGCACACCAATTCTGTGTGTAACTAACTGATGTGTGCAAACACTAGATAACGTGCCGGCAAATCAGACACAATTACTGGGATCCATCACAGTATCCAATAAAAAAAAGGCTTACTTCCATGCTACAGAAGCCAGAAGAAAACCCAAAACAATTTTCCACTCTGCCACACAGACTCAGTCAACCAGAAGATTGTAAAAGTACACGGGACATCATAAACAGCTTGGGTTTAGTTGAAAGCGTGTGCAACAAGCACCCATGAAATCCTACACAATCTGCACCAGAATTCCTCTTCTGCAACACTGAAATGCTTCACTTTACAGATTAGTTAATTCTTCAATAAACTTCTGTTTAGAAAACCTTTTACCCTCTAGCCAGGCACATTCCACCCTTCTTTATGCACCCTGGAAACTAGAGAAAGTTGGGCCTCATGACCAAATATGGGCAGTCACATGGGAAACTGTTGCACCTTCCTTTTTCATTTTCACCATACACCTAGTGGCAGGCGGCTGGGCACAGTTCTGGATACTTTTCTGCTGCACTGATTTACTCATCTAGGTGTCAGGTAGAGCTTTGCTCTACTAACTTAAGTAGTCAGGCAGTATTTCCTGAACCAGAATGATGGTTTAAGCGAGGTCCTTCCACTGACCTTCCCGTGACACCGTGCTCATGAATAACCAGGTCTGTTGCTGCCCCTCATGCTTAATTTTCTCTGAGGAAATCTTCTGTTAAGGGGCAACAGTTTTCCATTTCAGTGTGCAGCACTACCCAGCTGCTTGTTATTTCACTTGGCTGAGCCTGACAAGCTAATGGTATGTTTGATTTGCACTATAAGTTCCTGCTATAGACATCATTACTTTTATTACAGACGTGGTTCTTGTTAGAGCCTCGGCTGTCCATACAAGAAGAAAAATGCACATTTATTTCAGTCAACTTAATGTTTAACTCATTATTTGCAAGTACAGCTCTGGCATGGAGCACAGACTCGGCTTCATTTCTTTTTATTGTATTTCGCTGTCATTTGGGTGGCATGCAGGGAAATCATTCTTGCGCCTCTGGGTAGTTGCTTAGGTACTCATTTCTTTTACCTCATTCCTGATAGCTGGGACTCTCATTGCAAGATGCAGTATAATACGGCACAGCTAAACTTAACTAGATTGTTGATAAATAAAATGGATTGATATAGAAGAAGTAATGGCACCATATTTATCTGAACCGAGTTCAGGATGGACTTTTCCTGATGGTTTGCTTGCTCAGCAGTGATAAAGATATTGGATTCCAGACCTGAGCACATACTTTTCTGCTCTCTTCTTGCATTGTCAAAAACAGCGTCATATTTAAAACCAATATACGGGGGGGGGGAAGGAAATGATTTTTAAAAGACCGAAAGATAATGTAGTCCTCCTAGTTGTTAAAATAGAAGATGGCCATTTAAATGGCTTGCTGGGTGACCTTGGGCAACTCACTTCACTGCTCTGTGTCACAGTTTCCCCATCTGTAAAATGAGGATATGATACTGACCTCCTTTGTGAAGTGCTTTGAGATCTATGGGTGAAAAGCACTACATCAGAGCTAGGAATTATTACTATTTTTATTTGTATTGCAAAATTTGATTGAGCCACAACATCTGAGTGTACTCTTGAGTTCTATTCCTGGCTCTATATTCGATTCATCTTATGAACTTGGGCAAATCATTTGCCCCCAAATTTT
Source organism: Emys orbicularis (assembly GCF_028017835.1). Classification (NCBI taxonomy): domain Eukaryota; kingdom Metazoa; phylum Chordata; order Testudines; family Emydidae; genus Emys; species Emys orbicularis. The sequence continues at coordinate 267,135,006 of NC_088684.1, read as the reverse complement.
CAACCGTGCTTACTGATTTAGGGTGCCCAATTTGACATACCTGCAATGTCTCACTTTGGACACCCCCAAATAGAAGTGCCCAAAATCAGGGATCACTTATGTTGGCCTTAACCTGCCTCTGTCTCAGTTTCTTCATCTGTAAAATGGGGATAACATTTACCCACAGTAACACGCAGGGGCTTTGGGACTTACTATGTAAAAAGTGCTTGGATAAAATGCAGCATAGAAAAGCAAAAAATGAATAGGTAAACGTTGCTTAGTTTTCCTTTCAGATGGCTGTTGAACTGCTGGGGTGCAAGACATTAATTCTCAATGTTAGCAAAAGACTGTTGATTTCTCATGCAGAATTTTCTTTAATAAGCATTTTAAGGCCATTGATCTCTTGATCCTGAATACAGCCAGTGTAGGGAGCGTTTCTGCCAGACTGGGTGCTTTGAAGTTCTAAAACTCATAAAGCTGGCCATTGCTGGTTGTGGGCTTGTTTTATTTCCATATCTCTCGTCTCACTTTAGGACTAGACAGAAGATGACATTATTAATAGGCGGTTCACAAGCACCTAATAGTTTAGGGGCAGCCTTTATATTTCTTCTTTCAAGCAGAGATGAAAGATTGTTAAAAACTCTCTTTTTTTTCCTCAGGGAATTACAGCTCACAAAAGTTCTTGTAACTCTTCACAGCAGCTATTTTACTACTGGAGGAGGATATTTACTGGGTCAGTTTCTTCCTGCAGCAGGCCTCGGCTTTAATAAACGGTGTCTGTGAGCTACTTTATGCTCTTTATACTTTATTTTGATCTAGCTGTGTGTTTAAAGAGCTGAGGAGAGTGTGTTTTGATGAACTACTTGCACCAGAACTCTGCTTTAGGCCAAAATGTAGACAGGGGTTGTTTTTCTGGTACACTGAAATTTGAAAAAGGGGCAACTTGCCAAGGGAGTCTGTTAGCTTCTGCTCACTCTGCATTCACATCTGTCTTCACTAAGTTGTTACTGGACCCTCTGGTATATTGCACAGAGCAAGCTCAGGAGAAATTTATAGAAGTCAGAGTTTCTAGCAAGGAGGGGTGGAGAGCCAACAACCTACAGAACTAGTAGCAGTTTGTTCAGTCAGATTAAGACAGCATCTTGTTCTAGACATTTTTTTCACATATTTGTCAGCACTAATGCAAAGTTGCTAACAGACAAAGATGAAAAAAGAGACCCTGCCAAGAGGAACTTCAAAATGAATTCCACCATGAAATCCCACATCCCATTCAAGATGTGCCATAATACATAGCACAGCTTTTTCTTCTTCTTCCAAACAAAAATTCAGAAACTATTTTAGTACCTGATTAAACTCAAACCACTCTTTTTTCTGTGAGGCCAATTAGCATGAAGCCCCCGTTGAGGTGTGCAATTCTTGCAGTGCGGAGCAGTTTTAACACACAGAAAAATCAGCATTGCTGTGCATCTCCACGATGTGATTTCATGGTGCTCAATCATAATCTTAGGGCCCACAAGTGAATCATTTTGCACACATATGTAGTCCCATTAATCTTAATGGGTGAAATTCATCCCTCTACATAGGGCTTGCAGAAGATCTATGCATTAAGTCCTACATAAACCCCATTTGGAGAGCTTGCCTGTGACTTAAATGGTGCTCAGATCTTGTGCTAGCCCTCAGTCGAGAGGTGAGTTTTACACATTGAGACTATGTGTTTGAATAAAGTTATTCGTACATGTAAGTGATTGCAAGATCAAGGCCCGGCAGGGACCATATCTTCTTCTGTGGTATGTACAGCACTCACAATATCAGTGCTCAGCGAATAACTCCCCTTTGGAGGTGCCATTTTAAAATTTATATCTTCACACCCTAGGCGCAGATCCAGCTTTCCACAAATGGGACAAATTTCCAATTCCTTCTTTGTGTGCTATCTATGCTTGTATGCCCACTATAGAACCGGCAGTGCCCATGTTTATGGGTTTATTAACTGTGACCAGACTCAGGCTAAGTAAGTAAACAGATTAATATGTATTATACGGCATTTGTTCAAAGTTCAGAACTTGTACGCACATGTGAAAGTGGTATTTATCCAATGTTCCTACCATGGGAGCTGATTAAAAACAGGATCATACAAGGTAAGCAGGGCTGTAAAAGACAGCATTAAAACTTTTTTTTTTCTGAAGTATCCTGAATAATTGTTACCGGATTTAATGGCTCAGCAACCCATAACTCTCACATAATCTTGAAGGGTTTGGTGGTTTTATGTTGCAACTTGTATTTTATGCTGCAAGAAATGTAAGTGCTTAAAAATTGTTTCTATATTGTATCCAAGACCAAGTATGGCAAGGAGAAGTCCTACTACGCTGTCTATATAGTAAACAAATGAACAGCAAAGAGGTAGTGGCAAGTTAATAATCACATTCTCATGAAGGAGTGTTCTCAAAACTAAGACTCTGATAGTCACTGAAAATATGACACCAGACATTAATTTTGTGGCTTGTAACCTTGGAACCTTTAGGTATTTTCTATCTAAACATAGGGGACAGCACACTGAGCCACCATTTTATAACAGCAATATAAAGTTCCAGGTGTTTGTTAATACCATCAGACCTGCCAGTGTTTAGTACTACTGTAAGGCCTGTCAGTTTACCGCAGTCAAAGTGATGTCAAACAAATTATATTGGCAGAGCTCTGTGGGGATCAAGAACAAGGACCCACCGTCACTGTGGGTCCCATTTTAAAAAGAGCTGAGAGCCCGATTTCAGAGAACTCAGTATAGCTGGCCAGAAAATGGAAATCCCTTCCTAAAAAAAATTCCACTGTTTTTACAAAAACATGAACATTGTCACAGAAAGGGTTTGGGGGGAACCCAAATGGAATGTTTCAGCTGCGACCAGCAGGCTCTTATCAATGTCACTTTCTCTGCTCAGTCTGAAAGTGACATTGACAAGAACATTGAAGGTGGGCTGCCAAAGGCTGAGCACTCAGGCTCTCTGCCTCTCCTGCCCCCCATCGCACAGCTGTCTTTCCAGCTCTCTAACTGACCCACAGGCCTGATGCCTCTCTAGTAGCCAGGCTGGGGGATGAGAGAGAGGTGGGGAAGCTGAGCTATAATTCTATAGGATGCTCCAAAAAGGCCAATACAAAAGTTATTACTTTCCATTAAATTCGCTACTCCTTTCCCATAAGGGCAGAGTTTTAATTAAAATGAATATATTTGTTATTTTAAAGGCACATGTCTTCTGTTAATAATATCTTAAACAGTGGTTGGTACTTTTCAGAACTAATTTCACCTTTAAAGTTCTGCATTATTCCTCTGAGCATGCTCAATGGAGCAGTTAATGGTCCTTTTCTTGAATCCCTTCCTTTTACATAAAGAATCCATGATAGTAGCCACATTGCAAGGGCATGACTTGCACAAACATGTAATCAGGGGCGGCTCTAGGCACCAGCAAAGCAAGCACGTGCTTGGGGCAGCCCATTTGCAGGGGCGGCAGGGATCCAGCATGGGAGCTGAGAGCCAACAGGGGGCCCTGAGAGCTGTAGTTCCTTGGTTAGCTCCCTGCCTATAGAGCCAGCCCTGGAGCAGGGAAAGAACTACATTTCCCAGCATTCCCTTGGCCACTACCAACAGGAAAGAGGGGGCGGGATTGAGGTAGTTGAGACCTCATGCTGCAGTGAATGGAGAGCTGCACTGGGAAGGGCAGGGATACCATATTTTAACATTCAAAAAATAGGACACTCCACGGGGTGGGAGGGTAGCCCCACCCTGCCCCCATCCACTCCCTCCGACTGCCCCCCACAGAAACCCCAACCCATCCAACCCCTCCTGCTCCCTGTCCCCTGATCACCCCCTCCCGGGACCCCTGCCCCTAACTGCCCCCCAGGATCCCACCCCCTATCTAAGCCTCCCTTCTCCTTGTCCCCAACTGCCCCCTCCTGAGACCCCCCCCAACTTCCCCCCTAGGACCCTCCCCCCACCTGTCCCCTGACAAACCCCCAGGACTCCCATGCCTATCCAACCGCTGCCTGTCCCCTGACTGCCCCCCCAACCCCTGACCCATCTAACCCCCCTTTCTCCCTGCCTGCCCCCCCCCAACCTCCACCCCATCCAACCCCCCAGCCCCCTTACCGTCCCACTCCGACCAGCGTGTCTGGCTCCACGCAGAGCCAGACACACTGCTGCATACATGCTGCCGTGCTCCCCCCACAGAGCCACAGCCCCCTCCCGCCCAGCACCTGCCTTCCAGATTTGAACACCTCAAAATTCAGAAGTGCTCAAGCTCAGTTTGGGCAGCTGTTACTTCATTTCTCCCAAATCAAATATACTGACCCACTGTAACTTGCTGTAGAAAAAGTAGGATAAAATTGAGCAAGAAATGCTTCCCAGTGGTTATTAGGACTGGAATAGCTATTTTCAACAGCCATTGCCTTTTTTGTTTGTTTGTTTGTTTGTTTGTTTAAAAGGAAGACAGTGATATTGCATTGGCAAATTTCCCATAGAAAGAAAGAGAGGAACAAAAGAATAATAAAGGCACCTCAACTTTTCCTCATTTATGTAGGACAGTCTTATAATATGCATCCAGATATCCTCTAGTCACACAAGCTGAAAATTGTTCCACTTTACTGCAGTTCTGTAACCATATGGGAACCAATCCTGTCTGTGTTCTGTGCACATCTAAAATTCCTGCTGAATGACCTGCCGTGGGAGCGAGTTACCAGTGACCCAGGGCTGCGGCGGAAGGAGGGTGCAGGTGGGGAGGGGGAAGAGAGCCCAGGGCTGGGGCGGCAGGAGGTGTGTGTGGGGGGCAATGGTGGGGGGGAATGAGGGAGCCCAGAGTTGGGGTGGCAGGGGGTGTGGGTGGGGGGGAAGAGCCCAGGGCTGGGGCAGCAGGGGGGTCCAGCGAGGAGCCCAGGGCTGGGACAGGGGGCATCCAAAATTTTTTTTGCTTGGGGCGGCAAAAAACCTAGAGCCGGCCCTGCATGTAATGCTAAGTTGCTTTGTTTGTTTTCTTGCAAGACCCCCAAGCTTTTTGATAACAGTGCTGTTCCTCACCTCTGACTGATAGCACGCACAGTATTCAAGTGCTGCGCCTTGGCTGAGTAGCAATTGTTGCTCACACTGAGCTGTGAAAGCGAGAATTTGTGATGTGCTGGAAGTTTGGCCAAGGCTAAACACCCTAACTGTAGAAAATTGCTTATGAGAGTAGTCACTGAGATACCATGATGATGAGCATGTGACAAACAAGTGTGCCCCTCCAGCGACACAGTGCTTGCTATCAACTCACGGAAGCACTGGTTCAATACGGATTCAGAGAGAAGAGCAGCACCTACTGACCACTTCCTTTAAGCAGCTGGGCTTTCCTTGGAGATCTCCCATCCACTAGTCCCAAACCTCCTTAGACAGAGACCTGACACAAACACAGCCCAAGGTGGAATGGCTGAATTGCCATCTGGAAATACCAAGCAGCATTTTGCAATAACTCCATAAATGCCCAGTGACACCACTGTAGTTGTTTGGCTGACATTTACAATTAAAACTATGGCAGGGTTTCCCAAGGTAAATATTAATAATTTAGAAAAGGAAATACTAACAAACACTAAATACACTCCAGCCCATCTGTTTAAATAGCTATCGTTTTTAGTGGGGTCACACAATCCAGCTTTTTTTAGAATTAAAAAAAAGAAAAGAAAGAAAAAAAAGGGCTAAGCAGCTATACTGATGTCAAACCTCCTCAAACACAATTTTATGTTTTTCTTTGACTTACCCTATAAATATTTTTACTACAACATTCAATGTTTATGAGATCACTAAGACTTGTAAAAAGGTGAGTAACTGGAAACCAAAGGCTAATACCTACCACAGGGACGCAGGGATTTTTCTTTCTTTATTTATTTTAAAACAACCCAGTTTATTCTGTTAACATTAGCCAATTGTATTTTACCAGTGATCTATTTACGAAACTGGGTATATCTTTTTCCTTTTAATTTCACAACAAATGGCAACCAGAAATTGCGTCCAAGCTATTTGTTGGTGCTGTTTTGGAGCACTGTTCTCAAGTTAGAATACTGTGGCTTTTGCCCTGCAGCCAAACTTCTACAGATTAAACGCTATGGAGCCCAAGTATGACTCAGGAGCTACAAATCACAGTATTATTGAATCACAGGAATTAGTGGAGCTGGGTAAATTATTTGTTGTGAATAGACCTGACAAGTTTAGTCCTTTTTCTTGTTTGTGACTCCCTTGAAAATAGACTTTATCTTTACTAATTTATTCGCCCTTCGTATTGTTTGTGCAATCGTTTAAACATACAGACTTCAGCCTGGGAGTTGTTAGGGACATAAGAACGGCCATACTGGGTCAGAGCAATGGTCTATCTAGCCCAGGATCCTTCTTCCAACAGTGGCCAATGCCAAATGCTTCAGAGGGAATGAACAGAACAGGCAATCATCAAGTGATCCATCCACTCCCAGCTTCTGGCAAACAGAGGCTAGCGACACTCAGACCGTGCGGTTGCATCCCTGACCATCTTGGCTAATAACCACTGATGGACCTATCCTCCATGTTCATTTCAACCTGATCCACACAACAAAGTGTCACAATGTCTGAACACGGTGGTTAACAGTCATGTCACCAGAGATGAGGCTAAACATAATATGACCAAATCACCACTAAATAGTGTTCAGCCTCATGTCCGCTATCACTAGGGTGACCAGATGTCCTGTTGTTAAAGGGACAGTCCCGTTTTTTGGAACTTTTTCTTATATAGGCACTTATTACCCCCCATCCTCTGTCCTGTTTTTTCACAGTTGCTATCTGGTCACCCTAGCTATCACAGATGTTAACCACTGCATGCCTTTGGTTAATTTGCTGTTCACTATGCTTGATGAGAAATTGGTCACTTAAGACACATGGGATTTTTCTGCTCTATGATCAGATAAACTTTTTAATGAGTGATGAAAAGCTATTTCCCCAAAGATTGTACAAACAAAAAGCTTTCTTTCTGCACATACATTCATGACTAACAAATAAGAGGTAACTTTGGTGCAACTGACCAGCTATCCAGATTATTCACAAACATTGGTTTTAACATATGCAGCTGCTTCTGGAAAAGAGCTATTAGGTCAAGTCCACCAGTGCAAGATTGTTCTCTGCAGTGTATTTTCTAGTACCTTTTCCAGACTAGCTGTAAATGCTTAAAGTCATGGGAATTCCATCACTCCCTTCTAATCTTAGGAGACTGCTCACAGTCCAATAGCTCTCAGTGGCCCTGATACAAAGGCCGATGAAGTCAGCGGGAGTCTTTTCACTGATTTCAGTTAGCTTGGGATCAAGTCCACTGTCTGGGAGATTATCCCCATATTCAGCTCAGATTTTCTTTCTTAATTTCATCTCATTAGGCCTAGGTAACTCAGAACACTCTCGAGAACCCCTCTCCATCTTTGCTATTTACACCTTTGAAATATTGTAGAGAGAGCTCTATCTCTTAGCCCAACATTCTATGTTTATCATCTTTTAATTAGCCTCCTAAATCAATACCTCTAGATCGGGGTAGGCAACCTATGGCACGTGTGCCGAAAACAGCACGCAAGCTGATTTTCAGTGGCACTCACACTGCCCGGGTCCTGGCCACCGGTCTGGGGGGTTCTGCATTTTAATTTAATTTTAAATGAAGCTTCTTAAACATTTTAAAAAACTTATTTACTTTACATACAACAATTGTTTAGTTATATATTATAGACTTATAGAAAGAGACCTTCTAAAAATGTTAAAATGTATGACTGGCACGCAAAACCTTAAATTAGAGTGAATAAATGAAGACTCGGCCAGGGCCGGCTCCAGGCACCAGCTTAACAAGCAGGTGCTTGGGGCAGCCAAGGGAGAGGGGCGGCACCTGCGGCAATTCGGGGGCGGCAGGTCCCTCACTCCCTCTAGGAGCGAAGGACCTGCCGCTGAACTGCCGCCGCCGATCGCGGCTTTTTTTTTTTTTTTTTTTTTCCCCAACTGCTGCCGCCGATCGCGATCGCGGCTTTTTTTTGTTTTTGTTTTTGCTTGGGGCGGCAGAAATGCTGGAGCCGGCCCTGGACTCGGCACACCACTTCTGAAAGGTTGCCGACCCCTGCTCTAGATCCTTAATGAGCTTTGTTGCTGGTCTCCAAACTCTCTGCAGTTTTAGATATTAAAGTGCTCAGAAATGAATGCAATTCATTATTTTTAAAATATGCCCTTTACCATCTCTCAGGGCACAAAATGCCTCTCCACATTAACTACCCAAGAGCAGAGGTTTGGGGGAGAGACCCATTTAGACGCCTTGCCACCCAGTGGTATCCACAGCCATAATTAAGCACCCAGGCCCAAATCCATTGAATTCTCCAGAAGTTAGGAATCTAAATGCCTGGGTGGCTCTGGGCCCCAGGATACCTATACAATGTGTGGTGAGAGTTGGGTGCCTAAGAACGGAATCCGCAAAAGCCAGAACACTGAGCAGGGAGCTGCCTAAACTAGCCAATAGCAAATGCCAAGGGGGGAGGGTGGCCTAAGCCCCACCCCTCTCAGGGAGCTGAGGGCCTGTCTCTGCTTGGGATTCTCCACTGCGAACCTTTTCCTAGAGTTATGTGCCCATGTCGTGGCAGGGGGGTTGCAAGAAACGCAGGAGCAGGCAGCCAATTCCCTTATAACTTTTAGCCCCGTGGTTAGGGCACACACCCAGATGATGGGAGACCCCAGTTCAATTCCCTTCTCTGTCTGATGTGTAGAAGGGATTTGAACTTGGGTCTCTCCCCCAACCTGAGCATCCTGCCCTAGCCACTGGACGACAAAATCACTCTCACCGTGTCTCTCTGACCCAACGCATATGTAATTATTTATACACTGCTTCAGCAGGAGAGCGATTTATCCCAGTCCAGTTAGGGCATTCGCCTGAGAAGGGGTGGGGAACAGAGCACACATCACTGCTCTACATCAGCCAAAAAGGGAATTGAACTACAGTCTCCCACCTCCCAGGTGAGTACCCTAGCCACTGGGCTAAAGATCATAAAGGAGGTTTGCTAATCGTCCCCCTGGCCACTTAGGGTATGTCTACACTGCAGTTAAAACCCCACGGCTGGCCCATGCCAGCTGACTTGGGCTCCAGCTAATGGGCTCTTTAATTGTGGTGGAGACATGGAGGCTCAGGCTGAAGCCTGGGCTTTAGGTCCCTGCAAGGTGGGATGGTTCCAGAGCTCAGGCTGCAGCCTGAGCCCGAATGTCTACACTGCAATTAAACAGCCCCGAGTCCGAGTCGGCTGGCACAGGCCGGCTGTGGGTGTCTAACTGCAGTGTAGTCAGACCCTTGGGGTGGGTTTAGGTGTGCCGGAGAACCCCTACCAGAGCAGGCCCCACAGGTGGGGGGGGGGGGGGAAGGGCGGGAAGACTAGCTTGAAAATCCCACTGGGGCTTAGGTGTGAGCTAGGTGCCCAGGCACCTAGACTGGAGCCTGGGGGACTTAATGGTGGAAACTCAGTCACCGCGGGATTGTAGGCAACACCAGGCTTTGGTAGCAGCTGAGCAGGGGTTTGGAGGATTTCAGTGGAACCCACACATTGGACTGAGGCACCTAAAGTGGCAGACGGGTGCCTACATTCTTTTGTGAATCGGGACCTGGGGCTCTGGCAACACTATCTAGCTCACAGCACAAAATGTCCCTTCCTCCATCCCACATGCAGAGGCTGCATGAACTCCAACAACCTGCTGCTACTGCCTGTATCTTTTGTAGCTTTTCTTTTTTATTTTTGGTCTCATTAGATTTCCTTTGCCATGTGAAATATACAACCTACATTTTCAACTACCACACTGGACTGAAGCTGCATGGCTCCCTTTAAAGTCAGCGGGAGATGTCCCAGCAGAACTCTGCACAATTCCACAAGTAGAGTAAGCTAACATATGCTAAGGTGACTGTAAGCACGAATATATAACTGTAAATAGTTGCATTTATTCTCAATGGAACTTACAACATAGCAGTAAGTTACTTGGGAGAAACCTCTGACATCACACTTGCATTCCCCTTCACTCGTAGCATAGACCATATGTCCCGTTTTTCAGCTCTGTCTCAGCCATCCCTAATTTTTCACCCAAACTGCACATTTGTTCCAGCTGCAAGGTAGAGTGGAGAGCATCAGCTGCTCCCAGGGGGATCAGTTGAAGGCAGCGCTGCCCGCCAGCAGGAGAGCGGAGAAATTTGCTGCTGGCAGGCAGTGCTGCCTTCAGAGCTGACCCCCGCCCTCACCACCCCCCGGGCAGCACGGAGCTCAACAGGGCAGCCCTAGCCCCATCCCCAGCTGCAGGCGGCACAGGGCTCTGGAACTCAGCCCCAGGTGCGGGAGGCGCAGGCCTCAGCAGGTCAGCCCCAGCTGCAGGCAGCACGGAGCTTAGGGGGTCAGCCCCAGCCCTGGGTGGCTCTTGCGAACCCTGTGAAGGGGGAGCTCGGGCGAGTCCCAGGCTGTCCCATTTTAACTTTAAGAAATATGGTCACCCTTGCTAGAAGCATAGGCGTGCACAGCCCATTTCATTAGGGTGTGCACCCAGGGAGCTCCGCCCTAGCCCCGCCCCATCCACTCCCTCCTACTTCCTGCCCCCTGACTGCCACCCTCAGAACCCCCAACCCCCCCGCTCCTCGTCCCCTGACTACCCCCTACTGGGACCCCTGCCCCTGACTGCCCCCCTAGGACCCTACCCCCTACCTGTCCCCTGACTGCCCCGACCCTTATCCACTCCCACGCCTATCCAACCGCTCCCCTCCCCCTGACAGGACCCCCAGAACTCCCGACCCATCCAACCCCCTCTGCTCCCTGCCTCCCCCGACCCCTCTCCACACCCCTGCCTCCTGACAGCCCCCCCCAGAACTCCCAACTCATCCAATCCCCCCCAGCTCCTTGCCCCCTGACCACCCCCTCCAGAGGCCCCCCTACCCTAACTGCCCCCCCAGGACCCTCCTTGCTCCTTGTCCCCTATCTACCCCCCGCCCCTGACAGACCCCGGGACTCCCATGCTCCATCCAACCCCCCCTGCTCCCTGATTGCCCCCTCCAGAGACCCCCCGCCCCTAACACCCCCGCCCGGGATCCCACCCCCATCCAACCCACCCTGCTCCCTGTCCCCTGACTCCCCCCACCCCTTATCCAACCCCTCTGGCCCCGGACTCCTTACAATGGCATGAGATAAGGCTCCTAGCCTCCCCGTGGAGCCAAACCCTGCCCCACGGGAGCGTGCAGCCCCAGCCCCCAGAGCACTGCACACGGGGCAGGGCTCCAGGAGAGGGTGTCTCCCTCCCCGCAGAGCCAAACGCTGCCCCGCGGGAGGGCGCGCAGCCCTGGCCCCCAGAGCACTGCACACGGGGCAGCCTGGCTCCAGGAGAGGGGGGAGGTGTCTGCCTCCCCGTGGAGCCAAACCCTGCCCCACGGGAGCGTGCAGCCCCAGCCCCCAGAGCGCTGCGCGCGTGGCGGCAGGACTCATGGGGAGGGAGAAAGGCGGGGGGAGGGGCCAGCAGCTTGCTGCGCTCGGCCGGGTGCTCCGGCCGGGGAGCGCAGACTCTGCGGCTTGCCGCGCCTGGAGAGGGGGGCCATTTGCCCACCCCTGCATTAGGGTGTGCCCGGGCACACCCGGCACACCCCGTGCGCACGCCTATGGCTAGAAGCCAATGAGCCTGTAAATAGAGGCACTCTCAGTTTACATAGGAATGAAGCATTCCCTTCAAGAGGTATCGAAATCAAGCCAAAAGGTGAATGACATTTTTATGTGAACCTCCTGCTGTTTCACCCTCCCTTCATTCAAATGCCATTGGGGAAAACAGAGAAGCCCCATTTTCTTGTTGAAATGCAAATCAGTATTCAAGGGATAGGAAAGGAAACAAGAAACTGACATCCACTATAAAACACCTACTTTAGAAAGAGTTACATTGTGGAACTGGAAAAATCCATCTTGTTTTTCTGCATATTGACTCTAACAGTGGTACATTGATTGGGGGGAATGTTTTCTATGCACATCCCAGGGAAATATGGCTATGTCAAGAGAGGGTTCACTGGCACTAGAGGAGAAAGGAGAGATGCTATTCCTCTCTTGGTTGCTCTAAGCAAGAAGCAGCCTTAACTGCCTTTATGCTGAGAGAGAAACTTTGGTCAGCTGATGATATAAATAACATTTCCCATTTGGTAACACATGCATTGGGCCTTCCCAGTAGCGCCTTTATCATAGTAGCTACTAGGCACATTTATTTATAATTTATTTATTTTGTGATTTTCTCTTTTCTGCTCTATCCTCAAAAGTCAGCTCCGACATAAGAACATAAAAACAGCCATACTGGGTCAGACCACAGGTCCATTTAGCCCAGTATCTTCTCTTCCAACAGTAACCAATGCAAGGTGCTTCAGAGGAAATAAACAGAACAGGCAATCATCCAGTGATCCATCCCCTGTTGCCCATTCCCAGCTTCTGGCAAACAGAGGCTAGAGACACCATCCCTGCCCATCCTGGCTAATAGCCATTGATGGACCTATCCTTTATAGGCTTGGCCCTCACAACATCCTTTGGCAAGGAGTTCCACAGGCTGTCTGTGTGTTGTGTGAAAAAATACTTCCTTTTGTTTGTTTTAAACCTGCTACCTATTAATTTCATTTGGTGACCCCTACTTCTTGTGTTATGAGAAGGAGTAAACAACACTTCCTTATTTACTTTCTCCACCCCAGTCATGATTTTATGGACCTCTATCATATCCCCCGTCCTTAGTTGTCTCTTTTCCAAGCTGAAAAGTCCCAGTCTTATTAATCTCTCCTTATATGGCAGCTGTTCCATACCCCTAATCATTTTTGTTGCCCTTTTCTGAACCTTTTCCAATTCCAATATATCTTTTTTGAGATGGGGCGACCATATCTGCATGCAGTATTCCAGATGTGGGTATACCATGGATTTATATAGAGGCAATATGATATTTTCTGTTTTATTATCTATCCCTTTCTTAATGATTCCCAACATTCTGTTCACTTTTTTGACTGTCGCTGCACATTGAGTGGATGTTTTCAGGGAACTATCCACAATGACTCCATGATCTTTCTTGAGTGGTAACAGCCAATTTAGACTCTATCATTTTATAAGTATAATTGGGATTATGTTTTCCAAAGTGCATTACTTGCATTTATCCACATTGAATTTCATCTGCCATTTTGTTGCTGTAGTGAGCCGGTGTGGCACCCCTCCATCTCTGACAGGGCCGAGCTTCCTCCAACCCCAGCGTGGGCGGAGCCACCGGGTCCGAGGCCCGCCCCTCCGAGGTCACGGCCCCAACCCGGAAATACAAAAGCCCGCCAGCAGAGCTCAATGAGAGCCAGACTGCCAGAGAGAGCAGACGTCCCGGGCCGAGCTCCCGCTTGGGAGACAGCCGCAGGCCGCGAGCCACCTGCTAACGCCCAGCGCCGGTCAAGCCTCCCTCTCGCCAGGTACCCTGAGGAGGACTGGCCCAGCCTGCCCCGGACCCGTTACCCCGAGGAGGACTGGCCCAGCCTGCCCCGGACCCGTTACCCCGAGGAGGACTGGCCCAGCCTGCCCCGTGCCAGCTACCCCGAGGAGGACTGGCCAAGCTTGCCCCGGACCAGCTGCCCCGAGGAGGAGTCAAGCCTGCCCCGTGCCAGCTACCCTGGGGGAGAGCTGCCGGCCCGGCCCCCAAGCCCCGCACCCGAGGAACCGATGCTCCTGGACTGGCCCGAACCCAGCATCACCGCCGAGGTAAGCCCCGAGGGGGAACAAGGAAGTAGCCCGGGGATAGCCGACCCCAGTCAGGCTGCAGAGGCCTGTGAGCCGATGTCAGTGTGTTTCGGTCAGGATACCCCACTGACCGGCAGCGATAGTAACCGCTGCTAGGGCCCCGGGCTGGAACGCAGTGGAGTGGGTGGGCCTGCGTTCCCCCCTGCCACCCCGCACGGGTGGCAGGCTTCCCCCTCACCCAACGCTCAGGTGTAGGAGCCTGGGCTTACCTTAACCGCTTGTCTGCTCAGTCCCTGCATCAGAGGGCCTGAGCTCCTTGACTGTTGGTTTGCTCAACCCCTGCCCCAAAGGGCTTGAGCTGTGACTGTTTGCGCCCCGCCCTGACCCAGGGCCTGGGCCCCTTAACTGTTTGTTCGCTCAGCCCCTGCACCAGGGGGCCTGAGCTCCTTGACTGCTGGTTTGCTCAACCCCTGCCCCAAAGGGCTTGAGCTGTGACTGTTTGCGCCCCGCCCTGACCCAGGGCCTGGGCCCCTTAACCGCTTGTCTGCTCAGCCCCTGCACCAGAGGGCCTGGGCTCCTTAACTGTGAGCCGCTCAGCCCCTGCGCAAAGGGACCTGAGGTTGGACTGTCTGCACTTTAGTGAGCCGGTGTGGCACCCCTCCATCTCGGAGGGTAGAGCCCCGGCTCAACCCTACTACAGTTGCCCAGTCACCCAGTTTTGAGAGATCCTTTTGTAGCTCTTCGCAGTCTGCCTGGGACTTAACTATCTTGAGCAATTTTGTATCATCTGCAAATTTTGCCACCTCACTGTTAACCCTTTTTTCCAGATCATTTATTAATATATTGAATATGACTGGTCCCAGTACAGACCCTTGGGGGACACCACTATTTACCTCTCTCCATTCTGAAAACTGACCATTTATTCCTACCCTTTGTTTCCTATCTTTTAATCAGTTACCAGTCCATGAGAGGACCTTCCCTCTTATCCGATGACAGCTTATATAAGTCACTTTGTAATGGTTGTATTGACTATTGGAGGGGACTGTCAGTATCTGGGGCCATAGGGAGATATTAACTGAGTGATGATTTTTAAGACGGTATAAGCAGGAGTTAGGTAACATTACAGACTAGGGAAATACAACCTAGATGGAGCTACTATAAGATGGGTGCATAACTGGTTGGAAAACTGTTCCCAGAGAGTAGTTATCAGTGGTCAGGGCTGGCTCCAGGCACCAGCTGAGCAAGCTGGTGCTTGGGGCGGCAGATTGTTCGAGGCGGCATTCTGCCCAATCCTAGGGCAGCACGGCCGCTTTTTTTTTTTTTTGTTGTTCCGCTCCGGCCACCCTGTAGGGGGCGGCGGCGTGGAGAACCAGAGCGCCCTGCAGGGCAGTCCTCTTCCTTCCCTCCCCGCCGACCGGAGCAGAGCCCTCGCAGCAGGCGGCAGGAGGCAGCGCAGCGGGAGTGGCCGCGTGGTAGCGCCCCTGCTGTAGCCCTGGCCGCCCCCTTCTATCTCTCTCCCGCCCGCTCCCTCCCCCTCCTCCTCCCCCCCCCCCCCCCCCCCAGCCGGTGCCCCTACACCCGTGCTCCGGCTGCGCCGCAGGTTTGTTTTTTTTTTTTTGCTTTGCCGTTCTGGCCGCCCCGCTTTTTTTTTGCTTGGGGCGGCCAAAAAGCCAGAGCCGGCCCTGCAGTGGTTCACAGTCAACCTGGAAGAGCATACTGAGTGGGGTCCTGCAGGGATCAGTTCTGGGTCCGGTTCTGTTCAATATCTTCATCAACGATTTAGATAATGGCATAGCGAGTACACTTATAAAGTTTGCTGATGATACCAAGCTGGGAGTGGTTGCAAGTGCTTTGGAGGATAGGATTAAAATTCAAAATCATCGGGACAAACCAGAGAAATGGTCTGAAGTAAATAGGATGAAATTCAATAAAGATAAATGCAAAATACTCCACTTAGGAAGGAACAATCAGTTGCACACATACAAAATGGGAAATGGCCTAGGAAGGAGTACTGTAGAAAGGGATATGGGAGTCAGAGTAGATCACAAGCTAAATATGAGCCAACAGAATAACCCTTGCAAAAAAAGCGAACATCATTCTGGGAAGTATTAGCAGGAGTGTTGTAAGCAAGATACAAGCAGTAATTCTTCCGCTCTACTCTGCGCTGATTAGGCCTCAACTGGAGTATTGTGTCCAGTTCTGGGTGCCATATTTCAGGAAAGATGTGGACAAATTGGAGAAAGTCTAGAGAAGAGCAACAAAATGATTAAAGGTCTAGAAAACACGTCCTATGAGGGAAGATTGAAAAAATTGGGTTAGTTTAGTCTGGAGAAGAGAAGACTGAAAGGGGACATAACAGTTTTCAAGTACATAAAAGGTTGTTACAAGAAGGAGGAAGAAAAATTGTTCTCATTAACCTCCGAGGGTAGAACAAGAAGCAATGGGCTTAAATTGCAGCAAGGACAGTTTAGGTTGGACATTAGGAAAAACTTCCTAACTGTCAGAGTAGTTAATCACTGGAATAAATTGCTTAGGGAGGTTGTGAAATCTCCATCATTGGAGATTTTAAGAGCAGGTTAGACAAACACCTGCCAGGGATGGTCTAGATCATACTTAGTCCTGCCATGAGTGCAGGGGACTGGATTAGATGACCTCTCAAGGTTCCTTCCAGTCCTACGGTTCTAAGAATTTTGCTTTCACTCACAGACAGAAGGAGTTGTGATTCCCCTTCAAACAGTTCTGGAAAAGGACTGTGCCTGCATCTTGTGGGCGCAGAAAGGGAAGCCGGGCTTTACAGACTGACCTAATAAGTTTCATTGTTTTTTATTAGTCAATGTTATGTATAAGATTAACCAGATCTCAGAACCAGCCAAAAATAATTCAGAGATGAGTGGTGGTTGCTGATACGGGCAAATGTAGACTGGCTGATGGGATGTACAGCATTGCTCATTGCTGTCCCTAGTGTAACAGAGGGACAGCAACCAATGAGCAGGGAAGAGGGAAAGAGAAGGAAGAACTAAAATAATCTTAATTATGGAAGGGCCTGACAAGGTCGTGTGGCAAGTGGGGAATGTGGGCATTTTGGCCTGGCATTGCTAGACCTGCTGCTTGTTTGGGAGCACGTTACATCTGGCAAGATCGTAATGAGAACATCATGATTTGAAGGTGTGATCTCTCTACCTCTGAGGGCATCAGTGTTGCCAACTCTCAGGATTTTATCATGAGTTTTGCAATATTTGGTGTTTTTCTTAAAGACCCAGCTCATGAATTCAAGTGATTACATGAAAATCTCTTCTTTCATTTTAAAAAACAAAGTTTTCTAGCCTTCATGGTTGCAGAGAAAAGATTGAAGATGCAACCCAAGTGCACCCTAAAGGCTCAAAAAGGAGAAGGCAAATAAAAAAGAAGCCAACATTTATTCTTTTATAAAATCTCATGATGTTTGAAAACTTGGGGTTGGCCAATGCTGCAGAAATAAACAGGAAAAGCTGGAAGCTCAGCTTTCCATGCAAAGAAACGTATGCACTGATCCATGGGATATTAGACCTTAAGCATGTCACTAGTCCCTCCGATTAACAGTGCTTTTTGGCATTGGCCCAGAATTGAATATAGCAAATCCTTGACCTCAGACCAGTGGTCATTTTCTGTCCGTGTTCTGACTTCTCTCTCTGCTGTCAGAACACAGATTTCCTCAGAAAGGTCCCTGTGGGTAGGGTCAGAGGGTGTGCCTGCTCTGCCAAGGAAGAGGACCAGTTTCAGCTCCTCATTCTAATCTCTCGCCCTGCAGCTGAAAGTGTTGCAGAAGCAGTGCACTCGGCCACAGGAAGATCCAGTACCTTACATCACTCAACAGTGACCCCTGAACCCAGCTGAGGAATGGTACTGATTAGTTCCAAAGGAAACACCATCTATTTCCACTCCTTGACTGCAGGAATGGTGTCTGCTTTGCAGAGACATGAGATGATGGCAACAAAATGTGGTGGGTTTTTTGGCACTCCTGAGCAATGTGGTAGAATATCCACTCTGCCCCTCCCCTCTCCGAAAATAACGTTAATTTAACATTACTGACCCAAGGTGGCGACTTGGTTAATACAATGTGGGATGATGACTTGTATAATATTTCCAGAAAAGAGTAGTGCGGGATCACTCTTCATCAATTTAGTTATTTTCCTGTCTTGTAGAAGGAAGACAATCCCTAGTTGCTGAAGTTGTTTTTACCATATGCTGAACAATACACAATTCAAGGAACAACTTCCAGCCAGGACAGTGTTCGCACAACTCCAACTGCCTCACCCAAGGAAAGGCTCAGTTTTGGCTCACTTGTCAAGAGATGCTGCCTGTGGAACACAGGGTCCCATTTTGAGTCTGGAATGTGGCAAGACCATATGAGGACACTAATGTTTAGCCCAATGTTGGAAGGCAGGCGACTCCATTAAGTGGCTTAGTATCTGGACCCTACTTATGAGACACAACCAGGTCAGCATCTCACTGACTCCTTACAAAATGGAGTGGTCTAGTTTGGTGTTTCTCGGCTGGTTCCACGTCCTACGGTGCTGAATGTTTCCCTGTGCTCTCCCTAGAGTTCTTCTGTTTCTCTTAATCTATTGGAGCTTACATGATGTCTAGTCAAGTTAATAAAATTCACTGGACTTTCATCAGAACACATCCTTCCTTTGTCAGTTATTGTAGCTCATTGGGAAGAATGTAATGCCAGAACGAGCTCTACGGCAGGCTGCCGTGACAGATGTCATCTCTACTTCTTCAGCAATCATAAATAACCAACTTGGGCAACAAACGATATCTTGCAGTTTAGCAGGGGTAGGATGTGCAAAATGCACCAGCTGTCTTGTGTTTTCAGCCAGGCCATGTTAAGTCTCCTTTCAACACAGTACTTGCACGTTGTGGGGAAAATTCACCCCGGCACAAAGTCACCACTTGCCTTTATATGCCCTTCGTTCACTCTGCATGGGGAGGATGGGTTGATCCAAGCAGCAGTGGATTCCTCATCCCATCCATGCCCCCTCCTATTTACACCCTGTACACAGTGTCCAGGGATCCTCAGCCGAGCTGAATTTTGTGCCCTTTCTTCCTAATCTTACCTGCTAGGATGGCAAAACCAAGTCTACAGAGGTAGGGAGCAGGGTTTGTCCCTTAAAGACAGGGGCGGCTCTGTGGTTTTTGCCGCCCCAAGCACGGCAGTCAGGCGGCTTTCGGCAGCACGCCTGTGGGCGGTCCGCTGGCCACGCAGATTTGGCGGCATGCCTGCGGGAGGTCCGCCGGTGCTGCGCCTTCAGCGTCCCCGCTGCCGAATTACTGCCGAAGCCGCGGGACCAGTGGACCTCCCGCAGGCATGCCGCCGAAGGCAGCCTGACTGCCGCCCTCACAGCGACCGGCAGGCCGCCCCCCGCGGCTTGCCGCCCCAGGCACGCGCTTGCTGCGCTGGTGCCTGGAGCCGCCCCTGCTTAAAGAACATAGTTAACAAGTGGTATATAGAGATAGCCCTGAACCAAAGGTCTGCATCTGAACTTCCCAAAGCCTTGGGGAAGCTTTCTCCTGGATTTTGCAGGAAACCCCTATTTCTAACATGGGCTGAACCAGAAGCCTGAATTCAAACAACCTGGAGTTTTGGGAGAGTTTAGATTTAGATCCAATCTGTGTACATAGTCAGCTCAACTTGGAATTATGGTGCTGTAACCAGGGCTGTTTAGTTAAGGTTGTGGCCAGCTCTGTATTCTAAGCCTGAGTTCAAACACTGTCTAACTTTGCCACCAAACATAAAAAGCAAAAATCTACTTTCAGTTTGAAGTGCTTTATGCATAATCTGAGCCAAGGAGAATTTTTTTTTTTTTTTTTTTTGGAAGTTCAAAAAAATCATTGGCAAATCATCCAAGTGAATGTGAAGTTAAAGGGCAGTTGAAACCAGACACATTTCTGACTTTCCTAAAAATACTGCTTCTAGAGAGGAGTGGATTTCAGCAGGTTCATGACAAACTCAGTGACCCTGTGAAGAGAACATCAAGTCTCAGAGGGAATACTTTAGGTTTTGATTTGTAAACAAGTTAGCTGTGCAATTAGACCCCCTACTTTGATCACATGGTCATCCCATTCGGGCATGCAAATTGCTAACTGTGGTAACTTGCACACACATTTACTGGATAAGTGCGTATAGTCACAGTAATTATGTCTACAAATTAGGGGTGAACCCCTAAGCAGAGGGCCTGCAAAATGCCTATCCACCACTTATGTCCCACGTCAGTCCTCTGAATAGAGTTTATGTGGGATTTAAAAGGGACTGTGGAGCCTATTCCAGCACTTCCTATGTAGTAAAGTTCTGCTTTATGTAAATCCTCTGCAGCTGGGTGAGACTCATAGCACCAAATCCTGTCCTCATTTACACCCATGAAAACCCACGGATTTAAATCTGTGCAACTGCAAATATATTTTGGCCTATTACCTAAAACTCCAGTGAGGTTTGGGTTCCATACAAGGCACAGAATACTCCATGCTATCGCAGTGGGTCCCCTGAACACCCTGGTTCAGAGTGACATGAAGTGATCACACTAGAACTGGATGAAATTTTTTGGCCAAAACTCTTTTCAGTGAAAACTGCAGATTTGGTGACACCAACATATTATGCTAATTTCACTTTTGCCAAATTGTTTATTTGGGGGGAGGGAGGGGATTAAAAGCAAAACATTTCACTTCAACATTTTTTAAATGAAACATTTCCATTCAAAACCACTTTTTGTTTCAAAATTTCCTTTAATTTTATGTTTTAAAAATTCAAAACCATTAAAAAAATGGTTAAAATCAATATGAAACATTTAGTTTGACCTGAAATAAAATTGTTTTTCCACTTTTTGAAATTTCCAACTGACCAAAAAAATCCATAATTCTCCCAGTGCTAGCTTAGCCCACATAAATATAGTATAAGATGTGGTGGTTCATAAAAGAATGCAGACCAAAGGTGAATTGTAAAGTAAAAATGAAAATTGAATTAGCCACTGATTTTCGTGCTGAATCCCACTCATCTACCCATTATGCAGGCCAGAAAAGGCATAATTAACCCTTTGAAAGTTATATTCTCCCCTCTGTTGAATCCTCTTTGTATTGCCCATGGCACTGATGTAACCCCAGAATGCATCATTCTGCTACATTATAAAATATTCTAGATCACACAGGTTGCTATGTAACTCTTGGGGTGCATGAGGTTAAATTCTGGGAGATCTTAGGCAAACCAGGAAATTTCAAGAGAATTTCACAGAGGGAAAGTTTGTTTCTGTGCTGTCTCCCTCACCTACACAGCCTGAGTAAAGGGGCGTTCAGTATACACATCTATAGGTCAATTTTTGGTTTTGTGTTCCAGTGCACAGTTAAAGATAAGCTCTCAACTAGAGGCAAAATGATAAAAGGTTAGTGCAAGAGCTTGAAGTACATGTATTTTCTTCACTGAACTTCTCTCAGATTGGCAAAAGCTTATATTTAGGCAACAACTCCTGCCACGCTTTTAGTATTTCATACAACTAACTCAGGCATGGTCTCTAATAGCAAATCATTTATTAGTATCCAGAACACACGTTTCCAATTCCAATAGATATAAAATAGAGATCTGATCTGGTTTCCACTGAACACAATGGCAAAATTCTAATTCACTTCAGTGGGAGGTAGTTTGGGCCCTAAAGGAGTAAATAGCACCGCTAACGTAAAGCACAAAAATTATTAATCAGGAAATTTTAAATGTATTTAATAACTAATTATGGCATAACATGAAAGGTGACCTTTGGGGGGTTGTGCAGTTGTAAATAGGAGCAGAATTTAGCCCTGTACGTACATTGCATTTACTACTATTCCAGATGCAATATTTGTAACTATTTCATTGTTAAACATAGCATACTCCAGGATATCTAATATTTTAAATTGTCTTAAGAATTGCCGAGTGAAACTTGTTTTGCTGTATTGAAATAATTCAGCTCCACAAGTCACCTTTGAAAACCCTGATTCTAACTTAGATTTTCCTAACCATACTGAATTGGCTTATTTAATTTTTTAAATGTGTAAAAATCTACTTTACAAACTTAGCCACTGTCTCTGCTCTCCTGCAGCCACCTTATTTAGAGGGGCACAAAGTAATCTAGTGATGTACTGGGTGTGGATACTGCGCTGAAATGCAATTTCTGTCTTTCAGAGAATGCTGCCCCTCAAGGTGGCAGTGAAGGGGATACAGCTTTAGCCGTATGTTTCAAAACCAGATTGACACAGTGGGTAAAATCCTGGTCCCGCTGATACCCACGGCAAAACTCCAATGAGGCCAGGATTTCACCTTCTGTCTCTAAAGGGGCCCCATATTCTTAGGTGCTGCAGGATTCGGTGAGTTCATAGAATCATAGAATACCAGGGTTGGAAGGGACCTCAGGAGGTCATCTAGTCCAACCCCATGCTCAAAGCAGGACCAATCCCCAACTAAATCTTCCCAGCCAGAGCTTTGTTAAGCCTGACCTTAAAAACCTCTAAGGAAGGAGATTCCACCACCTCCCTAGGTAACCCATTCCAGTGCTTCACCACCCTCCTAGTGAAATAGTTTTTCCTAATATCCAACCTAAACCTCACCCACTGCAACTTGAGACCATTACTCCTTGTTCTGAAATAGCAGCACAGAAGAGTGGGGGTTCCGGATGCAGTTTCTTCGGAGAGGGTGTGTGTGCTAGTGTCTAAACCAAGGAATTGGCACACAGGACTGGAGCTGCTCAGACCCTCCTGCAAGGTCTGGTTTGTGCTGGTGTTCACAGACCAAACCTGGGGATTCATTCTGTGAAGGGTGGCCATAAACTAGTCCCTTTGTGTTCTCTTGGAAGCACAATTTCAACAAACCAAAAGAACTGGTCACTTTTTCCGGTCCCAACCCCTAGGTGCCTCAGATACCACATTACAAATACCTGGAGGGCTCCCGAGTGCTAGAATGAGCCTCTATTTATTGTTGAACCTCTATTGATTGTTGGTATTGTCAAGGGCAGGGCAGTGTCCTGTTTCGCCGTCTTCTACCTTGACAGTGTCAGACAGGGCCACTGTGCTTCCCAATACCCCAGGGGCTCCTCAAGGGCCTGATTCCTCCCTGCAACCTCGTTAGCCAGAGGGAGAGACAGGTGCTCCTTCCGCTGCTGCCGCTAAGACTCTGTACCAGGCCCATGAGCAGCAGCATGCCATAAAGCTTAGCACAGTAGCAGGGAACCTTTAGTGGTTCCCTAGCAACTGCAGATTAAGCATCAAAGCCCTATAATGTGTAACGCATATTATAGCTACTAGGGAACTCCTAGGCTATGGCTGCACTATGAGCAAGAGGTGTGATTGCCCTGCTGGTGTATACATATTCATGCTACACATACCATGGCTACACTGCTATTTATACTCACACTAGCTTGATGAGAGCTAGGGTGACTATATGTACAGGAGCAGGGAAATCACATCCCTAGCTCGTAGTGTAGACATAGCCTTATTAGGAGATTCCATAAGCCTCCAGAGGGGAAACCTGCTTTTACTATTACTTTTTTCCTGTTTGGTTTGTCTGATTGAAATCAAATGGTTTCTTTGCAATGATCTGAATGGGAAGCTATGAGGATTCTGTAATACTATTCTTCCTCCGCGGTGGATATGTAACGGATAAGCTGGATGGGTAAGCTTCTGTTGGGAACTGTAAACCTTTAGCCTCTTTCCGATGAATGAAAGTTAAAAAGTGGAACAACATAGTAAGGAATAATATTTCCACCAAATCTTCTCATTCAGTTTGCACCAAAGTCAGGCCAGTTTACTTCAGCAGATTTTGGAGTCAAAAGTTTCTACAAAATATTTTAAAAGTAATAATTGATACAATAACTAACATAGCCTCTCCCTGCTAGTCCCATTGGGGTTAGATGTAACAGGTCATGACTGGCAGCTTTTATTTAAAATAAATATTGTTTAAAACTCCTATGTAAAACTCCAGAGAAGTGCACAGACCTGCTCTGACATTTGGGAAAGAGGTGAAGTCAGGATCCGACTTTAACCAAGTGAAAGTACTTTAATTTGTTTTAAAACCTGAAGGTGCACTGATTTGGGGACCTATTTTGCAGTCAGTGATAACCATTATGTTGGGGGGAGGGGATAACCATTCATACACATTCTTACTTGTGTGGAAATTTGTTACCATGTGAAGATCTTGTATCACACAATTTACATATTCATTACATAAAAAGCTATTTTCAGATATTTGGAACCTCGCTCTCACTGCAAACAAGATCACTGGATATCTTGGACGAATTCATAGACCATGAAGTTATACTCTTATAACAAGTATTCTTTAAAAAGTCTGTATTTCATCCTACCAGCCAAATTCAGCCTAGCATAATCCCAGTGCAGACAACAATATACTTTTTTTTTTTAGCAGACCTTTTGCTTTTTTTAGTAGATGTATTTGCTTAAGTGAGTCCACCTAATCTGTGGAATCTTCTCTTCGGTTCCTTAGGGTTTAATGGGTCATAGGAAATTGGACACTGGCAAAACCAAATATCTCCTGGATAGTCATGCTGGGGGATGTAAAACCACATCCTAATGACAAATATACATTGAACACCAACCGTACCAAAGGGGATCTCAAAAAGGCATTCAAGTAATAGTTGGAATGAACATCTGCCTACATCAGAGTCCATTTCTAAGCCTGAACATAATCAAGAAGGCCCATCTCCAATCACCTACCTTCTCAAATAACCTTTTGATAGCTGCTACTTGTTTTCAAAGGGTAACTGAATAGGAGTTATTGATATAATACTTCAAGATTTCATAAGATTCTGTCATTAAACTGAGATCTGGCCCTGGGAAAAATGCCTCCTGCCAAGAACAGGACCATGAGGAGACAATGGCCATAGCTGTGCAGTATATGTCAGCACACTGCCTCGCCATTTGTCAAAGAAGAGAACATAACCAATTAGGCCCAAACAAAAAGGTGAAACAAACGAGTCAATTTTCTGAAGCTGTTCATATTTAAGAGAGGGGAGGGAAAAGTATGAATTTTATTTTACTTGTCTATAACCAAAGTTTTGAAGTTTTCAAGTCCAGAATCTTTTATTAGCTTGGCAACTCTGCTAAAGGGGAAAAAAGAGAGACATGAATCTGCGACAGGAATTTAAACAAAAACCATTCTCTGCCATTAGCATTTCTTTGATGGTCCTTTGGTTTATTGTTGTGTGTTAACTTCTGTATAATCACATAATTGCCACAACATTCTTATAAATAATGCATTTGAAAGAGAAAGTAAACAGTGTGTCATGTTCTATTCTCCAGTGGATTCTGTGTGGTCCTCTTTGTAGCCCCTTCCTGGCCAGGTCCCTCTTGGTTTTAATTTCATACAAGCCACTTGTGCTGGTGAACCTTTCAATGAGCCCTTAGTCTGCCAGCTGTTATTGTGCACTACATCAAAATAATTCCCCAAGTACAATCCCTTCTGTTTTCTTTCCCTTTCAAACACTTAAGAATTTAAAAAACAAAAGCCCTCAGCATTTGACACAGTTTCAGTTCCAAGATCTAAAGCCAGTATTGAGTATAGGTAGAATAAAGAAAACTGCATTTGGGTATAAAATCCTGGGATTTTACCCATATGCCTGTGCCTGGATCTCAACAGTGTTTTATAAACTGTCATTTTTCAGACTTATCTTACTGGATTCTCCTCTTCTGCCAGGTCCTCTGGGTCTGTGCTGGTCTCTTCTGAGTGCAAATTACCAGGAAACATACTGTATTCAGAGTGTAGCTATAATAAACAATCGTAAAAAGAGAAGAATAAAAATATAGATCCATAGGTGTCAGAATCTCTTATTTAGTAAGATAGGGTTATAGGTCTGCTACTATTTTGGCTACTTCCTCAGGCACACTGATTTACGTTATATTGGTAGAAGTCTTGCACACACAAAGGCCTAATATTTACTACCTGTGCCACATGCAACTCACACACCAATGCTCCAATGAATGCCAAGAGAAAACACAAATCTGAGCTGTCAAAGGTTAGCATTAGCCAGTCTGGACACCTAGTTGCTGATCTGGCTGACAGCCTGCGGTCCAACCCAATCCTATAACTCAGAGGCCCATTTGGATCCTGGGTCCTAGGTGTGGCCATATACTACCACTCCTGAAGCTGTAAAACCCCCTTCCCTGGACACCAGGGAGGTGTCATCAGTGGAGCATTGCATGCACTCAGTGCTTCACTCAGGTGTCTTCCTCAGTCAGGAAGTGGATGATCTCAGCTGACAGTTCCGAAATGGAGCTGTTGCTTGGGAGAGGCAAATATTAACTCTGTGTGTCCTTTCCTTGTACTATACCAACAACCTCCTCCCCCCCACCCAACCCACCATCAGCTGTCCCACCTTCCTTTTCTACCCACCTACTCACAGGGTTCTTTATACATTGGGGACATATCCTGGCCTCCCACTTATTCCTCACATGGTCATTTCATGTTTGGGTCATTTCATGCGTATTGAGCCCCAAGGCAGCAGTAGCTGCAATGGTCCCTATATGGCCAAATGAGACCACTCTCTATGGAGTGGCACCTGGGGCTGCTCAGGATATGAGGACCTATATTACATCAAGTCCCTGCTTCCTCAAGCAGTTCTGCAGGTCCCAACCATGAAATGGCCATAAAGAAACTCCCTTCCCCTGGCACTCTGAGACTGACTGATCTAACGTTTCAGGGTCTCATAGCACGTTACACAGACACCATATCCGGAGAAGATATACTGTATTCTTCATGCAACAAAAGAAGTTAAATCCCTGCTTTGAATGCAAAACAGAACCCAACCTGACCACACAGGCACTACTGTGGCTCCATAATCCCATTGATATATAAAACTATAGAGTAAGTCAATTTATAGACTTGTCTACTCTAGACATTTTTTCCCCACCACTGAGGCTACTGGTTCTGCTCCAATAGTGGTAACAAAGGTGGAAGCACCAGCAGCTTCCCATGTTTTCACCTAGACCTGCCCTGAACAGAACACTGTGCTTAAAATGCCAGCAAATCCTTGGAGTTCTCACTAAACTTGTGCTTCCACTGTTGTTACCACCAGTAGAACTGAACCAGTGGTAGCAAGGGTGGGAAACTTGTGGCACTAAAGCCTGGAGTAGGCACAACCTGTGACTGTATAGCTGTAAACAGATCGTCTCATATTTCTGAAATCCTCTTCATTGATTTTATCTATTGTGAGAAAACCTTTGTCTCTTGAGCCATCATATCAACAGCCTTTCTGTTTCCATGAAAACAGACTTGTGTTTTCTGTTGTCTTTAGGTGATAAAATCAGGCTTTGAACTTAGATACGCTGATGTATAGCAGTGTCTGGTAATTCCCTGTTCTAAAAGGAATAAGGGGCACAATAAGAAACACAGCATTAATTTTGCCTACGTTTGCTTCCTCTGTGCCTCATTAGGCGCTTAGCCAGTAACTAGTCAGGTGCAAAGGAGCAAGGACCTAAATATGGGCCTCAGAGGACCCATATTCCAGCTGTAAGGAGTAAGTGTGAACTGCGAGCCAAATTCATTTAGTTCCCTTTACATAATTGTCAGCTTCACTCAAAGCAGTTTCTTCTCCTTGATTGCAAGGGAAGACAGTCAATTGTTGTTCTATTCACTTCATCACATAAACCCATTTGACAGGCATGACAGCAACTGCTTGCTAATTATGAAGCAAAATTTGCAGTGCAAGGTTTGTTGTGTCAACGGTCTCTGGGACAATCCTGTGATTGTTTTATGAGAAGATTGGGCAGTCAGGGTTGAGTACTTTCACTTCAATTATCCCCATTTGCTGTCATGGCTTGGAGCTGTTCTAGTGGAATGAAGAGAACAAAATAATGAGCTCTGCTCCCACCCCTGGGAGCAGTATCTGAACCCTGAAGAATTTGGTTGGTCGTATCTTTGCTAGCCACTATTAAAGATATTATTAGAGTGGTACCCAGTAGCAGTATTGGAGCTAAGGGTCTCTTAGCACTTCCATGTTATTTCCAGGGGCTTATAACTCAGCCGCAAAGATTTGTGCCAGGATGAAATTTGACATAAAATCTCAGTCTGGGAAGAGTTCTACTTATTTTACCAAGGATCAACTAATCTAAAAAATAACAATGTGAAGATTACTAGTTGGTTCATCTGTTTGTTGCATTTTTTCTAATTATTCTTTCAGGCGATTAAGACAAAATAATTTCTCACACTTGGGAGGGGAAAAAAATCAAGGACAGAATTATTTCATTTAGAAAACGGGATAATTTGAATGTGCATTTGGTACACAAAAAGGATGTTCTTGTCCCTAAAGCACAAGACTGGGACTCAGGCGATTAATAGATTTTTAAGGCCAGAAGAGATCATTATGATCCTCTAGTCTGACCTGTATATCACAAGCCATAGAATGTTGTCAACTGATTCCTGGCCCAAGCCCATAGTTTCTGCTTTAGCTAGAGCACATGCAGTCTTGATTTACTTTCTCCAAGTGATGGAGATTCCACTACTTCCCCAGGTAAGTTGTTCCAATGATTAATTACCCTTAATTTTAAAAGGGCACCTTATATCTGATCTCGATTCGTCTGTCTTCAGCTTCCAACTCTTGTTTTGCCTTTGTCTGATCAATTAGACCTACCTACTATCAGATATTTTCTTACCAATTCTAGAGATCTTGGTTCTATTCCCAGCTCTGCCGGAGGCTTCCTGAGTTCTAAAAGACACGTTGCAGTTCAACCAGGAGTTATGGCCTTGATACAGGAATTGCCGGACAACATTATGTGGTCTGAATCTATGCAGAAGGTCAGGCAATCATAGTGGTCTCTTCTGGTTTTAAAATCTATGAGCCGTTTGACAGAAAAAAGAACATTTGCAAAATTCACAATGAGACTCAGTCTCTGAATTATCTCAAAGTTCAGGGGTGTTTGTGCCAGAGAATTGATTTTCCTGTAACAGGAACCCTTCACTTCTTTCAGCTGTAGCTCTTAAATTATTTTACCATTGAGGTAAGGTCACTTAACCTTACAAGGCTAGTTTAGGCCACAGGGCATGTCTAAACTAGGATCAAAGGTGTATTTGTCCAAAATCAGTTAAATTACCTTTTGTCCTAGTCTAGACATGCCCTTAGGCACAGAACAAGGTAAGCAGTAGAGCATTGGGAGGCATTCTCCAGGCATTCCCAGTGGTGCACCTACTATGCCCTTTTGTAAGTTGTTCCAATAGTGAGTTATTCACTGTGCAGCTGGGCAGCTCCATTGGGTGGCATCATACGGTAACAGTACAGACAGGTTTGAATGCACAAGCCAATAGTCACAGAGATTGCAGTAGGCAAACATGGTCACCAGCCAACCCAATGCCAGACAGTAGATGTCAGGAACTAGGGGCTGTAGTTGAGCCTGTGACTTAGTTAACAGACTAATGAACCCAGATGGGCTACAGCAGAACTGCCTGATTGGCTAACCTGCCTGACTGGTTGAAGGGAGCCATTAGGCATGCTCTTAAGCCCAGCAGCATCAGCAGGTCACCAGCTGATCAAAGCTTATGCCTGCAGCTATGATTGCTCCTGTGCCTGCTTTGTTCCCAGCCTTGCTCCTGACCTGTTCCAGTCCTCTCCAGCCCTGTTCCCCTGCTTGGTTCCTCACTCCAGCTCTGACCACTAGGCCTGACTGTCCACCACTCCAACCACTAGGACTGACCACTCATGCCCCAGTCTTGACAGTTTGAGCAGCCTAAACAAATATGAGAAGGGACAGGTTCTACTACTGAGATGGACCCCACAAAAGTGAACATCTCCTTATCGGGGTAATGGTTGATTTGCAGAACCTATAGACCCAGATCAATGCCCTGCGGGCACAAGCCACACCATCCATGAGAACCAAAGATTCCCTGGATGGACAAGTTCAATGCTGATCATGGCAAGTTCCGTGGGTTTTTAAACCAGCTCCATCTCCTCACCTCATCATCGCTATGACTATCCCATTGAGCTCAACCCAAAACTGAGATACTGACTGTATCTACTCCCTCTCATCATCTGAGTTGCAGCTGCTCTGAAAGAACCTGGAAAAGTGGTTCACTCATCCCTCCATGTTCCTCAGTCTTCTTTGTGACTAAGAAAGACAGCTCCTTGCAGCCTTGTGTGGATTACCAGGTATTGAACAAGGTAACTATCAGGAATCAGTACCCCCTATGGCTCATCAATTAGTTCTTTAACAGACTTTGCTCCACCAAAAGTCTTCACTAAGCTGCACTTCTGTGGGACCTAAAATGTAGTCCAGATATGGGAAAGAGACGAGTAGAAGACTGCATTCCACACCCAATATGGGCACTTCGAGTACCTATTGTTGCCTTTTGGGCTGTGCAACACTCCAGTGACATTCCACCACTTTATTAATGATATCTTTATCGACATATTGAATCAGTTCATTGTTGCTTAACTTGACAATATCCTCAATTTTTTCCAAGAACCAGGCCCTTCATGACCAACATAGTGCTGAGTCTTGGAGAGGCTCCACCAGAACCACCGAAACTCAAGAAGAGAAACTTTGATCAGAACATGATTGAGTTCCTTGGATATATTGTTTCTCTCAAAGGGTTAAATATGCATCTGTGCAAGGTAACTGCCATCTCCAACTGGGTGGCTCTGACGGACACACAAGGGGTACAACAATTCTGGGTTTCGCCAACCTTTACTGGCATTTTGTCTAGGAGTTTTCACATACGGTATCCACAATGACCGTGCTCCTTCGGAAGGGAATCTGATTCATCTGGTCCTCGGAGGCCCGGTGCACCTTCAACCAACTGAAAAAGGCTTTTACCTCAGCCACTATCCTCATTCATCCAGACCCACCAGGCCCTTTAGAGTAGAAACCATGCATCTTACTATGTCATTGGAGCAGTGTTATTTCAGCATACAGGTCTCAGCATAACCAACTTCACCTGTTAGCAATTAAGGCAGCTTTTGAAGAATGGCATCACCCCCTGGAAGGCCCAGTTCCCACTTCAGGTCCTTACCGACCACAAAAACCTAGACTATCTCTGCACAGCCAGACACCTCAATCAGCACCACATCTGTGACTCCCTCTTTTTTGCCCGATTCAACTTTGTGGTGATCTACAGCCTGGGGGCAAGAAATGGAAAAGTAAATGTGCTGTTCCTTAAGAATGAATGGCTGAATCCGGCACTGAACCTTTTTTCACAGTTCCTAAATCATCCAAATTTGTTAATGGAACAGTGGATAGTTGTCTGATGCTTTCCATTTGGTCCCTGTTGCCTCATGATCCATTCACCACCAGATCTGTCAGACATTGGGTAATGAAGATACCCAGCTAACCTCAGAGTTCCAGCTGCAGGATATGATCCTCTATCACAAGGAGTACATTACATCCCAGAAGGGCAGCCTAGACTTAAGATTCTAAAACTGTGTCATGACACACCACTTGTGGGTCACTTCAGTGAATCTAAAATGCTGGGCTTGGTTTCATGGAATTTCTGGTGGCCAAACCTATGCTCTGATGTCAAGAAGTATGTAAATTCTTGTGACCTTTGTTCTTGATCCAAGACCCCATGTTCAAAGCTGCTCAGTGTCCTCCAGCCCTTGCCCATTCCTCCCCAACCCCAGTCCATCATGTCTCTAGACTTCATTGTGAAGCTGCCCTGCCCTCATGGCAGCAGTGCTGCTGCTCACAGTTGACTTCCTGAGCAAGATGGAGCATTTTGTACCTCACAGCATAATCTCTACTGCCCAGCAAACTAGGGCGTCTTTTTTTGGAAAATCTCTTCCAGTTGCACGGATTGCCAACTGGTATCGTGTCCAACTGAGGTCCACGGTTAATTTGCCACTTTTGGCATAAGTTTTTCAAGCTCCTTGATGTGGAGCTCCTTACCTCATTGGCATATCACTGAGAGACCAACAGGCAGATGGAATGGTTCAATCAGATCCTTGAACAGTATTTCTGTTGTTTTCTGACTTACCATCAAGACAACTGGGTCCCAAGGCTACCATAGGCAGAGCTTGCCTACAATAATTAAACCCATGCCTCCACCCAACAAAACCCATTCTTTGCCAATTATGGCTTCCATCCATGCTTTCACCCAGCCTCTGGGTTCCCCAGTACCTGCAGCCACAGATCTGGTTACCCATCTGCACCAAGTACAACATGAACTCAAAGAACATTTGAGGCCTGCTAAAGAAGCTTATAAGTGCCATGCCAATCAGGATCACCAGGCTGTAACCAACCTTGTAGTAGGTGACAAGTCTGCTTATCAACGCGGAACTTCAAATCAATCCACCCATCACCCAAGAAGGATCACCAATACTTAGGCCCATTCACAATCCTGGAAAAAACGAACCCAGTGACATTTAGGTGCAGCTACCTGAGTCACTGAAGATTCATCCAGTATTCCATGCTCCCCTCCTTAAATTATACACAGAGTCCATTTCCAGCTGGTTTCAACCCACCCCCTATAACCATCCAAGGGCAAAAAGAATACCTTGTCCTGCAAATTCTGTAATCCAGCCGAGTTCGGGGTAAACTCCAGTACCTGGTGGAATGGGAAGGTGATAGTCCAGAAGCCCAAGCCTGGGAACCAGTGGAGAATATCTATGAGCTGGACCCAGAAGCGCTGCCAGCTTTTCCGCCACCCTAGGCGGCGGAAGGCCCCGCCCCAAAATGCCGCCCCCCACAGAGGCGACGGAAGGTCCCGCCACGGAAATACCGCCGCGGTCGCCGCCCCCGAAATCGCAGCGCCCTAGGCGACCGCCTAGGTCGCCTAACGGGTTACACCGGCCCTGGCTGGACCTGCCAAGGAAATTCCACCAAACTCATCCCAAGAAGCTGGGTCTGGGTGGCACTAGAACTGCCCTTGAAGAGAGGGTATTGTCGGGAATGCTGGCCTGCAGCTGATCCTGGGACTAGCTAGTTCAGTCTCCCAGCAGACTAATGAGCTCAGGTGGGCTATAGCAGAACAGCCTGATTTGCCAACCTACCTGATTGGCTGAAGGGAACAAGTAGGCATGCTCTCTAGCCCAACAGTACCAGCAGGTCACCAGCTGCTCAATGCTTATGCCTGCAGCTGCAATTGCTCCTGTGTCTGCCTTGTTCCCAGCTTTGCTCCTGTCCACTCCAGCTCTGCTCCCCAGCTTGGTTTCTGACTTTGGCTCTGCCCCTCAACCCTGTTCCTGGCCGCTGACTCCAGCTCCAACCACTAGGCCGGACAGCCCACCGTTCCAACCATTTTGCATGACAGCCCACGCCTTGATCCTAACAGTAGTGGTTTATAAGCATCAGGTTAAATATTGGTTTTAAGGAAAGGAGGGATTTAAAAGAAAATAAAGTGGTGGCTTTTCCAGTTCTGCCAGGAAGTTCTCCTCAATGGTAAGGTAAGCCTGGAGAAAGCATGAAAGAGCATGTGGGGAACAGAAGACAATTTAAACCTGTATCATTGCAGAGCAAAGGTGGAAGCTGGTGTCATGATAAGAAATGGAATTTGAAAGTTAGGGTGGAGCGAAATGATCAATGTTCTTAAAGATGAAGATAAGAATTTTGTGTAGGGTGCAATGGAGAAAAGGAAGGCAGTGGAGAGATACAAAGATGATGGAGGTGGTCAAAACAACAGGCCAGAAAGAAAGCCCATGAGTAGCATTTTGAATGCACATGAGGGAGCCACAGTTGGAGTCAGCAAAGCCAGAGAGGGAGAGATTACAGTAATCAAGATATCAGATAAAGGCCTAGGTAAGAGTTAAGCAAATAACATGTTGCAAGGAATTTATTCAACACATTTAATCTTCTTTTCTGTTTGTTAATTGTCTGAACAGCTTACAGTTTTCACATAGTTAATTCCTTATTCAAAGTTCATTGTGGAATTAATTCCATGAGTAATTCTTGGCCCGATAATCATTCACAAGCAGGTCATTGGAAGCAATTGATATTTGAAATTCAAGATGAGATGAATAATTTGCTTTTACACATAGGTCACCCACAGTAACTGTGTCTCACACAAAAAAGTTATCTTTATTGCCTGACACAAGTCATGTGACACAGACCTTGTTACTATCACATGGTAGGGGTTATACCCACTGACTCTAGTGGCTACTGTTACAGTATGGTGTCACTTCCCTGATCATGAGTGTAACCCTTAGCATCAAGCAGCAGGTTGTTTGTGTGCATACTTGCATTTACGAATTCAAAATTAGATTTCAATGGGTATTCTTCCTTACAGGTCACTTAAAGTGAACATTCCTGCCAGTAAGTTTGTTTGCTAGATTATCTATGGAACATGAACACAAAAAAGGGCCATGAACAGAGCAAACTGACTTCGATTTTTTAGTTGAGTGAAGGCTCAGGGAACAAGTGTGCTGGCAGGAACACTTCGGGAATTACTGAAGGAATTTCAAAGTATTTGCTCAGCTCTACTCAAAAGGGGTGGACAGTTCAGAACTGATTCAGATAAGGATCTACATTTTAGGTGCTAGTGCAAACTGCATTGGAAAGTTAACTATCCTTTCATTAAGTGAAACTCTGCCTATTACAGTACATATGCAAATCATAGTCAATGAACCCAATCTCACAGAAATGGGGGTATTAACATAAATCAAGGATAACACAGCTTTAATTTATGGTAAAGTACAAAGAAAATCAAGCAACATACTCTGTTAGTGCGCGCTGTTTGCAGCTCTTGTCACCAACGCCATGCTTTATTTTGAAGTGCCACCTCACACATGCCTCAATTATGAAATACATCCTGCATTCTGCACATGGAAACAAATCAAAAGAACTGAGTTTCAAAGCCAGGGCATCAAGATGAGCAATAAACTGACTGAACGAAGATCAATCTCCAGCGTAAACAATAGGTTTTGTTTTAAAGGCAACTTTTATGATTGCTATTCTTTGAAGAAGTGCCTCATTTCAAGTCTCAAGAGCACCCTCAAATCCGGAAAGCAGCCCAAAAGCTGTTCCATTTGAGTGAACTACACGTCTTAACATGACTTTATTGCATTTCCTACCCTGGTGGGGATCACTTCAGACTGGAAAATGCATGCTGTCTATGCGGGATCATTAGGAAAGCATTTGGAAGTTGCACAATATCCTCAGAGTTGTATCATTAATAGTTTCCTTTGTGGTCATTCTGAGGAAAAACAGGTTTTCTTAAGCAAATATAAAACTGTTTGAACAAATATCCCCTCCAGCACTGGACAGGCAGACCCTTGGGAATTCTGAAACTCCTTTCTCCCTCCTCCCTCCCGAGAGGAGTTTTTCTAGATTTTTATAGGCAGCAGCATGATGTCTGGTGGTGGCTTCCTGGCAGCAGAGTCTGGGGTGGTTGCATGAAAAGAAATAGAAACTAACTGGCACCACTTAAACAGATTTCCAGTCTCCCTAGTTACTGTCCTGTTATTAAGCCTGCCACCGCTGGGCTTATTCCCTATCTGCTAGCTAGTGTCCAGTCCTATCTACCCACCCCTCTATGCTCCTCCAAGAGTGGTGAGCGAACAACATTTCATTGCTTTGTGGTGGTTGGCTGGTTGTTTTAGTCATCTCCTGTTATGCTCTGCCACGCAAGGAGCCTGTCTACACTCTGGTTGAAGCCCAGCTAGAAATAACCGTGGGTTTGGCAAGATCTCCATAAGCAGTGTGGGAAAGGATTTTGTTTTCTCGAGATGCTTCTGTGCCAAACCATGCTATTCACACTCCCTTGGTAACCTGCTATATGATTTCCCAGAAGGGAGAGGGGAGCGATCTGTGTCCACATGGGTCAGGGGAACCGTCCTAGAACCATGCTATAAGCACAAAATAATAATAAAGAAATCCTCCATTGCTTCTCTTTCCCCTTGTGTTTCCATGTTGTCTACGTAGACTGTAAGCTCCGAGAGACAGAGACCTGTCTTATTTTCTGTCTGAAAAGCTCTTAGTGCACTTTGGGGCATTGTATAAATAAAATACATAAATAAAAATATATACTAATATTCATATTGGTAATAATGAGAACCTGTTTGCTCATATGGTTTCAGGCACAGTATGGACAGAGCTTAGCTGGCATGAGTGCACAGTTTAGCAATTATGAAAATAAAGTACTATTAATAAATTTTTAAGGCCAGAAAGAACCATTATAATGTCTAATCTGACCTCCTGCATAGCACAGGCCAGAGAATTTCATCCAGTATTCAACAGTGATGTTCCAGTGCTTGTCAGAAGCAGTAAATATATATTTTAAACAAAAGGTGCACTAAAAGTAGCTCTGTAGTCTGAAAGCTCCTATCCAAAGCTCATTAAAACCAACTGGAATCTGTCCACTGACTTCCATGGGCTTTGGAGCAGGCCCCTGGGGAGACACATTTCTCACTATTTACCAGAGATCATCTTTGTTTGAAAGAGTTTTTAAAATTAAATTTCCATTGACTGCTTTGGGTGGTCCCTGCGCTGTTGAATTGGGATCTCATCAAAACCACAGGGCCAGCCAGAAACTCTGTGCCAGGTGCCTCCCTGCAGTTAGAAGACTAACTTTACACTTGCACCTGAAACCCAAACAGGCCTTTGCCTTTGACAGTTTATTCATGGTCAGAAACGCTTCCCGCCAGAATGCTGCCTGGGCTTAGGGAGCTGAGTGACGCTTTCTCCTGCCACAATAGGTGAAAAATCCTACCAGTGTAAAAGCTACATAAATCCTTTGACACTATCACCCCCTGCCATAGTGTGAAAGGCACAAAAATATCCCTCTAACATTTACTAGTACAATCAACACAGGCAGCAAAACACACTTTGCTAGAGAATCCCAGTATACTATAAAACCCACAATCAGTGGCATGGTCT
Organism: Emys orbicularis; assembly: GCF_028017835.1. Classification (NCBI taxonomy): domain Eukaryota; kingdom Metazoa; phylum Chordata; order Testudines; family Emydidae; genus Emys; species Emys orbicularis. The sequence continues at coordinate 267,098,493 of NC_088684.1, read as the reverse complement.
GAATCTACCCCCGTGGGGGATCGCAGTCTTTCTTCAGGATGGAGGTACAGGCTTTACAGTCCACATTTACTTATGGGCAGTGGAAAAAATACCACTGACCAACAAATTACCAAAAGCGTTAGGTAACAAAACCCTGACTTAAATATTCACAGGAGGCAGACTGAAAGGTGCCAGCCTGTAAGCTTGTCATGACTTTTATTTCTGGCAAACTTCAAATATAGTTCTAATAATAACTATTGGCACATAGTATGAGTGAAAAAGGGGAGGGAGGGATACTGATTAGTTAAAAATTAGATCAACCTGGCTTCACACCCTTTCACACCCTGAGCACCGCAGTTAGGTTGACTTGACTCCCAGGGTAGACAAGTCTAAGTCAGCAGAAGAATTCTCCACCTCTTGGGAGGATGGATTAACTACCTCAACAGAAAAACCCTTCCGTCAGTAGAGGAAGCATCTACACTACGGCGCTACAGCTGTGTGACTTTAGACATGCACTTCTTCCCAACAGCAGGTGAGGCCAAAGAAGGCAGGAAACATTCTGAGGAGTGTGCACCCAGGTGCAAAGAAACGGCTGCAATAATTGGGCACTGGAAATACATGGCAACATTGACAAAAGGGATGGACAAAGTCCTGGCTGCTACATCCAGTAGTTCAGCCAGAATAAAAAGGCTATATTGATACCATGATTTCTGGAAGAAAGGGACCTTGCTGAACATTTTCTATGTAGAACTGCAGCGCTCCAGATGTGTGATAAGACACAGTGTATTCCTCCCAGCACCCAGAGGCATTATGGGCCTGGCTTTGAGCCATTGCAATGCTCACTGACTTCAGTGTTCAGCACCTTTGAAACTCAGACCATATGCTCGACTCAGGCACTGAACCTTTCCCTCCTTTCCACTGGTGATTTGAGCTGTACCTTGGCCATAAATGGATTACAGCAAGGCTTCCCAAGCTTTAAACTGTATTTGTACGACACAGCAGGAACCACAAATCATACAACAATTTCAGAAGAGCTTTTCCAGAAGTGTTAGCAAGCAGCCACAGAATCCTTTGGGTTGGAGGAAACCCCGCTCCACCCCTACACTCCATAATGTAGTGTGCACAACGCAGTGGAGTAGGACTGATCTCACTATTCCTAAACCCTAGACAGGGCCGGCTCTAGGTTTTTTGCCGCCCCAAGCAAAAAAAATTTTGTCTGCCCCCCGTCCCAGCCCTGGGCTCCTCGCCACACCCAGGGCCGGCTCTAGGTTTTTTGCCACCCCAAGCAAAAAAAATTTTGGCTGCCCCCCGTCCCAGCCCTGGGCTCCTCGCCGCACCCCCCTGCCACCCCAACCCTGGGCTCTCCCCCACCACACGCACCCCCTGTCCTGGGCTCTCCCCCCCCGCCCCACACCTCCCTGCCGCCCCAGCTCTGGGCTCCCCCTACCCCCCCACCATTCCCCCCCACACAGACCTCCTACTGCCCCAGCCCTGGGCTCTCCCCCCCCCCGCCCTGCACCCTCCTTCCGCCGCAGCCCTGGGTCACTGGTAACTCGCTCCCAGGGCGGGTCATTCAGCAGGAATTTTGGGTGTGCACAGAACACAGACAGGATTGGTTCCCATATGGTTACAGAACTGCAGTAAAGTGGAACAATTTTCAGCTTGTGTGATTGGAGGATATCTGGATGCATATTATAAGACTGTCCTACCTAAATGAGGAAAAGTTGAGGTGCCTTTATTATTCTTTTGTTCCACTCTTTCTTTCTATGGGGAATTTGCCAATGCAATATCACTGTCTTCCTTTTAAACAAACAATCAAACAAAAGGCAATGGCTGTTGAAAATAGCAATTCCAGTCCTAATAACCACTAGGAAGCATTTAACCACTGGGAAGCATTTCTTGCTCAATTTTATCCTACTTTTTCTACAGCAAGTTACAGTGGATCACTATATTTGATTTGGGAGAAATGAAGTAACAGCTGCCCAAACTGAGCTTGAGCACTCCTGAATTTTGAGGTGTTCAAATCTGGAAGGCAGGTGCTGGGGGGGCTGTGGCTCCGCAGGGGAGCACGGCAGCATGTATGCAGCAGCGTGTCTGGCGCTGCGCGAAGCCAGACACGCTGGTCTGAGTGGCACGGTAAGGGGGCTGGGGGGTTGGAGAAGGGGTAGGGGATTCCGGGGGGGCAGTCAAGGGACAGGGAGAAGGGGGGGTTAGATGGGTCAGGGGTTCGGGGGGGGGCAGTCAGGGGACAGGCAGCAGTTGGATAGGCATGGGAGTCCCAGGGGTTTGTCAGGGGACAGGTAGGGGGTGGGGTCCTAGGGGGGAAGTTGGGGGGGTCTCAGGAGGGGGCAGTTGGGGACAAGGAGAAGGGAGGCTTAGATAGGGGGTGGGGTCCCGGGAGGGGGCAATCAGGGGACAAGGACCAGTGGGGCTTAGATAGGGGGTGAGGTCCTGGGGGGCAGTTGGGGCAGGGGGCCCAGGAGGGGGTGATCAGGGAGCAGGGGGGTTGGATGGGTTGGGGTTTCTGTGGGGGGCAGTCGGAGGGAATGGATGGGGGAAGGGTGGGGCTACCCTCCCTCCCCGTGGAGTGTCCTATTTTTTGAATGTTAAAACATGGAATCCCTACTCACAGTGCAGCTCTCCATTCAAAGCAGGCTGCAGCATGAGGTCTCAGCTTCCTCACTCCCTCCCCCTCTTTCCTGTTGGTAGTGGCCAAGGGAATGCTGGGAAATGTAGTTCTTTCCCTGCTCCAGGGCTGGCTCTATAGGCAGGGAGCTAACCAAGGAACTACAGCTCCCAGGGTCCCCTGTTGGTTCTCAGCTCCCATGCTGGATCCCTGCCGCCCCTGTAAATGGGCTGCCCCAAGCATGTGCTTGCTTTGCTGGTGCCTAGAGCCACCCCTGACCCTAGAGTTGAAAGCCAAGGAGAGCCAGTGTTCGGGGCGGGCGGGGGACACACAGCTCTGCCTCCTCCGCTAAAAGCACAGGGATAAGTCACCCTCCTTTCTCTGGTTTCAGAGTAGCAACTTATCTGTATTTAGTTTGATTAGGCATAGATTTGCGCATTTTATTTTATTTTGCTTGTGACTTACTTTGTTCTGTTTGTTACTACTTGGAACCACTTAAATCCTACTGTCTGTATTTAATAAAATCACTTTTTATTTAGTAATTTACTCAGAGTATGTATTAATACCTGGGGGAGCAAACAACTGTGCATATCTCTCTATCAGTGTTATAGAGGGCGAACAATTTATGAGTTTGCCCTGCATAAGCTTTATGCAGGGTAAAACGGATTTATCTGGGTTTAGACCCCATTGGGAGTTGGGCATCTGAGTGCTAGAGACAAGCACACTCCTGTAAGCTGTTTTTGGGTAAACTTGCAGCTTTAGGACAAGTGATTCAGACCCTTGGTCTGTGTTGGAGCCAGACAGGAGTGTCTGACTCAGCAAGACAGGGTGCTGGAGTCCTGAGCTGGCAGGGAAAACAGAAGCAGGGGTAGTCTTTGCACATTAGGTGGCAGCTCCCAAGGGGGTTTCTGTGATCCAACCCGTCACAGTGGTTGTCTCCTCCTTTCTCTGTCCTGGGACAGCAGCATCCCCCGATAGCTCCCCCTACTTCACATTTGAAGTGAGAGCTCCCCCACTTGTTAGGATCAACTTTAACCACCACTGAAACTGCCCTCATTAGATAGCTGTCTCGGCTGCTGTTGCCTATCCAATGCTTAATTTGTAATGAAAGAGGTGCCAGGTTTCAAACAATTAGGTGCTGGGGCTTAAGTAATTTTTTTACTTTCCTAACTGACACAGCAAGCCCAGAGGTGCCGGGGCTATGAACTGCCAAGCCTAGAGGTGCTGGTGCTCAGCCCTGGCACGCCATGGTACAAATTAAACACTGTGCCTATCCCCATTAATGTCTGTGCATACACACCCTCCTTAGCAGCTCAGTCCATTGTTTACCTATTTCCCTAGTTATAGAATTCCTCTTAATATTTCACATCCATTTCCCAAGCGATGACACTCCTGTTGTATTTTTAACATTAATTACACAGACAGCACACTGCAGTCCAGTAATTTCTATATGCTCTTTATCCTCATATCCCAGAGACTTCTTTGGGGTTAATTCCTTTTATTACCTGAAAATATATATATAGTATATGACATAGCACAAATAAAGTGGCTGTGAATATGCCAGTACATGCCATTTACAATATAGTTTACCAGTAAACGCAGTATCACCAGATTCCTGTTTGGACATTTGTGCAAAGTTTATCTGAACTTGCCCGCATTTCTCTCATCTAGGAATGTGGCTAGAACTATATGAGGAAGTATTTCTTGAAATGTCTGATCTCTTCTGAGCTGGAAATCCCATGCATGGCACCTTTCCCCATAGAATGTCGCTATTTGCCTTCCAGGCCTAGCAATACAAAAGGCGGTACAGAAATGGGAGGGTATGGAAGGGTGTGGGAACTGACTCATTTCTTAAAGGTTCATTTACATTGTTTAACTGAAAATCAAATCCAAGTCCAGATTTTAAGCAACATTTCAGGTTAAACGTTATTTCCTGCCAACATTGCACTGTCCTCACTTGGGGCCAGGCGCAGTCGGGTCTGCGGTGGTCAGCCTAACGTCCCATGCAAGTGAAAGATAAAATATAATAATAATTATTGCAATGTTTTGCTACACTGGAAGGAAGTGGTCTCAGCTGAAATGCATGGATGCTGCATAGTACTGCTCTGTCTGGGTCTTTATGTGCCCTCTTTCCCACATCATCCTTTATTTAAACTACTTACAAATATGAATACAATTTATTTTCACAACACCCTGGTGTGGTAGGGAACTGTGATCCCCATGTGGCTGGTGGGTGGCATAGAGCTGGTCAAAAAGGGAAAATAAAACCCATGCAAATTTTTATATGAAATGTCCATATTTCATCAACATTTCAAATGATTTCACCAGCCATGGGGGAGCTGAGGCACAGAGAGGAAAAATTTCAAAAGTGACTAAGAGACAAACCCAAATCCCATCTTTGAAAGTGACTTACATGTCTTGGGCGCCATTGAAAATTTTACCCCCAGAGATTGAGTAATTTGCACAAGGTCACAAAGGATATTTGTGGCAAGAATCAAAGCCAGGTCTTCTCAGTCCCAATCTCCTTCCTTCACCAGAACAGTCTACTTCCACAGGATGCATGCCTGCATAGTTTGCATGCAACTTTGCCATTCAAAATATTCTGTATCTAATGAGATTGTTTTAAACAAGTGGTTTGTTAAAGCAGCAAAACAAGATACACAGTATTAATTCTAATTGTCATAAGATTGGATGCATATAGTTCTCTATATGAACCAGGGGAAGCACTGTTTGAACCTTATGGTCCTTATATTCAGTAGTTTAACCTTCAAGTCACTCATTTACATCACTATGAATACAAACTAGATCTCCCCACCTATCTACAGCAAAACAAAGCTATATCTAATCCTAAATATTCCAAATGTAGAAAAATATGAACTGGAACAAGAACAGTTCAGCATGGTGCAATATCTGTGGTACAAAAACAATAACATAAGAAGTGTTTTCCATTTTCACTGCTCAGGTTAAACAGGACACAGGGCTAATATGGTGCCTTCTCATTTCAGCATTCTCAGGTGTGAGTTTATGAACTTGGAATGGAGACTATATCAGTTCTACCTGGGTTTTGTTTAATTTAGCTATTTAAGGGTGAGAGTGTCAAAGGAACCTCGGGGAGTTAGGCACCCAAATGCCACTGAATTTCATTGGATTTGGGCACCGCACTTCTTTAAGCTACTTCGAAAATCCCAGTTTAAACAGCTAATTTTTTCTAGTTGCTGTTATACCCATCCCATCTTTGAACATCTCTTACCTGGTATCTTTACATGGGAAATGTTTGGGACTTGAATATTATAAACACACATCTGATTAATGACCTACAATTATTTTTGTAACATCCATTTATCTACACTTGTATGCACTCTGTGGATATGTCTACATTGCAGCTGCTGTGCCGCTGTATTGCTGTAGTGTAGACACTTCCTACGTTGACAAAAGAGGTTTTTCTGTTGATGTAGTTAATCCACCTCTCCAAAAGGCAGTAGCTAGGCAGACGGAAGAATTCTTCTGTCCAGCTAGCCACATCTACATTGGGAGTTAGGTTGACCTAACTATGGCTCTCAGGGCTCAACATTTTTCACAACCTTGAGTGTCATAATTAGATTGATCTAATTTTTAAGGTACGACCAGGCCTATATATTAGTTAACAAACTTACCAGCACAAATTTCAGATATCAGGGAAGGGGGAGGAAGGGGAACGCAATGTGCTAATGGAACAACAGATATTTTTTCAGCCTTCTTTCTGAGCAGAGTCTCTGAAATCTAAAATGTTAACGAGCTCATTTGATTGTATCCATGCCCACAAAGAGATATAAACAGCTTTAATCATTGTTTCATGTCGCTTTTGACCCCCTGCTTGGCTTCATTATTCTCCTTTTAGCCACATCAAGGCGTAACACTCCAACTAAATCATTCAGCCAGTTTGTGAAGACCTGTCCATGTAACAAGATTATTTTTTTTAATCACCGCATGTTTTCTTTGCACTGCTGTTTAATAAACAGCAGGCAAGCTGGGTGTTAGTTTGAATAAAGCATCTAGGTAAGGAATTAGTACACAATAGCTCTTGCTTGGTACCATTGTTTCCAGCTGAATTTCTAAACCTGTTGCCTTAAACTAACTGATCCCCACAGTGATAATGAATAGGTTGCTAAGCGTTCGGTGATCTGCTATATTGTCAGTAAGATCACTGAAGAGAGAACAAAACACTAAAGTAAAGGAAAAAGGAAGTGTTAATAGTTTGACTTGCACAGTAAGTATCGGCTTGCTTAAGCTAATAATATCAGACAATTCTCTATAGTCTAAAATGTCCCACTGTTCTCCTATGGAGTTCCAAGTACTCCATGATCAGTCAACCGTGCTGTAATGACACATGCTTTTGTAGAGTTTAAACATTTGAAATATTAAAGCTTTTCTCTCATGCATGCTAACAGTGGACTAGTCTGCTACCCATCCATTAATGAATTTGGCTGTCTCTTGATCAAACACAACAAGGGCATAAGCCAACAACACTTAAAAAAATAAAAAATAAGAGTGTGTGGAGTGTACCAAATATGACACAAGTCCAAAAGGTCATTGAGGACTGAGGTAGGATGGCATGAAGAAAATATTGTATCCTCATCAAAAGTAGGTCATTTCTTTCTTCTCTTAATAGACTCAGGAAATTCCTTATACTCACTAATCATTACTGCTCTTGAATGAAAATTGCCAAAAGTTTATAAGAAACATATTCATTCCTCTTGTTACTGGTGTGGAAAAGACAACATCACGCGCAGGACCCTGGGGAAATACCACTAGATCCAAATGAGTCTAATCCCTCTTTGATACCAACTTTTATCTCCCATTAGGAGTTAGAAGAGCACATCAAGTGAAGAATAAATGCCCGTGACCTCTGAATTTTATTACAATGGGTTCATATTTCCCCTCAGAAGTTTACCTCTTATTAATCTTTTAAGCTGTTTTAGTGGATCCTTTAATTTATTTTCTAGCAGAGTCATAGTTTAGGACTCAGTTGTGGCTTTTCCACCCACATGGAGGAGGTCGTATGGAGCAGAACCAGTGAGAGCTACAAGAGGCAATGATTCTGAATGTGCCATAGTGTCTCTCAGAGCTCAGGTGAGCATTGCTACTGAGCAAGCCTTTCAAAGAACAATTTAGTCCCTAAAGCCTAGAACTAGCTCTGCTGGCTGTCTGGTGTGCGTACTAGCCTCTCTGTCTGCCCCTTTTGAGATCCATGGGATGAAAAGTGTTGTATACAGTTAACATTACCAAGGAGATGTATTTTACACTCCTTGGGCATGTCTACTTTACAAGCCTTACAGCAGCACAGTTAGATAGCTACTGTTGTAGCACTGTGGGTAAACAATTGCTACAGCGACAGAAGGGGCGTTTCTATAGCTGTAGTAAATCCACCCCCTCAAGATGTGGTAGCTAGGTTGACAGAAGAATTCTGCGGTCGACTTAGTGGTGTCTACACCAGGGTTTAGGTCAGCTTAACTCCATCTCCTAGGGGTGAAAATGTTTTACCTAAATTTGACCTAAATTTTAGATGTAGATCAGTCCTTTCTCAAGCAAAACCTCATTGAGGTCATTAGTAATAATAGTAATTACTATCAATCATTACTTGTATTGTGGTAGCACCTAGGAATCCCAGCCACAGACCAGGGCCACACTGTGCTAGGTGTTCTGCAAACACAGAACAAAAAAAGATGATAATTCGTCAAAATAAGTAGGCAGTTGGAGAGTGAATGAAATATTTAGAACCTTTTGTTATTTAGACTTTAAGCATTTTATTAAATCTTTTATTGGTTTGCTGTTAGAAAATTTCCCATTGAGGGTTAATTGAAAAAATGTTTTTCCTGCATATATAATTTGCAGTTGCAGCTGAGCCAGAAGTGTAGGCGCTAAAGCTCCATTGTTAAGATTTAATCTGTTGCTGCAAAAATGCTTAATCGGGAGGTTATTAAATTTCTGATGAAGTATTTTAGTTAAAGAGTAAAATGCAACGTGGGGCTTTGTTGACTGGACTTCAAGTTAAAGCCACAAGAACACTGGATGCCTAACCAGAGTACAATGTGATTAGTAGAATCCAACATGAGTGCACAGACATTATTATCCTGCATTCCCCTTGGAGGCTCTTAATGAAAAGTTCATTTGTTATGTATTTTGCATCTTAGCAGCAGAGGACATACACAGTCATCTCACATGGCACAGTAATGCAGAATCTATGGGGATTTTTCATATTAAGGATCTGATGCTGAGAGGTGCTGAGCATCTGCCATTGACTTCAGTAGAAGTTGTGGGTGCTTAACATTACTTAGGATCAGATATGAGTGGGAGATTTTCCTAACAAACAATTTTTGATTTGCACTACACCTTTTGAGGGGGTGGAGGGGAAAGAGAGGAGGTATCATTCCCTTTCCATTTTCGTGGAGGAAGCAGACCATTGATTAATCTTCCTTTTCTCCCCTTCGGATGACAGTGGGAAAGGAACTGGATATGCGCCATTCAAAATAGTTAAGGTCTCCAAGACCTGAAAAGGCTGCTACCTCCTAGTATCTTCCATTTAAACAGAGGAAATGGAGTCTCTCTCTGAAATGATACAGTTGTAACTAAGGATTTCAGTCCGCAGGTCTTGCAGAAACTCAGTTTCATCACATACTGGCCAGTACAACACACCCAAGTTGTATAAATAGGAAACCCAAAGGCAGTGAGCATTTTTGGGTCTTCTACTGGCTAATGGAACAGCCAATCCACAGAAGTGCTGCAGCCTTTAAAAATAGCCTACCTTTGCAGCCTTTAAAAATAGCCTATTGCACAGTTTGGTGTAGCATGACCTGTAAGGGCCTGACAACCATATTTAGAGCATGACTTAGAGTTTGTGGTGGCCAAAATGGGATTCTAATATGGTTTGATAGTCCAGGATGTATGAGGCTAAACTATGTTAGAACAGTAGTCAAGAAAACATGTTCTAGACTAAAGCCAACACTTTCAAACATGGGTGCCTAAAATCAAATACCTAGGTGACCTACTTTTCAGAGGTTCCGTGCATTTGCAGCTCTCACTGACTTCTTTGAAAGTTGCAAGTGCTCAGCAACTCTGAAAATCAGGCCATTTTATTTAGGTCCCTCTGTATGGACCTTTTGCTTAAATTAGGGCATCCAAGTTTGGAAATTTTAGCCCACATTCCTTCAAATTCCAGCTAGATCACAGTAGTTTTAATATATTTTGGCCCCATTGCACTGGACAGCAAACCAAGTTAGAACCCCTTTTGTCTCCAGCTTATTTAAGCTGTTCTTAATTATGATTTTTAAACTGTTGTAAAGTCAGTATAGACTGGGCCAAACTGTTTATGACTGTTATTTCCTGGAACTGCTATTGAGGCAGTACACTGCCACCCCACCTTCAGTTCAAGGCATAAGCAAACCTCATACATATTGCAATATGGGTTTGAACTTGCATCCAGATCCAAGCTTTCTTATATTTTGTGTGGTTTGGATCTAGACTTTTGGTTCAGGTCTATCTCTATTGTAATGTTCATTCAAGAAAGCCTCGTATTTCTTTAATGGAAAGATTTATAACCATATGAGAAATTTCCTAGCCCAGTATGTTCATAACCTCATAGTTATAAACATCACAACAGTATTTCAGAGAACATTATTACAGGCATACAAATCCCGATTAGAAGACAATATTCCAGAACAATGTGCTTAATGCTATTAATGTTTAAAAGCAGTGTCACTTCGAAATAACGTTGAGCTTTGATTTTATAACAGGGAAACTACCAGCTTTTGTCTAATCTCCATGCTGCCATTCCTCAAGGAGTGACCATATTTCAAACATGTCTGGCTTAATGAAATTTTTTATTTCCCTCTGTTTTGGTGTCAGATTTATTTTTATCCATCACACAAAAAACATTTCAGATTCACGGCAAGCATCAGTTCTACCCCAGGCAAAGCAAGTGGAGTAGAACTGAGCCAAGGGACTCTGTAATACCACTGGAGTATTAGCTAGATTAAACATTAATAATGACTTCTTTCTGCTTTTTGATCAGTGAAGTAGCAATGAAGTGGTAGAAGGAAAGTCTAAGATGTTGACGTATGTTTTTATTATCTTGTGGTCAACTCTTTTTTGAAGTCTTGGGAACTAACTCCACAAATACTTCCCAGGTCAAAGGCAGCAAGAGAGAGAGAGAGAGAGAGAATTATGTTATTTAATTTCAGCAGTTAGGAGGTTGTGTAATTTATTAATAAAGATATAGTCAAAAGTTATGCTTTCAATTTTTATCAAGAAACCAGTCAAATAAAAACTGCAACATTCTTTAAAAAAAAAATTAAGCCAAATTTAAGTATTGCTAATTTAGGGTTACAGACATTTAAAGGAGTTCAAATATCATTACCCCAACCAACTTTCAGCACCAAAATTGAACAGAACCTTTCAGCTAAATTTTATTTGAATCTCACTTTTCTTTTCCATTTTTAAGCATCTCTTCAGATTCTGGTTTTGCCAGGACTGGAAGCAAAGTCTCCTAGGGTGATAAAAAGTTCCTCTCCTTTCAGTTCAACGGACCACATGAAAGTATCAAAGAAATCTCACAAGAAAGCTGTATCCTCACAAGATTTCCAGCTCAGTTTTGCAGGCCTTGAGGTATAGATAAACTTCAGAAAAGCATCTGAACTTTGCAGTGCTTATCTGGAACAAACCTGATATCTAAACCTTTTGAGATTTCCCCATCATTAGTAACGGCTGCAATAGACGTGTTTCTGGCAGCAAACTTATTTTTGACAGGTTTTTTTGTTTGTTTGTTTTTTTGCTAAACAAATTTATTTTTCGGTTTTAGTCACAATTTTCCAATTTGCTGATAAAAATCTGAAAAAATTCCAGGTTCATTTGTTTGTTGTTTTGGTTCCCCTGAGAAATCTTTCATTTTGTTAAAAAAAAAAAAAGAAAAATTCCATGACAATTTTTAGGGGGGGAAATTTCATGGAAAACATGTAGCAGTTTTAGAACAGCTCTAGTTAGAACTATGCAATGCAGAGGTTTAAATAAATGATAAATGGGGGGGGGGGGGAGGAGAGGGGAAATGTATCCATTTTTTTTCCAAATCTCAAAGCAGATGAGACAAAAGCAATACTAAGTCCTTTCCTCTTTTGCACTGAAAGACGGAGTGATGTCTGAGAATGATCTGCTCTTAAGTGGTATCTAGTAATGTGTCTGTAGACTGCAGGAACCACTGAACTACTCAAGTAGCACTAAACTACTACTGAACTGCTCTATTAGTACTTATATGGCAATTCAGTATTTCCTGTCAACCATAAACGTATTCCTAGAGACCAGTTAATAGCAGTTCTTTATACTGAGAAGCACGGCAGTTTCTGGGGTGGTTTTTTTTCTTTCTTTCTTCAAAGTACAAAAAAAAATAAACTGAAACAAAGAAAGAACAAACATTTATCAAAGAGTTTCATACTGCTTCAACATCTCTCCTGGTCAATAACATCCTTGGAACAAACCCTTGCAGAACAAAATCCCAGACATGTCCTATGACACAGATTGTTGACCATGGATAATGAATGATCAGCATGTGAACAATTCAATGTCACTCTGGATATACTTGACCCATGCATGGATTTTCCACAAACTAATTTTTTCCCCTTCCTATTTTTCACATTTATATAGTGTATAAAGACTACTTTATAATTATGTTTTATTTTCTATACCCTCAGGGCAGCACTTTATCCTGATAGAGTTATGGGATAGCAAAATGTGAATAATTCATAAAAATATAAAGACCCTATTTAAAAAGAAACACAAGGCGGCTTTAATATCCTGGGACCTACAGGCTCAGGATTTTACAAAACAGTAATCAAAATTACAATACGATTGTGATACAAAGGCTTGCTGTTAGCATCAGTGACTTCCAGCTCATGCTTTTTAGACTACTATGCAACCAGCCTTGAGTGCTGATAACACTGATAGTTAGAGAGCACATTCGCACTCCCACCACCACCAGTGGATCTAGAGCAGAGGTGGGCAAACTACGGCCCGCAGGACCGTCCTGCCCGGCCCTTGAGCTCCCGGCCCCTCCCCTGCTGTCCCCCCTCCCCTGCAGCCTCAGCTCACCCTGATGCCAGCACTCTGGGTGGCGCAGCTGCCAGTCCTGGTGCTCTGAGCGGCATGGTAAGGGAGCGGGAATGGGGGGGTTGGATAAGGGGCAGAGGATCCAGGGGGCAGTCAGGGGACAGGGAGAAGGGGCGGTTGGCTAGGCGTGGGAGTCCTGGGGGGCCTTTCGGGGGGCGGGGATATGGATAGGGTTCGGGGCAGTCAGAGGACAGGGAGCAAGGGGGTTGGATAGGGGGTGGGGTCCCGGGGGGCCAGTTAGGGGTGGGGGGTCCCGGGAGGGGGTGATCAAGGGACAAGGAGCAGGGGGGGTTGGATGGGTCAGGGGTTCTGAGGGGGGCAGTCAGGGGGTGGTAAGTGGGAGGGGGCGGATAAGGGGCGGGGAGGCAGGCTGTTTGGGGAGGCACAGCCTTCCCTACCGGGCCCTCCATACAGTTTCGGAACCCCAATGTGGCCCTCAGGCCCAAAATTTGCCCACCCCTGATCTAGAACCTCTCTGGTGCCAGGGATTAGTGAGCAAAGTAGCTGTCATCATCATAACGCGAGACTCCAAAACCACAGCCAAGACCTGGTGTTGTCACTTATCTCAAATAGTTCCTGGGGAGTAAAAGATGTTGACAGGGGCACTGCATCAGGCAACATTCAAGTATTTGCCTAAGCTCGCCACTTTCAGATTTGGGCTCATTCCTCAGCTTCCACTTGGTCATATTGTCACCAGCCTTTGCCACCCCAGCTCTCATGCGATTTACAGTACTCCAGTATTTTGGTTCGAGGCCAGTGCCTGGAGGGAATTGTTCTGAAGGAACCAAACTCTCCAAGATCATCAGCATTTCCCACCACTTAGTTACTCTGTAGCCTTCCCCAGTGGTATTTGCGGCTAAGAGATTTTCATAGGTAAGGCTCTTTCTGGACTTCAGCTATTTGGGTGGTAGAATGTGTCCATGCAGTGGATGGTTTGGACCATGCACCTATTTTTATCTTTCCTTGTTACTGAAGGCACTCAGCCTCAGTGACGGTGGTGCAATCCCAGTGAGGCAGTATAGAGACAGTGTGGGGTCAGTTTCACAGTCCCTGTGATGATCCTACAGGACTGACTGAGTGCAGTATCAAATGTGTGTGCATGGCTCGACCATGACCATATCAGGGCACAGTACTCCGTAGATGGTACCGCAGGGTGAGCCGGGTGGCTCGGATTGTCTTGGAGCCAGAATCTCTAGTATGGATACCAGTGGGAGGAGTTCATTCTTCATTATTATTCTTTAATTTATATTCCAATGGTGCATGCAGGCTACTCCCAGGATCCTGTCCCATTCTGCTAGGTGCTCATCCCTGCCCTGAATATTTCACAATCTAAATCAGTGGTGCTGGAACTAGGGGTGCTGCCACACCCCTTGGCTTGAAGTAGGACTAACACACACCAAATACATGGTTCTACAAAGATGGTTCCATCACCCCTGGTCTAAATAGATTAAAAGTGGGGAAAGGAAGGAGCTATTATCCCCATTTTAACACTTGGGGGACTGAGGCACAAAGAAGAGGTGGCTTGCCCAGGGTTGCACAGAACATACCCAGTAGAGCCAGGAACTGAAGGCAGATCTCCCAAATCCTAGTCTAAAGCTTGAACCTTGACACCACCCTTTCTCTTGATTCTTCACATGCTCTAAAACTATAATATTCTAACTCTCTCTCCATCGCCTCTCATGTAGCAGCAATTTCTGGAGTGTGCTTGTGGTGCGGAGTTTATCTTCCAGCTCTGCTTCCCTCTTTCCTCATTGGCAGGAGCTGATTTAGCATTTGAGAAGTGGCCTTTCCCTATGAATGGGAGCTGGTTCACGCAGTAGGAATTAACCTCTCTGTGCACAAGAGCTTGGCTGAGGGAGGGGAAGAGAACTGTTCAGGGCGGGGGAGGGGGGAAGTTGGTCACCTGCGATTGAAACCACAGATGCGCTCACTCTTCCAAAGTCACTTAGGGACTGACGTGTTTTCTAACCTCCGTGTTAATGGTGCTCAGGGTTGGTGGCAGAGTGGTCAAAGGAATATGGGAAGTAGGGCTGTGAAGTTGCCACTGGTAGCTAGCATCAAATGTTGGGTCACTTTCTACAGAAAGGCATCAGGATCAGGTGGATTTGGGTTTGAATCTTCACTTTGTCTTCATTGGGTTTGAGACCATGTCCCCCACTTTCTCCAAACAGCTTCAAACCTCTCCCACTTGAAGGAGAAAGCAGCCTGAACTCAGGGTTAAGCTCATGTAATTTTATTACCTTTCTGTGGCTCGCTCCACAGAAGAGGAAAATATAGCCCAGGGGTAGGCAACCTATGGCATGCGTGCCGAAGGCGGCACGCGAGCTGATTTTCAGTGGCACCCACACTGCCTGGGTCCTGGCCACCGGTCCGGGAGGCTCTGCATTTTAATTTAATTTTAAATGAAGCTTCTTAAACATTTAAAAAAACCTTATTTACTTTACATACAATAGTTTAGTTATAGATTATAGACTTAGAGAAAGAGACCTTCTAAAAACGTTAAAATGTATTACTAGCACGCGAAACCTTAAATTAGAGTGAATAAATGAAGACTTGGCACACCACTTCTGAAAGGTTGCCGATCCCTGATATAGCCCATACCAATTCATCCTTCTTATCCATTCTGCCACCAATGGCACACAACCCTTTATCTAATGCCTTTTATGACCCATTTTAGTGTTGGTAACTTTAACACCATCAATTTAAAAGCAGTCTAGATCTAAGTAAGCAAAAGGACTTTAATCACTTTCCTTAAAATAAAGTGAAGAGTGTTGATAACTTATGCTGTCAGTGAAATTAGAAGGATAAGCCACTCCTCCTCCAAGCAAAATGATGAACACAAACAACCTTGTGAAAAGAGAATATGAAAGTCCACATTATTAAAAGAGAGCTACTGTGTGACCTTTATCTGAGCACAGTCCATTTACAGCAAGGGGAGACAGGAAGCTCTTCTTATACATCTATCGTTCCACAGGTGCCAGCTCCAGTATTGTCATCACTCTATTGTCTGGTGAATTACTAATAATTTCATGTAATTGCTGTAACCAAGTTCCCTATTTGCTTTTGATGTAAAGTGTTCTTGGCACACAGCCCTGTTATAAAATAGAAGAGGGAGGCAGAAGAGAGGCTCACGTGCAGGTACTGGATACCCCAAAGTCCTATATATGCAGTTCTCAATCCATTCATGCTCTCACACTTTCACAAACAACAATAACAATTATATTCTGCTTTTTATTTACTGTAAAAAAGATCTTTTCTACTGTAGGAAAATGGCAAAATTTATATTGACAAGCTGGCGATTCAATGTACCCATAGAAGGCATTGGCATTATAAAACAAACCAAATGCAGGCATTCATTACCTGGAATTGCACGGCTCATTATCACTGTGAAAAATTAATTTCATTTGCTTTTATCATGTATCACCATGAGATTTGGGGACAGTGAGGACAGTTCCTTTAAGCAGTGCATACAGCATGCATAAAAAGGCAATGGAATAAGGCCAGCACATTGTTACTTGCATCCTAAGTAAACAAGGGTGATTTCAGTCGGTATCAAATGCCAGTCTATGCCAAGATGAGAGGCCAGGCTTTTAAGAAGTATTAAAAACTTTTGAGTGCTCAAGAAAGCGAGGGACCTGGCATAGCAGTGATGATTCTATGCAAGATTCCACCCACAGCTGATTCACCTCATAATAATCACTGTTATTTCAGCAGCTGGCTTCTGTGGAATGGAGACAGGCAATCATGTGGTGATGATTTTGTGATGAGAACTAGGATAAATCCTCATCTCTCCCTCATTTCCCCTATCTGTAACATGCAGATCGTAATAATTATTTACCACACATGGGTGCAGTGAAAATTAATTAGTTAATGATTCAAGTGCCTCCCTGTTGTAACTTCATTGCTTTTAATAATGAAACTGGTCCAAAATCACTGAAGTACTTTGAAGTTGTAAAGTGCAATACCAATGTATAGCATTAAAGTACGACAGCTTGGGTCAGCCTTCCATGAACACAAGGAAAAATAATTTACTTTTGAGACAGTACATGACTAGATTAGTGCTGTTCATAAACTTCTGATGGAATCATTGCATAAACAAAAGTGTGAAACTGCCCAGCAGTGACCAAAGCATAACTCACATTAATTATAGTCTCATATTTGTAGCAAACATCTATAGGTTTTTTCCACATAGATAATAAAACTTTCAGCACAACATGCTCATTTTATTCCTAGTCACTTTTATGTTGATTATAAATTAATTTCATGGGGGGGGAAAGCTCAGGAACAACAAAGCAATTTGCTCATAAGAGCAAGGGGTCTATGGCTCTGTCTACCCTTGCATCCATTACAGAGAATTGGAGCATGTTCATGCTCCTCATATTCACACCCCAGTGTCCAGGCATAACACTGTGTACATGCATATACCTGAATCCACATTGTTGCTTTAGGTACATGTTATTAGTGCTACTGTTTCAGGGGTGGTACCCAGGTTTGTGTGCATCATAGGGAGACATGCTATGAATCATTTTCTTGTGTGTGCTTGGTACCATTCCCTGCATTCACACTTTGCCAATGGCACTTCCTGATCATGTCGCCCCTCACTTCTATTACCTACAAAACTGAATCAAAGAAAGAAATCAACTGGTTGATGAGTTCCTGCTCCTTAATGTGGGAGAAAGATTTATGCAGTGGACGAGTCGCTCGGTGAGATAATGGATGGAATTTGGGCAGCATTTGCTGTCATGTCTGAGATGACTGACCTTGAGAGTCAATGACAATTCATTCATGTCACAATTGACAGATGTGTTGAATGCAAGTATTGGCACAGTATGCTTTTTGGTTTACTGTCAATTCTGGAGAACCGGCACAGTGTGGCACAAACACATTGTCTTGGAAACCTGGGACAGTATCATGTTCCAGGGTGCAATCCAGATCAGTGAGGGGTTATGTCACCACCTGTCCTGCAACCTTGAGTGACTGCAGCAGTGCGGACTCACCCCTGCGGCGCCTCCTGCTGGTCGTCTCAGGGAATCAGCTCTGCCAGCCTTGGAGCGCCCTCTGCAGCCCAGTGATCCGCCTTGACGCTGGCCCCGTGTCCCTCCCAGGACTCGGTGCCCCTTTCACTGGGT